>NC_061108.1:60598394-60628394 GCF_015104395.2 Macrobrachium nipponense | reverse complement strand
AGTCCAGTCTGTTAAAAAAAAAAAAGACGTACTCTACTTGACCGAGACGGAGGCTGGGCAACAATTAAAATTGACATGTTTTGATGACAACGCAAGACTCTAGCTCGCTATCAAATGTGTAGACAGATTAGGGAAGCAAACGGAGATCTCTCTCTTTTTACGTTATATATGTATTCTTTTACAACATGTAATGCGAAATCTGAACACACATCTTAAAACATCCTATTCTAAGCTATCTAGGAATCTGAAAAAATGTTACACAATCTACAAGACATTTCAAAGAGGGGAAACATGCATTTTGAAAGTAGCAATATATAATATAATATATATATATATATATATATATAGTATATATATATATATATATATATAATATATATATACCTAATAAAAAGAGGCCATAAAATACACAACAATATAGAAAGTAAGTGCTTTTTCAGAGGCTGCTCTCTCTGTCTTCAGGTAGGTAATGAATGATGAAAGTTACAGAAAAGGCAGTATTTATACCAAGAGACCCATCCACAGGACGCTGTTTAACTAGGTCACTCCAGTTGCTAATTTCTCTGTAATCCTTTTAAGTGTTAGTTGAAGGAAGACTTTATCTATGATATCTGAATCCCAGGCGCCCCTTGAGATGTTCATTACCTGTCTTTGTTTAATTAAGGCCAACTCTATCATCTGGCGCTTGCACTGATATTTACTGCTATGAATTATATATGACAAATTCCAGTTTATTCTGTGGTTATAGTTACTTACATGGTTAAAAAAAGCTAAGCTCTGTTGTCCATCCATACTTAACTGACTGTTTATGTTGTATTAATCTCTGGGGAAGTGATTTTCTTATAGAGCCAATGTAAAATTGGTCACAGCCCAGGCATGGGATTACGTATACTATTGTGTCTTTGGGGATTGGCTTTTGTTGTAAGTTAATCAGGGATTTGGCTAGGGTATTTGGGTAGGTAAAGGCAAATGGGTTAGATTTTCTGAGGGTCCATGTTAATCCTGTCCAGGTGTAGGATTTCAATTGTATTGTTGGGGTCTCTCTGGTCTTGTCTTGAGGGGGTCTATAGAAAATTACGTTTGCTTTATGAATCGCTTTCATCAGTTATTATTATTATTCATATTATTATTATTAATAATTATATTGTATGAGATGTGTCACAGGAGGGTTGCTTGAGTATAATTATCATTACGGGAGACATACTTTGCGAGAGATTGGAGATATTTCATGGGAGATTATTTTATGATTATTACAGATAATTATTCATGGAGAATTATTACGATTAATTAAGGGAGAAATCTTGGAGTTAGTTATTTGTTAAGTTTTGTAACTTTGGAGAATATTTCAGTGATTCACAAGCAATGAGTTTTGCTGAATCTTGATGAATCTGACTGAATCTTGGTGAATTGTGTTGAATCTTGCTGAACTTTTGCTGAATTTTGTACTTAACTTCTGGAGAATGGATAAGCATTAACATTGGTGATGTTTTTTTTTATGCTAATACTAGTGATTTTGATAATAGCAATTTTTGGTGGTTTTACCAATGATATTTCTGATACTGGTTTTTTGTATACTAATACGTGGGTGCTGTAATGCTATCAAGGGTGGTGAGATCTTTTTTGGATTTGGGAGGAACTAACAAATTATTTTAGTTTTTTTTTCTTTCTTTTTTTATGAGTTCAGCAGATAATTGCTTGGCATCTGATGAGTTACGGGAGATAGTTAATAATGCCGTTGATTTTTCTTTTCTCCTTTTTTGGAAGTTAGCCATCGCTGACACAAGTTTTTTTTCATCATGGGTGAATTTGAATTTATTTTTTCTCTCCAGTCGGTGTGAATATTTTTTGATATCTCAGTTCGTGACTTAGAGTCATTGCTCGGGAACGTGTTTGTGTTTCGGCTATTTGATGCTGTAAAGAAATATACAGGAGAATTTTTTGCATGTTTTGAAATCATACGTAATGGCACTACATTTTTTTCTCTGGATATTTGTGTTCCAGAAATTGTGAGTTTTCTTGCACAATACATTTGTTGTATTTGTGACAACTTTGTGAGAGATAGGAAACTTGGTTAAGTTTTCTAGTGGCCTATGTCGTAGTACATATGGAGAAGTCTTGGCTAAGACACTTTGAATTTGGAGTTCTGTTATAATGAGTTGTGACACATTGGTGATTTTTTCTAGAATTTTCTAGACAGTTTTTATTTGCCGAGTTTTTGCCCTTTTTATGCTAAGGAGAGAGTTTTATAGTTTTTGACTATAACATAGAGTTATTCTCTGGAGAATTGAGATATATTACTTGGAGTTATAATTGGAGATATGTTACTTGGAGTTATAATTTGAGATATAATATATTGGAGATATATTTTTGGCCATTTTGATATTTGCCAATGGTGATGAGAGCTATGTTTAGTTCAATTACTTTGCAGCCATCTTTGTTGCAAATGGAGACACATATTAGGAGATTATGGGGCAATATTTGTGAGTGTGTGAGTTAGATGCTTTGAGTGAACATTTGTTTGGAGATAGGATTTCATTTTTTGATATTCCTTTTTGGAGATATATTTTTTGGAGCCTTGTTTTATTCCACATGGAGTATTGGGGAAATAGAGGTAAATATTTTGTATTTGCCAAAATAGAGGTGATTATTCTTTATTCCTGGAGTGGTGTTTTTTTATTAACATATGGCTATCAGAGAAATAAGAGGGAATATGTGGATGTGGTTTTTAACCAAATGGAGGAAATATTTTTTTTAACCGGAGTGCTCTTCTTATTAATATGGTGTCACATATTTATGTATGGAGATGGAATTAATCTTTGGCGGGTGACCCTTTTTTTGTGTGGTTATGGGAGTTTTGTTTTCTCGAGCAAAGAGAAGATTTCTGTGGCTCTCTCTCTTTGGTTTCGTGACTGTTTAGAGGCGAGTGGCATTACTGCATTACGAGTCCTATGGAGATGTGTGCATTTTTTATGTTCACAAGTGTATTATTTTTGGAGGCATATAATTGGGCTGTGTCATGTTGAGAGTTAAGTCTTCGAGACAGTCTTTGAACACATTAGTCATATCCTGGAGTTAATTTTGTGAAATGCGCCTATTATGTGTCAGTTAGACCTTTTTCTGTAGAATCATGAGTTTCCAAACTTGTGTGTCTGACTGGACATTTTTTATGCTGCTGTTCGAGCATATGTCCGCAGGCGGATTTTCTGCTGACAAGTGATGTGATGAACCGTGTGCTGACTCTTTTCCTCTGATGGCGATTGCTCAGAATTTTAGCAATATCTGGAAATGTTGACAATAGCATTTCACGAAAGCGCATGTGTAAGAGTTTGCTTTCTGGACATGTCCAGTCGATAAAGTTGCGATGTCGAGAAATTCCGTAACTTTACATGGGACATTTCTTGGGAAAAACGCGGGGGGTTATGCATATTATACATGTATTATGTATTCTGTGATTGGGGAAATCTATTTGTGGTTATCTTTATTTTTATTTTTTTTCCTTTTCCTATGAGAGATGTAATTTTTCGGGGTTGTTATTTACGTAAATGGGAGTTTGACATTAAGTTTCATTGTAATTAATTGTATGAGCAGTAAAGGGGTTTTTGCTGTTAAACATTGGAGATTTTTGCTGATTTTGTGGGTTATTCAGATATCAGAGCTTGAGAGAACCTTTTTTGGGTCTGGGTTTGTTACGTGATTCTTTTTTTTTTCCTTGGGCTCATTACGATTTTTTTTCTTTTTTTTACTTATGATAACATTCGAGTTTGAAATGTGAGTGCAGAAGTCCGTGGAGTTGCTGTGATTTCTGAGTCGTGTGTGTGCTGATGTGTGAGTTTGGAGAATTGAGTTGGAGAACTTGATGTTTTTTTTTTCTTTGAGAGTTGTGATAATGACTTATCATTTAGTAGTCATATTAAATGGAGTTAATTGGGAGACGTTCAGTTAGTATTTGTGACTTTTTTGAGATCATTGTTTGATAGAAGTAGTATGTCTGGGGTTAGTTCTTTTTAGATTGACCAATGACTTGACTGACATACTAACACACCAAAAAGTCGTTTCCCAACGCTAGCAAGACATCCACCAGCCGTGCAGAGAGGTTGCTGTCGTTTTGTCCAGGGTGATTACAAGAGTTTCCACGATGGCAATCACGAGAGTTCTACAGCGTGTCTTTTGGGGATCTGCAGAAGTCGTTAGAAGTCTTCTACAATGAGGGAGGCATTCCGTCTTCTTACAGCTTCCTACAGTTATCTAAAGTCTGTTCAGCTAGTTGCAGACAACAAAGAGGGATATTCAAGAATCCGAGATGACAGAAAATTCTAGTGTTATTTGGAGATAAAAGCATAACAGACTTTATTTTATAATGCCAGAGACGTGCAGTTATTACTTATATTTTATTTTAAGCCGGCCAATGTGTTTTATATTACATAAGCTATTTTGTTTGACAATTTTGCTAGGCGGGAGCTAGCATTCCGAGGTGGCCGAGCTATGTAGGCCTAGGGTTTTCATTAATGATATTATTGCCAATATGTTCGCTGTGACCTATTGGAATGTGGAGAAGCAACGACCTGAGGAAAGCTGATCAATGGGTTTCTGTGGATGGTGCAAGATAAAACTGCATAGTTAGACAAGTCAATGTACGACAGTTTATGAACTCTTCTCAAAGTGCCTTTGGGAAAACTGGTTGCAGCCAGTAATTATGAGGCACTAACGAACTGTGCGTTCGTATGTGCGTGTGCGCCTCTTCCTATTAAAAATGTATCATGCGCAAGTCTATGGGGGATTTTGATAGAGCCGTCTTTGGAAGAAAGGCAAGATGCCGTGGTGCTCTCCGAAGTGGTTTTTTATTAAGTGTGTGAAATAGTCCGGCTGCTTGGGAGAGTTTTGAACTGTTTTAGCCAAAGAGTGGCTTGTTACCTATTTGACATTTTTGTGGTAATATTCAATCTTTAATCTCTGATTGTTAAACTTGTGTGTGTACTTATGGGGTGTTTCTATGTCTTTGAAACAGACGGTTCTGGCAAGAACCATGGGGGAAGCGAGGGAGTCCCGATGGAAATAGAGATTTGGTGACCGTTACTATTTGGACTTTTACTGTTGGGGTTTTAATTGAATTAAGTTAGTCTGTAAGACTTGATTAATTCATTATTTATTCATTGTTAATAAATGTATCTTTTATAATGCAACTCTCTCATTTTGGTTACCTGTTAGAGTGGAGAGAAAGAGGTGAAGAGAGAGAGAGAGAGAGAGAGAGAGAGAAAGAGTCGCAAGCCGCTAGTTACTTGGAATAGAGAGAGGTTTGTTTGTTTTGCCTGACGCTCGAGTTACACGTTTACCAAATGAATAATGAGGAAATATCCTCATTACATATATATATATATATATATATATATATATATATATATACATATATATACATACATATTATATATATATTATATATATATATATATATATATATATATATAATATATATATATGTGTGTGTTGTGTGTGTGTGTATATATATATATATATATATATATATATATATATATATATATATATATATATATATCTGTGTGCATTTTTGTGAGTGAATGGGTGCAAAGGCCCTATAATATGAAGAGAGAAAGCAAACTATACGCAATCAAGGTTATAATATTTGCTGACCCTGTTCCCAACATGACGTCTTGCTTTTATGAGCATTTCATAGATCAAGGTTTTTGACTAGTACTTTGAATTCTATCGACTTTCAGACTAACGAACTGAAACAAACCAACAAGTGCTGGTCGTATTTCTAACTGTCGAGATTTAGTTTTCTTCTGGCGGGAATATGAGTTCCAAGACATTGTCCCATATTCCATTCTATGACACTGAATCCCCGAACAGTATCAGTTTAGTTTTCTGCTTCATAGAAAATCAGTCCGAAAATTTTCCAATCTTCGTCTGATGAGAAGAGTAAACTCGGGAGATAGTCCTGTTTTCTATTCTCGATGTGATTAAGTTCCAAAGAAATTACGAAAAACATCAAGTCTCCAGTAATCCAGGCATCATATATTCGGGAGATCAAGTTTTAGAAAAAAAATATATGAAAAAAGATCTTTTTCTGTTGCCTAGACACAATCTAGTAATCTGGTCTCGTTACATTATCTGGGAGGTCTTGCCTGGACATCACTTTGTTGCTTAATCATAAAAGCAAGTGATATCACTGAACACGAAGGTACAACTTGCTTCATCTTCGAGCTAGGAACTGGATCTTCTAGTATTTACAGGTAGCTCCCTTCAAAACCCAATGTTTAATTATACGAGTAAACTATCCATTGTAAACTATTAAAAAAGGATACAAACTTACTCAAAGAAATAAATATCTTATTCAGCATACTTTATTAACAGATAACCTACAATAGCATTCGAGATTAGTGACAATATTAAGTCTTAAATAGCTACACTCGTTTTACAAGGCTCAAGTGAAACTAAATGGAATTTTAAGTTTTCTTTAAAAAAATCATAACTATATTTGCACGTATAAGCTGGTGATAATCTACGTATATATATACATACGTACATACATACATACATACATACATATATTATATTATATATATATAATTTTAAGAAAGTGAAAATTCGAAACACAAGTTATATAAATCCTGACTGGTTTCGCTCTTTTCATCTCTGACATCTTAAAAAGATGTATTGGTACAGAGTATAATGCTATGGTGAGAGTCGAGACGAACCAACAGACCAGTGAAGAGCACTTTCAGGCGGGGCAGGAGAAATGGAGGAACCACAGATTTATTTGGGACTGAAATCAGAGCTTCAGTTGCAAACTGCTTTCTAATTCAAGTGATCTTAGCTATCAAGAGATGACAAAATACCTTTCTAAAATCTATGTTTTATATATTTCTTTTGAGAATAATGGATCATTTGCTTCGCTTGATATTCCTATTTTCATAAAATCTTTCTTTTACAGAACTGAATTTACTTATAAAACATCATAAGAATCGGTGTCAATTACCCAGATGTTGTGACGCCAGATATAATACAAATCAATCAATCATCATAAGAATGATCCAAGGTTTTAGCACATGTCAAAGTGACTCATTTTTTCTGACATGAAAGAAAATTGAACTACTCTCTTGTTGCGCAAATCTCATACATTGTTCGTGTGTTTTTTTTTTAGTGGTTTTCTAGTTTCACCTGTAAGAAAATGTCGCATGACACGATATGCAAATCCTTTTGTGTTGCTGGGGTTTTGTGATTTTGTCACTGTATTATTGTTCGTAAATGCTACATCCCTTTTTTAGGGAGATGAAGAAATAGTTCAATTCACTACCATATGGTAATTCGGATAGGTGTCCTGTGTTATAAGTTTCCGTGTTGTTATTATTGTCTTTTAAAACTCGTTATTGCCGCTGTTAATGTATTGTCAGGTACAATATCAGGTCTTCATTTCTCGCCTGTATTCCTAATTATATTTATGTCACCATCAATATATTCAAGGCCCACGTAACGTAATGTTCTCAAAAACAGACGTAGGTACTGATTTCTCTACTGTCTTGAATTCTCCAAATAAAAATGTAAATAGGCATTTATATTAATAGATTTTTTAAGACTCTACTCCATCCCGTCATTATTTCCATGTATTAGGCAATACCAACAAGGAATGCTACCGTCTTTTTCCAATTCCATTGTGAATTTTATTGATGGTAGCAGTTCATTTGATTTGTCAAAGTGTTTACGTTTTGGTTTTCTGGCCAAACGCATACTATGTTGTCCACATATATGAGTCATATCACACAAAATGGAGTGATTTTGCTCAATATTCTACTGTCCAAGAATTTACTATACAAACCGCTTAACAAAATTACTAATAGCAACACCGAAACTTTATGAAGTGATATTTACAGGTAGATTCAAATTTACATTCTTTTCCGTATTGGAAATTATAAACTTGATCTATTTTTTATGTGAATATATAAGCATATAGATTTAAAGAAGGTACTCTGTCGAGGATTAATAACAAGTGTGTAAGACTACCTTGATGGAAAAACAAGATTTGTGAATAAGACACTGACCTCTGACCGACCGACGTCGTTGTTCGGCTCTTCATTCTTTCCTCTGAAGTGGGAATATGTTTTCCGCTGGCCTGTGCGTTCGTTTACACTATCACCCTAGCATATACATTGTCAATTTCTAGTTTCTGTCACTATATACCCTACAGGTTGCTCAAAGGAGTAAGAGCCTTGCCAGCACATGGCTAACATCATCAAACTTAACACCAATAATTCATATTACTTCTCTTGAAGATGTTTAAGAAAACTTTTAGAGAAACTGTTTAGGATTTATACCATGTGATTCATTTTTCCTTGTAATATATATATATATATATATATATATATATATATATATATATATATATATATATATATATATATATATTCCGGTAATTCCGGAAACTAACTTCTCTCAACAGAAGTTCGTGCTTGTGTGGTTTCTGATGTCCACCAGGAAAATACTAAGATTGAAGAGTAAAGGCAAAAATCCTTAAAATATACAAAATTAACATAAAAATGTGAGAATATTTTACGAGGTACCTAACACAAAAACGAACCCGTGAGGCTGAGCAATGTTCAATGCTAAGGAAATCCAAGATTAGCGTAGAGGTGCTCAGTCACCACCAGGTCCTTCTGCGGTAGTTATCAGAAATAGAAAGAGAGTAATTTCTATCCACTTTCGCTATTAGTCTACGACAAATAAAGAAGATGCATCTCTATTTTATATACACCAATCAGCATTAAAATACAGCTGGATTATAATCTAATCAGTAAGAGACTTAATTCCACTTGATAAAATTAAATGTTTCTTATTCTAATAAAGTTTTATTGTAAATCTTACATGCTAGAAAATGTTCGCTAATATACTATTGAATTGATTGATTTGCTTACTAAACATTACTAGTAGCTATATTCAAGTTCTAATTTCGGTCACAATCTGGTATTATGAAAGTGATCGTTATTCCCGAAGCGTTTCTTATTCTTATCTTAGTATTACTTGAGAAGGAGGATGAAGTCATGGACGAGAAGAAAAAGATTAAGCACCTTCTAGCTCAGAAGAACACGTATAAAATATATATTATTCCTCTCAACAGCCACGTAAGTCCTCATTTACTGTTTTATGGATTTTCGTTTTTGTTGTCGAAGCCAGATTATTTGGTTCTGGATATAAACACTTCCACTAGGTAAGGCTATGTTTGGTTGAGCTAGGAAAGGTAAGCTAAGAGTGGATTAAGCTAGGTTAGATTTGAATGGTTCCAGAAAGTTTAAATAGGATTTTCTACGGTTAGCTTAGATAAGGTTGAGGTAAGATAAATAACTTGAATATATCAGATCAGGCTAAGCTTGATTAGACCGGTTTTTGAGGTGGCTACTTGGTGTATCCCAGATAAATGCATTTTCTTTTAATCGTTGCAGGTGCTCTTTAGAATAAAAAAAGATAAGTTGCAGTAAATATACCCATTGTGTATTTTATGAGTATTCTATAAACGTCTAATTCCCCACTTCCAAATATAATTAGTCGAGATCCTGTCTTACTTCAGAAACAAAACTGAAAGCTTCAATTCCTCTTCTAGTGGTTCCTTTCCTTGCACACTTGGAAGGGGATGGATTATCAATGACCTAAATATCTATGAAAACTGAACACCATCTCTAGATTAACTTCATTTAATATTGATGCCTAATTATCAAAAGTAACAAGAGTAACCTGTAAAGATTTGATTATACATGGACAAATAAGATACATTGCTAAGTATATGAAAAATAGTATGCATACATTCGTGAAATATAAACACAGACACATCCATATATATATATATATATATATATATATATATATATATATATATATATATATTATATATAATATATATATATATATGAGTCACGAAAGTTAGGAACGTGATAAATCCATAAATAAAGATATATGCCACGAAGGAAAAATAAACGAAGATGTAACTGCGAGACCTTTCGACGTTTCCACGTTCTTTACTGAGCAGAACTGACATACATGGGACAAAAAACAAAACAAGAAGATTCTTGTTTTGTCTTTTGTCCCATTTGTCATGTCCAGTTCTGCTCCAGTAAATAAGGACGTGGAAACGGTCGTAATGGTCTCGCAGTTACTCCTTCGTTTATTTTTCCTTCGTGGCATATATCTTTATTTATGGATTTATCACGTTCCTAACTTTCGTGATTCAGTTATACATAATGAGAGCCACGTTCACTTTCGCTATTCGTTTCCTCTTTTGAGATGTGTCGTTACTACCTACTCCAATATATATATATATATATATATATATATAGATATATATATATATATATATATATATGTATATATATATATATATAAGTTCTTCCAGTAGAGTACAATATACATCAGTTTTCTACACGTAAGCATATATGTGATTTCTTAACCTTACAGCCTGTAAATTTTATCTATGTATCTATCTATTTAATCTATCATATATATATATATATATATATATATTATATATATATATATATATATATATAGTATATATATATATAATATATATACTTATATATCTATCTATCTATCTATATATATATATATATATATATATATATATATATTAGTATATATATATATATAGTATATATATATAATATATATATATTATATATATATATATATATATATATATATATATCTATCTATCTATATATATATATAGTATATAATATATTATTATATATATATATTGCAACAATAAACTATTACCCTCCAGTATTACGAGGTACAGATCGCGACAAGAGGAACAAATTGGAGAGTTCATAAACAGACATTTTTATTACGACTCGAAGTTAACCTAGTTGACGGCGTACAATACCCTGATTGACTTGGAATGTTAAGAATTAAATGCTCATGATCTGAGGGCATGATGGTAAATTAGTTGACTCATGGCCTATTGTGACGTAAAATTTATTAACTCAAGTCACACTGGCAGAGCACTTGACCCAAGATCATGATGTGGGGACAATATCTTTTCGTCGATGACTATCAGCAATCCATTGGCACAGGTAAATAGAGGTCAGCAGTTGTTGGGGGGCCGCCCTTATCTCTTGCCCTTAAAGAGCTTGGGGGCCTTGGATTTAGGTGCGGGAGTCGGCGAAGGCGAAGGGGCAGTGTAGGAGCTGTGTCCAGCGTCGAAACTGAGGGCGCGGCGCTCGTCATCTTCAGGAGAACTTGGTGGCGTCGGCTGCCTCGTTGGTTTTGACCTGAAGAAGACACAGGTAATGAGATGGTTATTATTATTATTATTATTATTATTATTATTATTATTATTATTAATTAATCAATTAATTAATTATTGTGAAATAGCTGTAAATTCAGGCGTGAATTACCATAATCCAATCTGCAAAAAAACACTCGAGTTTATTCTTTTTAATTGATGCCCGATATAAAAATGCAAAGAAATCAAAATGACACAAAAAAGTAATATTTCCATTTCCTTTTTTGTTTCATATTTACTCAATTTGCGCCAATTTGCGGCACAGAACGATTCAGTAAGCCGCATTTTCATTTGCTGTGTCGTTCCGCTTCCCTTCATTTCAATCGCACGCTCATTAGAGCATTAGAAAATGAACATAACGCTGCATGAAGGCGAATTTCACAGCAATTAACTGCAATTTACCTGCTGCATTTCATTTCAAGCATTTCTCTAAACATTTCGAGTTCCAGGTAATGAATTGCTCTGCAGTTCACATGAGATCGTTTATACTATCTTTCGAGTCATTTAGTTCCCAAAAGGAAACTTTTTCGGTTCACGTTTGTTCAAAAATGAACTCTTGAATGATCATTATTATCATCATTGTTGTCCTTATTGCAGCCATGTTGTTATCGCCAACGCCGTTACGCTTCTTGGTCGGTTTGCTCGTTAGATGCGACAAGGAATTTATGATTTTGGGTAGGATTCTTGATTGTTTGACGGCTTGTGTTTGTTTGTTTGTCAGTCGGGTTACTTAAATGCTTGTTTGCAGGCGTCGAAGAAAATTGTGCCAAAGGGCGAGCTCCATCAGTCCATTTCGGGAGAGAAACTTCAGAAGCATTACAGCAGATTTTCATAACCAGAATTTGTTTTTGGGACGTGGACTGCTCAGCCTTAACGGAGGTTTTCGGTTTCTGAATACTCTCGTGGTCTTTGTTTTTTGCAGTTATTATTTTCACGATTAATGTTATCATTTATGATATGATTCTTGCTACTGTATACGAAGGCCCTTAGAACTTACAGTACTTAAGATGTATGGGTAAATATAATAACAAATTCCTGCCGCTTCTTTTCCTTCTTGAGAAAGAATGCAACGCATACAAGGACATTGATCAGGCGTGGCTCATATGATGGGCGAATCATCTCATGGAATGTGTGCTGCCTTCTTCTTCGAAGACTTTCCATGGAAGGAATATCTTCAGCAACTGGGAAGAGTTATTTGTGCTGAAGGAGAGGTGGAGCAGAATGGGTCATGAGCAGTGTCATCAGGCAAGTGTCGCGAGCTCTTAGAAATCGTATTCCTTGATAGTATCTACTTCTTTGATTTGGTCTAGCTTAACAAACGGTTTGTTGCACTGACACTTCAGTAAACTAGACCAAGTAAACAATGGACATTATGGAGAAAATTGCACATCAGCTAGGACAGTTTAGATTTCAGCGTGAATCAAAAGACACTTATCCACAAGCTAGATTATTTGCAACTGGTGGATCGCTTTCAACATGTACATGTAAGGTCTGGAGAACAAACCGATTCCATTCGCATATGATACTCGTCTTCTAGCTGTTATTCCTCATGCTTGAGGTTACAGAGTCCTCGAATTAAGATCTGGCAC
Source organism: Macrobrachium nipponense (assembly GCF_015104395.2). Taxonomy (NCBI): domain Eukaryota; kingdom Metazoa; phylum Arthropoda; class Malacostraca; order Decapoda; family Palaemonidae; genus Macrobrachium; species Macrobrachium nipponense. Next base: position 60,615,518 of record NC_061108.1, on the reverse strand, counting down.
TCATACATCGTGAGCAGGTATTGGGGCATAAGCTTGACCCTTCTGGAACTCAAAGCATGATAGTCGATCCAGAGCATTTTTGTCTCTGCACCCTTTTACATTTAAATGGCACTTTTAAACGTCAGTGACTAACTTTTATGAGTAACTTTTGATATGAAATCTATTTTTGAGAAGCATATAAAAAGCATGGCATTCTCTGTTCCTCAAAAATTTGGAATCTTACAAAAATGTTCAGCAATGTTTAATGGTTACGGTATTATATCGAAGTTTTTAACTCTTCTTTTGTTTTCTTCCTTGTTTGGAGCACTGTTTTCCGGTGTGGTCTTGGATACAGTTTTGACAATAGTTAAGTTTATTTTACAAACTCTTAATGCTGACCTGTGACATAAACCTAAATTGCTAGCAGTCTGATTAGATAAAGCTAAAAATAAGGTAATTTTTTATAGTCAAGAAAAGCAGGGCTAGCAATGAAAAAAATTGATGCACAATTCGTTAAATTTTAATGATGGCTCTAGTTACCAAATTTGCATCTGAGAATGTGGTGTCTCACACATCCAGTCAAAGCTATGGACCTTCTAGAATGAGAGGGCTATGGGGAATTAACGCTAATTCTATGCCCCAACAACCTATACTGCTTCTCATTCAGCTACTACTCTGTGTTAATTAGAAAATGGAATGGGATGAGAGATTATTAATCTTAATAATAGGGCTGACGTCGAGGAGTCACCAGTCCCCCAATAATCCTATCTGGGTTTCTGTATACCACAACCGTTCATCTCGGTTACTTTGAACAGCGCCGGGTCATCTTTATGAGTAAGGACTAAGTGTTCATTCTAAGATCATACTCATGAAGAGGGATTCTCTAAGGCAAGGATGTTGCTTAGAACCCAACATATGGCCTCGTGGGCAGGAGCTAAGAACAAAGGAGCACTTGATGGGTAGGCAGGGCAAAGAGGGAAATCCAATGAAATGAAAGGATGATAATAGAAGAAACAGTCTTTTTGCCACATGCCTGTGCCATTAGAAGTTCTACAGGGATGTGCCCACAGAAATGCTCTAGGAAAGAAGAGATGCTCTCGCAAGAGAATGTGGTCCTGAATCGATAGGAAAGTATGTTGGAAATTTGTTGAATGTGGAGGAAGGAGGTCGGGAAGAGCTCTTAGATGCAAGAGTAGGTAAGGTATGTAATGATCTCAGAATGTTTGCGAAAGTGACTGTAAAGAAGGGTAAAATAAAAGTTGATGGGAGACTGGGAGTGCAATGGGATGTTGGATAAAGTGGTGAAGGCACTGATGAGCAGATGACGTAGAAGGGAATAGGGGAATGACTGAATGATGAATATGTGTCTGCTTTGCTTATTATACATATTGTGCATGTGTTTCTGTGTATGTGTATTGCAGTGGAGATTTGCATGAAGCTAGTATAGTAAATGAAGCTTTTTACTATACTAGGAAAGATGTATGTGGGAATTTAGAAAAAAAAGAGGAGAACTGTAAATTCCATATAAGGCACAAAATAAAACTCATAATTGGATCCATTCAATAGCAGTGTATGGCGTAGAAGATAAGTTGAGAGTAATTAAAAGATTTTCTGGTGTAAGTGAATCTTGATCAGAGTGTGGAGAATAGAAAGTGACTGTATCTTGTGTAAAAACGGCTGGGTCTGAGACAGCAAAGTGTCGAGTCTTAACTTTTTAATATCTTTATGGATTGAGCAATAAGAGAATTTAGGGAAATATTGTTTATGTAGATGTAAAGATGTAGGATAAAGACATAAGTAAAGGAAAGGACTGAACACTGATTGATGCTAGCAGATTAGTCAAGAAAGTAAAGGCAAAATGGAGAAACTAGTGAAAGAGTTTTAAACTGATTGCAGGAGGAGCAAGGAGTAGGAGTAGATATGTGCAAGACTGTGGCTATGGAGTAAATGGAAACCTGGAAGGTAGAGCAATGGATGTTGATGTATGTGACAGGAATGAAAGAGATTGTGAGAATGAGTTAAGAGACGAATCACATAAGAGGTGAAGCAATCATGGTATCAAGGTATATACATAGATATATATATATATATATATATATATATATATATATATATATATATATATATATAATATAAATATTATATATATATATATATAACCTCCAGGGGATGTCCATGATACAAGATGTAGTAATGACAATTTATTCTAAGAAACGTTTCGCACATTAAATTCTCTGTGTATCATCAGTCTGAAAACATAAAGACACATTTATAAGTAAAATTAAAATTATATAAAAGAACAAAGCAAAAAACAGGTTAAAAGAGACTGCTTAAGACACCAACTGTTCATTGTGAGGAGAGAAGATAGAATGAACTAGGACACGTTAAAATAAACGACTTCAACTATGCCAGGTACAGAGTTGCTGAGGGCGTATTATTGTTGAGGGAGGGAACAAGCCTCTTGATATATAGACTCAAGGGTAGTTAAATGGTCAGGCTGTTTGACATGGTCTATTATGGAAAACTGTTCTTTTTGTACTTCTATTTTGCAATGAGAGGCATGATTCCTGATGTTGGAAAATTCAGGTTGTTTTATTCTCTGACCAGTACGAAAACTGAAGCCCAAGTGAGAGCAATATCTGACCCTTAACAGCCTTCGAGTTGATCCGACGTAAGAGCCCGGACATCCAGGGCATGTAAATTTATATATAACGTTGGATCGCATAAAAGGCTGAAGGCGATCTTTATAGTTAAAAAAGGAACCAATTGTACAGGGATTGCTAAATATGAACTTAACTTTGAGGCATGGTATCTCATGTTCAATAATTCGTGTGAGGCTGGATGTAAATTTTAAGTCAGAAATATAAGGGATCGTGACATAAAATAGTCTTTTGGGGACATTAAAATTAGGTATTGGTGGCTGTAAGAATTTCTTAATTATTTTGTTAATGGTTTTTTGAACAATTTCGAGTGGATATGAATTAGATTTGAAGAAACCCAACAAAAAAGTAATCTCCATGTGAAATAGTTGCCAAGACGAAGAGTATTTCAGTGCTCTATTAACCAAAGTGTGAATAGTATTAAGTTTAAAAGATTGTTGACACGAACTATAATAATTGTTAGTCAGTCAAGTAAAAGTACGTTTTCTATAGACTGACGTGGAGAACTCAGAGTTAGTTCTGGTAATTTTCAAATCTAAAAAAGGTAAACAATCATCGTTCTCTACTTCCATTGTAAACTTGATATTAGGATGAAAGTTGTTCATATACTCTAAAAAAGAATGACATTGCCATGGGTGTTGAAACAAGGCAAAGGTATCATCAACATATTTACGATATAATGAGGGCTTAAAAACTCAGACTCCAAATGAGACATAAAAATATGTGCAAAAATAGGGCCTAAAGGAGAACCCATAGCAACTCCATCGACCTGCGAGTAGAGTCGCTTATTAAATACAAACATCGAATCTTGCACTGCAAGATCAAGTAATTGTTTAACAATAGCCTGATTAAAACCATGGAAATTTGTATCTTCGTCAATAAATATTTTGTTAAGTATAATGTTGATGGTTTCATTAAGAGGTACGTTGGTAAATAGAGACTCAACGTCAAAACTAACCATATAGTAATCTCCATCTTGTCTGGTAATCAGTTGTTGAAAGTCATATCCATTTTTTAAAGGGTATTCATTATTACTATATTTAGATAAAAGTCCAGCTAAAAATTTTGAGACAGAGAAAGAAGGATTGTTATAAGCAGCCATAATTGGTCTTAAAGGTAGGTCTGGTTTATGAATTTTTGGTTGCCCTACCTTAGGCCCCCCAGCTCAGGGCCCCATATTTGTTGCACCTCCCAGAGGTCACTATCCTGCACACCAGGTCCGAGCATTTAATGACTCTGGTGCGCAACTATCGGTAATTAAGGAAGCTAAAGTTCCTCCCAGAGCGAGAATTGAGAAACATAACTTAATTGTTATTGAAAGCCTCAATCATATTAAGATGTTCCTGCCCAGTGGCGACATACATTCCCGGTGATTATGACGTCTTGTTAGGCTAAGACATTACGCCACCTAATTTTGAAGTCTCACCCTTACCTCGCTCCAGGAACCTTCTGCAGTCCTCCCGGACATGCCCCTGCACAGCCAGCGCCACTTGAAAGCATTAGATTGTGCCATGCACTGCCTCTTATGAGCGTTGAGCCACATTTGAATCGTCCTACTACACCGGGAACGGTCTCTGTGCCAGTACCCAGGCAAGACTCGAGTCTTCCTCTCGAAGCTCCCTATCCAGGCTACTTCTCCACCGCAGCCGGCTCAACTCCGCTACCAACATGCAAGCCTTGGAAGGACTAATTCCACTCAGAATTCGCCAGGACATACCCGACCATAGCAGAAGCTCCACCAACGGGGCGGCCTCGCAAACCACCCCAGAGTCAGTCACCCCAAATTGGGAGCCCGTAATAACCTCCTCCTCTTTCCGTCCGTCAGCAGCTAACCAGTCCAAGCGTAAGGACTCTGCTTATCCTCAGCTGGCCAAAGAACGTCTGGGACTGAGTCAAGCAGACCTTACCTTACCTTACAGACCTTACAGTTCGTTCGGGTTGCCCCAGGTCCCTCAGTGTGAGGCGCCTCTAATGTCTACCAGAGAGTTGCTAGTACATCTTCCGGTATATTTTGCATCTTCCAATCTTGGATGGTCTGGGATGCAGTTTAGATATTTGTCGAGCTTATTCTTAAACACATCTACGCTCACTCCTGATTTATTCCTCAGATGAGCTGGCAACGCATTGAATAGACGCTGCATTATCGATGCTGGTGCGTAGTGGATTAATGTTCTGTGTGCTTTCCTTATTTTTCCTGGTATAGTTTTGGGCACTATTAATCTACCTCTGCTTGCTCTTTCTGATATTTTTAGTTCCATGATATTTTCTGTTATTCTTTCTATCTGTTTCCATGCCTGAATTATCATGTAGCGTTCTCTTCTCCTTTCTAGACTATATAATTTTAAGGATTGTAGTCTTTCCCAGTAGTCTAGGTCCTTAACTTCTTCTATTCTAGCTGTAAAGGACCTTTGTACACTCTCTATTTGTGCAATATCCTTTTGATAGTGTGGGTACCATATCATATTGCAATATTCAAGTGGACTACGAACATATGTTTTATAAAGCATAATCATGTGTTCAGCTTTTCTTGTTTTGAAGTGCCGTAACAACATTCCCATTTTTGCTTTACATTTTGCCAACAGAATGGCTATTTGATCATTGCATAACATGTTCCTATTCATCATCACACCAAGGTCTTTAACTGCTTCCTTATTTGTGATTGTCTCATTATTAGGTCCCCTATATGCATATAGCTTTCCTTCTCTGTCTCCATAATTTATTGATTCAAATTTATCAGAGTTAAATACCATCCTATTTACCTCTGCCCAATCATATACTTTGTTAAGGTCTCTTTGTAGAGCGTTCCTATCTTCATCACAAGTAATTTCTCTACTTATTCTTGTGTCATCAGCGAAACTACTCACTACCGAATCCTTAACATTACTGTCTATGTCTTCAATCATAATAACAAACAATATTGCAGCTAGCACCGTACCTTGTGGCACACCGGATATTACCTTGGTTTCATCCGATTTCTCATCGTTTGCAATAACTATCTGTTTTCTGTTGTGTAAAAATTCTTTTAACCATCTTCCTACTTTATCTACGATATTGTGTTTTCTAATTTTCTTTGCTAATATATTATGGTCTACTTTGTCAAAAGCTTTTGCAAAGTCTAGATAAACCACATCTGTTTCATTTCCGCTTTTCATATTTTTGAATATGTTCTCACGGTGGACTAACAGTTGGGTTTGTGTACTTTTTCCGGGTACGAAACCGTGTTGTCCTATATTAAACAAATTATTTTTATTAATGTTTCATAATATTTTTCTTCATTACCCTTTCATACACTTTCATAATATGTGATGTTAGACTCACAGGCCTACAATTACTTGCCTCTAGTCTTGATCCACTTTTTGAAAGTAGGGGTGATATATGCTAATTTGTGCTCATCATAAATCTTGCCTGTATCTACACTTTGTCTTAATAATATTGCAAGTGGCTTTGCGATAGAATGAACTACTTTCTTTAACAAAATAGCAGGGACTCCATCCGGCCCTGCAGCAGCTCCATTTTTAATTTCATTAATTGCCTGCACAATATCAGCTTCATTAATTTCTATGTCAGCTAAATATTCACTATTTTCGTCCCTTACTTCTATATCATTATCTTCATTATCTATTCTAGGGGTGAATTCTCTCTTATATCGTTCTGCCAGTATGTTGCAAATTTCCTTTTTTTCATTCGTTAATCTCCCTTCAATTCTCAGAGGGCCTATTTTCTATTCTTCTTTTATTCATCTTCTTCGCATATGAGTATAATAGTTTGGGGTTTTGCTTGATATTTAATAGGGTTTTTTCTTCCAATTCCCGTTTTTCATTTTCTTTTGATTGTATAATCTTTTGTTCTGCATTTTCTATCTTACTTTTTAGTTCTATAAACTTTCCATGCATTTTTTTCTTTTGCAAGACCTTTTTTCCACTTTCTGATTTTCTGGAACAAGATCCTTCTGTCTCTTGGTATGCATGAATGATGTTTACTTTTCTTCTTCGGTATATATTTATCCACTATTTTCTTCCAATAATATAATATCTCCGTATTTACCCTTATGTCATCACTTACGAAAATGTTATCCCAATCTTTGTTTAATTCTTCATTAATTTCTGACCATTTTATATTTTTACTGTAGAAGTTGTATTTTCCATATCCTTCCCACTTTTTCATTTCTTGCTTATCTCTATTTTCACTTGCTTTGGAATGAACTGTTAATTCTATGACATTATGATCTGAAATACTCGCATTATAAACTATTATTTCTTTAACATAATTCATCTCGTTCACAAATACTAGGTCTAAAGTATTTTCCTTTCTTGTTGGCAGGTGATTTATTTGTTGAATGTTGTATTCTAGTAGCATATCTAATAGCTTTTCAAATTGCCTCTTATCTTCTGCACTACTTATTACTCTCTTTTTTATATGTATAAGTACAACCACAGTCTCCTATTCGTTCTTTCCATTCTACGAAAGGAAAGTTGAAGTCACCAGATAGGAGAATAGTCCAGTCCTTGTGATTTCTACATATATCATCCAATTTTTCAATTATTAAGTCAAACTCTTTAGTATTAGGAGGTCTATATATTACTATGTTCATCAATTTTTCAGATTCAAATTCTACCGCTATTAGTTCACATTCTGAGTTACTATATTTCTCATATATTTTCCTTGTTTTTTGTCTTTCCCATATATTGCGGTTCCCCCTTGATTCCTATTTTTTCTATCTGATCTATAAGTTTGGAACCCTTTTATTTGATCATCATTCCCAGTCTCTTGGGAATACCAGGTTTCACTTATATTCATTATATCTATTTTCTTTTCATTTTGGGTTAGTTCTTCTAAGTACTCTATTTTTCTTTTTGAGTTACTCGTAACTAAACCCTGCGCATTCATCACTATGATGGTTTGCGTGTTTTCTCCTTCATTTAATATTGGTAGTAATAAGGATTTTCCCATGTCTCTTTCCTGTTCTGGTATGTTGTTCTTTTTTCTTCATTTCCAGAAATTCTGACATTAAAAAAATCCAACTTTTCCATAATATTTGATCTTCCTTCATCATAATTATTCATTTTGTGTCTGAATCTGCAATTTTCTCCGTTTCTGCAATATCCTCTTGCATAATAAATACAGTTATTATCTCTTGAGTAGAATTTCGGAGCTGATGCTTTGAAATTTTTTGCTGACACCTCTGCATATCTCATTGGTGGTTTGCTTTTCTCTTTTACCTGATATTCTTGATTTCTCTCTTTATTTGTTTCTTTCTTATTTTGGATTTTATTACTTGGTTGGTTATTTATTTGATTATGATTCATGGCTACAGGGTGCATATATTTGCATTTTTGTCGAACTTACATCCTTTTCCTTCTTTAGGTTTATTTTTTCATATTTTTTGGATGCAGATCTCTGCAATCATCCCCATAGCCATCTAAGTATGCACATTTACCATATATTTCATAGTTTTTGACATACCTTAGGATGTTTGTAGTAACATCTTTCTCCAAATCTGCAATTCCCTCTTTTCAAAAGGTTGCAGATTTTGTCTTTCTTGTCTATTTTTTCCTCTTTCCCGTCATTGTGTAGATCTGGGTAGAGCCTCTTCGGGATTTGCTTTTCTGTTGTCATATCGTAATTTATTTCTTCGTAGGTATGCTGCTTTATTGCCTCATATGTAGTATCAATGAGTATCTCTGCATCCATACTTTTATCTTGTTCTTTGTTTTCCTTATTTTTTTCTTCTGTCATTTCATTTTTGTTTACTTCTCTTCCGTTTTCCTCTTCTTCTTTTTCTTCTTCTTCTTCCTCTTCTTCTTCATCCTCAACTATTTGTACATTCAATCTTGATTTAATAACATTGTCTATCCATGATAGACATGTTGAACAAAAAATTCTTGTATCTTTTCTCAAATCTTGCATTACCTCAGCACACTGTGGATGGGTCGGAATGTTGCATGCAGCACATTTTCTGATTAGGTTTTGTGGATTGACTATGCTATACCAAACCTTACACAGTTTGCATGCTTTTGGCATTCTTTTTCCTAATGCATCAATTAGGATATTCACAAGATTCACTTATTCATTTCTTGTCGGAATATGTTGGTTTATGTATATTTTCTTTATGAGTCTCTTGACCACTTGGATTTTATTTGGAACTTCTTCAATTATTTTCAAGATGTTTTCATTAGATTTGTTCCAGTTTGAAGGATTATATCCTTCTAATATATCTATGAATGCTTTTGTATCTTTTTGGTTAGGACTGTTGCTGATTTCATAGATGAGAAATGCCAGTTCCCTTCCTGCTACCTCATCGTATTGCGAATCCGCCAAGCAAGCTAAATTACGCCACCTCTTCCCGCAGTTGGAACTTACTGCCATCTTGTTCTGATTTCAGTATTACACTTGTTAAACTAACTTAGAAGACGCTTTATCCTACTATTTTCACACTAATCTTATCACCGATAGTTCACGAACACTTCTAGATATTTCTCAAATTCTAGTCGTATGTTAAACTTGTGATATCTGTTGATTAATCTGACTTCACGCGGGTACGTCTCACCGTGCCAGGCACGGGGGTGAACGCCGTTGTTCAAACTGATGCAGCAATCGGGGCTGATGCTATTGCAGCACCACGGCATTGTCAAACCGAGAGTTTGAAGGAAGAGAGGCAGAGGACGCCGAGGGTTCCAGCAACCTTGGAGGAGCCCACAGGCTCTCTCTGCACTAGCGCCTGGCACAGTGCCATATTTCATTTTTAAAGAATTCCGGCCCTTTTCAATCCAGAGGAGAGTGCCTGATCCTGCTACTTCAACTTCCTTCTTCTTCCTCTTTTGCAACTGTTCTTCTTTTGTACTTTACATACCCTCTCGTTATAATTTCCTTCTCTCTTCATCGTCGCCTCTTAGGCACCTCTTTCTATTGAATGCTCCGCTTAGGCAGCGTTCATTGCCAGCAGATCTGGCACTGAAAATTTGACAAGTCATTGAGAATTATTATGATGGCATTCGGGAGCTTCTCGTAATGCCCTTTAAGAAGCCCCCAGACTTCCTACACTAAGTGACACCTCTGGCACCATATTCATTAAAGGGGTATTAGTACGTGAACTTAACAGAGTGAATTAACTACATACTTAATAATCTATGAATGTAGTATGTGCATTTGCAATTGCCACAATGACCTCTAAACTTTATGATATCATCACTTTTTGAAACAATTTTCGCTACAAAGCCTTAAGCCAAAATGAAGATCAAATGGAGATGCACCGGGTATCAATTGAGTTACTTCCATTATTAAAAATGCGCATGGAAAAGTATAGTTGACACTGCCTACTAAGGCGATATTTTTAAAGCATTGCTTTATTTATTTATTTTTTTATTAATCATGTATTTAGGTGTGTGATCCATCATCCCCAATATTGTTATTTGCATTTGTTTATTCTCGACCGAGAATCAATATTTACATCTATCTTTATTTTTATTGTTTATCTCTGCCCGCCTGGCACTGGGTCCGATTTATATTACGTAACCGTAGACTTCCTAACACACCTGGCGTCGCGCGTTGGTAATGCCCCCCTCGGGGCAAATTAATCCTATGAAATGTCTTACACTGGAATACATGGCGTTCACATTCGATAGAACTTAGTTTATTACTATCCCTTTATAGAATAAAGTTAGATTAAGTAAAAGTTTAGTAAGATAGAATTATATGCTTACTTAGATTTTACAATTTGTTATTCTCTCTTTTATAAAATAATTATGTGAAATTTATTAGCTAATCCTTGAGAATAATATGCCTGGGCAAAGACAATATTTATTATGATTTTCAATTTATCACAATTAGTTTTCCAATTTTGATTGTGTTCATTTATACGTACGAGATTTTCCCAAGAGAACTTTAATTGTCAATGAGCAGAAGGTATCTTTAACAAGTCCAATGGCAAAATGTCATACTTATAATTAGTGGTTGCAAGTCAATGAGAGTACGTTAATGTTAAAAGGCCATAACAAATTACATTAGCTTAAGTTCCTCAGAGGAGAGAGAAAGAGAATTATCTTACGGTGAAAGGAATTTTTTGTTTTTGTTTTTTGTTCTCGCCATTTCAACCTGCTTAGGGTTGAAATGACTCTTAAGAAGGGGAAGTATTATGAATCGCCTTTGCTTTCACCATTGACTTGTGTATTTAGTACAGCAAAGGCCTGGTTCTCCCTTTCTCTCTTGCTGACGTATCCCACTGCTCTCTTGTTCTTTCTCTTGCTGCCGCCTTCCGTATTTTTGCAGTTTCACCAAGATGTTGGGTCCCAAGATCCGCTAGTTAATCAAGGTCAGTTAATAAAAAGAGGCCACTCGTGCAATCCTGCCTCACATTCTCACAGTCCCATGTCGGGCTCGGGTCACACTTGGGCATACCCCCTGACCCAGTTGGCAATCTACTTATATACCAATTTTCCCCTTGTATCAGTGCTTGCGCAATCCTCCATAGTGATTCATTAATCCCCACAGCTATGCTCCCTTAAAAAGATGCTTTGATTCAAGAGCTGTGGTTCCCCAGGAAGTGGCTATATTCAACTCCTCCCCTTCTCAGTACAGTAATGGTTGAGCAGTGATTCATTCTTTCTCTGCCCTCTGAGGACTCTTACAATTTATGTTAAATTCATATCCAAACACCCCTTGGCGCACACATGTTTAAACGATGTTTGTATTGCAGGTGTCCTGCAATTCCCTGCTATGAAGGTAGATCTCCCCTGTCCTTGTGCTCTGCGCTAGTAAATACACGCTGCGAATCATCACACATGGCCTGGAACCCGTGCTCATTGCTTCCAGCAATTATTCCAGTATTTGGCCTATGAGGGGGTCATTAGCTGGAACCTTGAATTAGTAAATACATTCCCCTGTAAATTCAACTCTTGGCGTTTCCTTACGATTTTCCCTTTAACTTGTACTTGGCCTCCAGCCGACATCCCCCCATTTTTTGTATCTAATTAGGTAGATCGGTCTCCCCGTTAATCGCCGTTAACCTACCCACTTTTCACTATAAGGTAACAGTAACATTATCTAGGTGACCATAAGTATATATATGTGTGTGTGTGTGTGTGTGTGCAACCAGCCACTGCCTTTTGCAGAAGATACTTACATTTGCATTGCTAGTTAAAATCCTGCCATATAATGAAATTAATGAAATGCCTATTCAGTTACGATATATGCAGATAAGAAATCTTGAAATAGCTCAGTTAAACATAAGAAAATAAGCTGAAAATCCCGGATTGATACGGGAGGGAAATGTTCTAACCTCAAAATTAAACTAAATCATTTTAAAAGAGCACAATAATATTTATGAAACTGTCGGAAAGGCTAATAACATGAAATAGTAAAGGTATCCGGAGGTGTATATTAGCCGTGTTTTGTATTCATCAATAGTAACCTTACATGGCTTCGTCTTACGTAATAGGAACCCTACCTACATGACCTCCCTTCCCCGGGGACGCTTATTCACACTTAGATAGTTGCTGTTTAGTAGGAACACGTATTATATTTATTTAAAACGCAATTATTTTACAGAATAATGTTGGATGGTTTTCTTCAGGGGCAGTTTGTTGTGTACGAGTACATGTACGCTTTATGTACCGCAACAAAAGATAGTAATTACGACTTTTTTCACGGGTGCTTACCAGAGTCGTAAGAGAGCCGTCTTGTGAGGGAAAGGTTTGAAGTGTCCTTTTTAGGGCATTCTTGAACCTTAAAGGGACTGCATAATGCTTACACTCTTTATTTTTTTATTTTGGTAGAGAACACACACAAGATAAAGTAAGAGTAAGATGCTAAGGAATTTTTTTTCAGTTTCTTTGCGTTTCCTGAAGTTTGACCCTTTTGAGTAATTTTTGTATTTCTGTAAAATTTCTTCAATCTCCGTGAACACACACGCGAGCGCGCACGCACGCACACACACACACACATATCTATATATATATATATATATATGATATATATATATATATATATATATTATATATTATATATTATAATAATATTAGATATAGATATAGATATGTGTGTGTGTGTGTGTGTGTGTGTGTGTGTGTGTGTGTGTATTTGTGCGTAATTATATATGAATATACCTATACTTACACAAGTGTACCATAAGAATACTCTTAAAAAAGTCCATACTAAAATGGTAATATAAATCAAGATTTCTACTTTATCTTTGGTGTTCGACTTGTACCTTCTCCTAAAAGACAATGAAACAGAGAGAAAAGAAAATCTTTTAAAGTAAACTGATAGCCTCTTTCATTTTTTCAGGTAAGAAGTCAAAGACGAGTTGGGCAGCCTAGAAAACACTCGACCATCCCGAGAATTAAGGCTCAGCTTCGGTGACAATAAATGTGACTTTTTATTGAGGGAAGTGCACAGATGGACGACACACGGAGCACTCAATTTCTTCATTATTATCTAAATGATTTATGAGAAAAAGAGCCAAGGAACTTTCAAAAACATATTCATATGTAACGTTTTTGTTTGCTGAAATGACGTAGAAAGAAAGATTTTGGCAAACTCGAAAAGGTTCAGATCCTCTTTCAAGACTGATTATAAGGTTCAATCTACAAACGCTGTTTTCAATTTTTTCATTTTTGAAAGAGTTTGAAGTCAATGGTAAATTCTGACATTTCCATCACGCAAAAGAAATATTCAAACAATACTATTTGTGTGATATCAGAGTAGTTCGAAAACCTGTTGTCATGACGAGAGGCAATTTACTGGCGCGGCAAAGAATCCGCAAAGTTTTCAGAAGCTGTTACTGGATTCTGTGACTCGTCTGTCTAATGGCATAAGTCCTGCAGGAGCAGGCGAAAGGAAAAGACGATTATGAGCAAAGTAAGAGGATTCCGTTCCTACGCACGATGCTTTCCCTTGAACTCGCGTGTTTATTTTGTTTATCTAGAAATTGCAGACTCTTTCTGTATCGTGCGTAATTTATAGACCAGATTGAAAAGTGAGTACGTAGCTTCCCTCTTACGATAAAAATGAAAGTCTCTCTAAATAAAGACAAACTCTATAGTGTCTCCTATGCTACGTATTAACAAATTTAAACAGCTTTCCTTTCGGAGAGTACGTAAATATAGTAAACAGTATACTTTGCTTATGTATCCTATTATACCGTATATGCACATGCTGTTACATTAATATATTTGCATAATTGTATGTGTAATCAACAGAGAAAATGGCGTGAAACGAAATTAAAATCCACCGTGGCCAATGACGGTGTGTAACCATTTTTTTTTTCTTCTTTGAAGGTTACAACAGAGAGAAGAGTTTTGAAAGGTACTGGTCCTAAGATGTTTTACTTATTTTTACTGTTTTACTAGCTGACCAGCCCGGCAATGGCCGGGAAAACGTTGAATAACAACCGATAAATTCTCCTCTCTCTCTCTCTCTCTCTCTCTCTCTCTCCCACAATATTTCCCTCTTTCTCCTCCCCAACACCAACTCTATTCTCTCTCTCTCTCTCTCTCTCACACACACACACACACACACACACACACACTTCCCCTCTTTCTCCTCCCTAACACCACTTCTACTCCTCTCTCTCTCTCTCTCTCTCTCTCTCTCTCTCTCTCTCTCTCTCTCTTTCTAAGAACAAAGAACCCTCATGCTAACCACACTGTTTGGGAATCACATAAATAGTGTAGAACAAAAAGAGGACCTTGGAGTTATTATTACCAAGAACTTAAAATCCACAAAACGGTGCATAAAAGCTGAAAAGAAGGAGCAGGAACTAGTGGGATACATAAAGAGGCAGTTCAAATACAGAAACAAGGAAACGGTGCTGCAGCTCTACACATCAATATGCAGTACAGTTTTGGTCACCAGCACAAAAAAGGACATGAATAGATTAGAATGGGTGCAGGCAAGAGCCACAAAGTTAATTCCATCCACCAAGCAAATAGATTACCAAAGACGACTAGAGAGCCTGAACATGTATGGCTTAGAAACACGACGATTGCAAGGACAACTAATAGAAACATTCAAGATACTGAAAGGCATAACAAAAGTAGACAGTAGCCTATTTACGTTAAACGAAAACCAGACAAGAAATAAAGAATGAAAATTAGAGCTGAAGAGATACAACACATCTCATTGTGGGAACTTCTTCACATGAAAGATATGTGACGCATGGAATAAACTGCCACCAGAAGTTTTAAACAGCAACAGTGTGGAGTAGTTTGAAAGAAAGCCAGACAAAATCATTAGGGCAGTATGAATGAAAAGTAAAACCTGCTCCTAAAGATAAGTGAGCATGCGATGCCTCCTCAGATGGACTAAGAAGTCTTTGAGACATCCTAATCCTTGTAACTCTCTCTCTCTCTCTCTCTCTTTCCTGTTAGGATAGTTGCTTCATTCACATCATCAGCATTTTTTATATTTTATATTTCACCCCTTCCTAATCCAAATTCCTATCGGTACTGAACTGGGACTGTAAGGGCATTGGGCATCTCACAACCTCGAAAACTATGGATTTGATACTATCTGTAATTTTTTACATTTTATTTTCACCTCTTCTCACGGCATTGGGAGTGTCACTTCAAAAGCTATGGATTATACATTAATACTTGTCAATTTTTACATTTTATTTTTCACAGCTTCTCACCCCTTTTCCTATCAGGGCTGAACTTGGACTTAAAAGGGCATCAGGAATGTCACTATTCATGACAGTGACTTATAAAACTATAGATTAAACACTAATATCTATCGTTTTGGTTATTATAGTAATAAAAATTCTAGAAATAAATACTAAAAAAATAAAAACGATAAAGATAACTATAAAAGAAATAAATCTGTTGGCAGATAAGAATAATTCAACTGATTCAAGCAATGAAGTTTGGAAGCTTACAAGGCTCTCCCACCAAAAGAGACAAAGAACACAGGAATGCACTCATATGTCACTGAGGTTGTTTACCCCCTAATGGACGGATATGAGTAACAACAACAGGTTTTGAGTAGTGGGCGGATTCACTCATGGTGACCATCAATATTACTCTCCATCGATTTGGAGGAATTGGGTGGTACAGAGGTCCCATTACTTCTATGGCTATAAATTCACTATTGGAAACTTTTAGACTAGCTCAGGTCAACGATTGTAGATGGCTCACGAGTTAGCTGTGATTTTGACTCCAATAGGGCATGTTGTGCTTCGCTTTTTCCCATGACGTCAATTTATTTATTTGCTCATAATTATGCCTATGGGTTGCTATTGGTTTTAGTTCTTAGTTTTTTATGAAAGAATGTCAGTTATAACTGTGATTTTGCAAAGAAATATTAGAAAAAATATGTACAATCCACGAAAGTTACTGCATGTTCGATCTCAGTTAATGTGTAAATATTTTACAACAAACATATTCAGAATTTGTTACTGATTCTAGTTGTTATCTGTTATGATAATGTGTGAGCTGCAATTATAATTTTACAAAAAAATTTAAAGATTATTAGAAAAATATTTATAACTTGGTAAAACATATGATTATTATGTAAAAGAGGCCCAAAAAGGGGTTGTAAATAGTCACTTTTAAGTTCCTGTGGAAGGTAGGGAGAATTTTTTTCTTACACCATGTTCATTTACATGTCTTCTTCTTTCCATTGATGCGTTATTTACTTAATCTGGTCGACCTCAAAATTTGTCCAGTCTGGGGTGCTGCACATAAATTTTTTAGCCCGGCTCTTAAGGGGTAATTAAAGCAGATATGTATATTTGATGGTGGTTTTTTTCTAATGGAGTGTGTAGCCACTCCACATCCTTACTGGGCTGTGCCGTTTGGGATACTGACAAGGTACCAGGTGACACACGACTAAAACTGCATGCAAATAGGAATGTAACAGGAATATATACAAAAGAATGGAATGCAAATTGTGTAACTATTTTGCATTCCTACCTGGTAAAATACTTTCAGAATGCTGATAAGTTACTAGGTTTCAATATATATGGAACAGCCAAGTCAATATGGAATGATATACATACAGGCATCTGCTCCCCATTCTAGCTTAAATGTTATCTTTTTGGAATGTTTATATGGTACTAGATTACTCCTAACCATTAAGTTCTATCATCTATTCAGTTTTCTAGATGGTTGGATTTGATGATTATACTTAGATATGTTGACGAGTGGGGCTCATCAGTAAGGTATACCAGTTTCAATCTATTGATTGAGACCTATGTGTCTGTTCTTTGAACATACAATTTGCTCGTTCAAGTATATGGTGGGGATCCCTGTAAGGGAGGGGCAGAGGAGGTTTTTTAGTGTTTGTTTCTCAAGAATACAAACTTGTATGTTGGATCTTCAGGAAGTACTGCTTCTTCCTATCTTTGTATGTCTGTTTATACAGCTAGTGTTTTCCAATAATATTTGCAGTTTTGATTGGCCTTATTTTTGTTGACTGTTGTTGCTTGTGGGAAAAATCCCCCAGGGACCCAGATGGTTTAACTAAATACCATTTTAGTTCGAGTGCATCA
>NC_061108.1:60540894-60593394 GCF_015104395.2 Macrobrachium nipponense | reverse complement strand
TGGTAGGTTGTCGCTCCAACCTAGTGTTGTTGTACAATAATTTTTACATTTTTGATGTTTTAGTGTTATAGCGTCCAATTTTAAATATTATACCGTGTTTTATTAGTGACAAGTCCTATATGTTTGTATTTTTATCAGTTCCCCAGCCTTCAAAATGCAACGAAGCGATGTGAAACGTCGGCAATAAATTATGTACTCTGAGACATACTTTTGCCTCTCCGACTTGTGATATCTGTAGGACTCGAGCCCCCTTACTAGTCTTCTATATATTTATATATAATATATATCTATATATATAGTATTATATTATAAATATAATATTAATATAATATATATTTATATATATTATATATATATTTATATATATATATTATTAATATATATAGTATTAATATATATATATATATTATATATGTGTGTGTGTGTGTGTGGTGTTGAAATATATATTTCCTACCGTAGTTTAGTGTCTATATTTCACTGTGGAAAAAAATGAGATGTTGTGCCAGATATAACGAATTTATGAGAGCCTAATGGCAATCGACAGTTCTTTGAAAATAAAGGCAAAGACAATAAGAGGATAAATTGATGAAATAGATCTGTAGAAACAGCTATTTTCTCTGTCAAAAGTATTTTTATAATTATGAAGGAGAGCCGCTTTTCAAATTGACTTCTAAATGACATAAAAATGAATTCAGTTTAGCTATATTTGTTGCAAAATATTTTCCTCTTGGTGCAGGTTCGTGTGAATTAAATATAGCAACAGTTTCCTAAAAGGTTTCTCACAGGCCATGCTCCCGCAGCACGATTGTCTCTACAATGCGGGCCCGATAGAATTCTATTTCGACAAAGGGCAGCACCCACTCAGTTTATTTTTCTACCTAAGAAGGCTTCTAAAATCGACAAAATCCAGTAAGAACAACTCTTCTACAAGTGGCAGTCGATAAGGCATTATTTATGAAAGTGAAACAAAGGTGAATGATCACACAGGAATATTATTTCTACAAAGGATCTGATCCTTTAGGATGAAGATTTCTACAAAGGATCATGCTCTGGCAGGGTGATTACATCTAAAAAAGGCCAAGTTTCCTCTTGAGTACAAAGGGGTTATCACTATACCTTCTTAGACCTAACTTCTGCGGGCCGCTGGAGGTCCGGACCCTGGGTTCGTGGGACTGAGTAGTAATACGGTTCTTAATCCTAAGGGAAGCCTGGGATAGGGACGATCAAGTCTTGGCTAGGGAAAGAGAGAAAATAAGGGGCAGGGCATAGGGGGGGTTGTACAAAGATCAGGGTGTCTCTTATTTCTTTCTTTGCGTCTCAGACAACCGTGGCGGTTCTTCCGACAGAAAATTATCGTAAACAGGAAGGATATGTGTTGTTCTTCCAAAAAAATGATTAATGAGTGAAATTATGTGAGAACAATTAATACCAAAAATATGTTGCACCATATCTACCTTTTGCAATACGCATGCTGACATTAGAAGTATTCAAATACGCACTTGCATTCGTACATACTTGCATATGCACACAACATAAGTACCACGGGTGCAAGCAAGCATATATATATTTATATATATATATATATATATGTGTGTGTGTGTGTGTGTATGTATGTATGTATGTATGTATGTATGTAGTATGTATGTATGTATGTATTGTATGTTATGTATGTATTACATTTATATTACATATATTAAATATATATAGATATAAAATACGGCCATTTTTCGTATATATATATTCTCATACAGTTGAAACTTATGGTAATATACTTTGTTACGAATGGACTGAATTGTTTTAGCAACAACTCTGTGTAACTTCAAAGCGTTGCTTGATCTTTTATCTTCACTCCTTTACTTATTTATCATTCTGCTAAAATAAAACACTTCTGCTTTTAAATAACATCAAAATGAGCACCTTTTGTGCAACTAACATTAAATAAAGAAATATTTCGGTGAGAAAGTTCTCTGTAAAGAAGAAAAACCGTTGCATTGTTATATTTCTCATGCACAATACATGGGATTAATAGCACTAGAATATTTATCACTGCAGGGACTATTTTTAAAAATTTTGCGTAGTGATTATGGGACCGGGGTTCTCTTTCCGCAACCGCACATCATAACTTCTCCATACATCTTGCACTTGGATCTTAAGGCTTTGTAGTGACAGCCATATCTAAAAAAGCACGAAGGATTCGAGAAGTTAAGAGGGTATCGTGGCTATTATATATAATCAAGTATCTTTTAAAAAGTGACAAGGACATTCAACACACACACACACACACACACACACACACACACACACACACATATATATATATATATTATATATATATATATATTTATATATATATATATATATACATATATAAAGGTAGAAACCCCGAAGGAAAGTGAAACAATGGCGTATGCTGCGAGATCTTTCGACTCATGGTCCTTTACTGACATAAATGAGAAACTGAGTGGACAAGGAAGGGTCGTGTAATTGACAGATAGGGATTATAAAGGAAATAAGTACCTAGAATTCGATACACCTTGAAAATTAGTAACCTTCCCATAAAAATACATAAGTACACTTTAAGAGGTTTACAAAAATATTAAGTCCAACTGCTCAAACACGGAGAAGACCATTAAAGGATTATACAAGGCGGCAACTGACAGCATTCAAACTTTTGGTAAACAAAAAGTTTTTTCTTTTTTTGGTAAGATAAACTTATTTAGAATACATATATTAAGTATATATATTCATAGAAAATATCTATAGGGCAACTAATTTGTATTTAAGTCTCTGATTGTATCTTTGAGGTCATTCTTAAACTTGTTACATGTACAAGAGTCTAAAAGAAACAGGCCACGACTGACATTAAAATTACAATGGGAAGTAAGTTGTATAATGGCATATTCTAAAAGATTTCGTGATAGGATATCTCTAGATCTTGCAATTACTGAACTTCCAATCCAATTTATCCAGCAGTTGTTTTCACTTAAATGAAGAATATTGCATTGGATGTTTGCCCAGTTTTGAAAGAATATTTATGCAGTTTAATTCTTACTTCTAAGTCCTTGGTAGAATACCCAACAACAACAGTCCATACATGGAATTTTATATATTATGTTGTTGCTTTCCCTGGGGCCATTTCTTATTAACAATCCTTTTACTGTTTTATATAGAAAAAAACGAGGTTGACCTTAAAAGATTTCAGAAGTTTCTTTCTCCATGTTACTTGCACTAAAAAACTTTTTATGGGTTTTATTATAGCAAATATCTAATATATGTGAAGGATAACATAGATCTGCCCCTATTTTTCTTATGCATTCAATATTTTTGTCCTAATGTTGAGGACTGACAATGCGCAATACTTGCAAAAACATTGTAGAAAAAACTGATATTTTGATATCAAGATGGTAGCCTGAATAAAAATGGAAATAAGTTAAGTTGTTGGTTGGTTTCCTATAAATACTGAATTTACATTAACTGGTTCTCTATGTATCAAAACATCTAAGAAAGGGAGGCAATTATCTTTTATCTTTTTCCAATTCCAGAGTAAACTTAATCTATGGTTCCTGGTAATTTAATGTAGAGATTAAATCATTTACATTAGTACCAGCATTCAAAATAGCTAAAATATCATCAACATATCTATACCACTTTAAAGGAATATAAATGGTATTAGGTAAATGGCGTTTTCAAAGAATTCCTTGTACAAGTTTGATAAAGGGTTGCCCATTGCTATACCAAATATTTATTGATAAAATCCACCATTGAATATAAACTTCATTGAACATTCTCAGCTTGCCTTATTTTAACGGTTTTGAATTCATAAAATCATTGTTAAAATCTTTTAAGGTCAACCTTGTTCTTTCCTATAATAACACGCTAAAAGGAATGTTAATAAAAAATGGCTCCAGGGAAAGCAACAACATAATATATAAAATTCCTTGTATGGACTGCCCCCTCTTTTATGTCGGGTAATCTAGCAAGGGCTTAGAAGTAAGAATTAAACAACATAAATATTCTTTCAAAACTGGGCAAACATCCAATGCAATGTTCTTTCATTTAAGTGAAAACAACCACTGGAAAATTGGATTAGCAGTTCAGTAATTGCAAGATCAAAAGATGCCTTATCACAAAATCTTTTAGAATCTGCCATTACGCAACTTACTTCCCATTGTAATTTTAAAGTCAGACATGGCCTGTTTCCTTTAGACCATCATGTAGAATGTTTAAGAATAACCTCAAAATATAATCATAAACTTAAATACAAATTAGTTGCCTTATAGAAATTTTCTTTGTATATGTATGCTTAATATATGTTTTGTGGATAAGTTTATCTTGCAAAAAAAAAAAAAGGTTTTGTTTAGCAAAAGTTTGAATGTGGTCAGTTGCTGCCCTGTATAATACTTGAATTGTCTTATGTCTGAGCAGCCAAACTTAATCTTTTTGTGAAGCTCTTTAATTGTACCCATGTTTTGTGTGGGAAGGTTACTAATTCTCAAGGTGTGTTGGATTCTGGGTACTTATTTCCTTTACAATCCCTATCTGTCACTTATACGAGCCTTCCTTGTCTACTCAGTTTCTCATGTATGTCAGTCTGCTACGTAAAGGACCATTGAGGCGAAAGATCTTGGAGCATACTCCATTGTTACAGTTTCCTTCGTGGCTTCTACCTTTATTTATATATTCATCACGTTCCCAACTTTCGTAATTCAGTTATGCATAAATACATACACAGACACAGACACAGACACACACACACACACACACAACCACACACATATATATATATATATATATATATATATATATATATATATTTATATATACATATATATTATTTATATTATATATGTATATATATTAACCCAAAATTTATAATATTAATTATATATATATATACATATATATATATATATATTATATATAATATAATATATAATAATATATATATATGTGTGTGGTGTGTGTGTGTGTGTGTGTGTGTGTGTGTGTGTACGTGAACATAAGTGTATATCTAGTCCGTATGTTCTTTGAAATTCACCTACTTAATTAACTTTTGAAAAGTTTACTTGAAGAGGCGATAAGTATAATGTCACTGAAAATAGTAATAATTAATATCGAACGCTTATGGCACTCACAATTGCCAATACTAAGAGTCTTTATAGGTAGGATTAACGATAAATTCCATTTGTAAATAGATTTTTATATTACACTTGATTATAATGAATTAAAATTGGTCCTCAAATAAAGACGGAATTTATTTTCTGTGATTATACACAGTTAAATGATCATTTTATTGGCATACACAATATTCCTTTGAGCACTACAATAAAGAACTCAATTTACCTGGGTATCCCTTTGAGGACGATGTTCGATGAGGTCAAGATCATAGAAAATGTAGAGAAGGGAGACTTCACAGCTCTCGATACCGAAGTGTTTAAACAGTGGAACCAGTTGTCTATATAGATAATAATCTGTGATTATTTATTTAGTCAAAATTATTTTCTTCAGCCATTCATGCTATGAACTCTTTCATATCCAGGAATTAACATCCATTTATCAGCATGTAAGGTGTGTCCATCGATTATGATTTTTTTATCTTTTACTTGAATGCTGCAAAATCTCTTTGCTATCAAGAAATGAATTTTGCGACAGGCCCTTCAGTTAACATAACGTATTTATTTCGAAAACTTGAAAAAGATGTGGCTAATAAATGTCAGTAGAAGGTTGCCTCTACTCCTCTATTTTCGCTGGACTCTGATAGGATGAGGACTTTCTCTAGACAAATCATTCACCAAGCTTGATGTGAAGATTGCGCGATTTCTTGCAGTTCGGCCTGAAAATAAAGAAAGCGGGAATCAAGAATAGATTAGGAATAAACTTACTATAAGAATTGGCATTTAAAATTAAGGACAAAGGCCACGGGCTGGGACCTACGAGGTCGTTCGGCGCTGAAAATCATGCGAAATAATTGTTAGAAGAGAAGGGAAAGATGAAAGAAAGATGATATGAACGGAGGTATATAATAAAAGAAATGAAAGGCGTTGAAGTTAGGAGCCGAAGGGATGATAAAAATAACCATAGGTAATATCTCTAGTGAAATACGTGAGGTACACTGACAACAATAACCCCCTACATGGAGAAAATACTTAAGGAGTTTTTCTGTCCGACTTCATTTGCATGAATCTACTTGCAAAGGAATCGAGTGTGTATATGTGAATAATCATCCGTATACCCGTGCGCATATAAATACCATGGAAAATTCTGGCACAAATCTATATAATTTTGTGTCTGCCTTGTACTTTAAATAATCAAGTTCATGATGAACATTACCTGTACGAGTTTACACCACTCGGGTGTTCATGAAAGTAGATAAAAATCAGGTAAAGGTAAAAAACTATTTTCCCTTTACTCGTGTTATAGAGGGAAACTTCCGTGATCGTAAATCCAGCCATTTTTCATGATACATGTCTAGGGTGGCCAGACTCCTGCTTTCGGAAGGACAGTTCTGTTTTTGAGCATTTTGTCCTCTGTCCTGCTTCACCTTAAGAAGAACGCTAATTTGTCCTGCTTTTTGGGTCTGTCTAAAATTATATATATATTATATAATATATATATATATATATATAGTATATATATACTATATATATAAATATATATGTGTGTGTGTGTGTGTGTGTGTGTGTGTGTGTGTGTTAATATTAAAAATATAAATAAATACAATTAATATACTAAAACAGTGAGGACGTATTGGTCAAAATAACCAATTATTTTTTTTTCATTAGGCCAATAATCTTATAAAGTGGCTGTTGGCACAGTTAGGAACACTGCCCAGCCATGTACAAAATGCTTCTAGCCAACAGAAAACTCTTAAGGATGGCAAGAAAAGGGGCAAAATACAAACATTCGATTGTTAATTCCTTTACTTTCCGAAATAATGTTCATATCCCCCCCAGTTATGTACTAAATTGTCCCATCATGAATAAAATTTAATATTAATCAATTTCAGTTCTTTATTCATACTCTATTTGACATTTACACACTCAAGTCAAGTCATATATCTGAAACGGGTTTTTAAGGCCAAATGATACTCGTTAAAACAAAATGAAACAAACTGCTACTTGGCAACTACACCTACCCTCTCTCCGTTGCAGAACATTCTAGGGAGTTGGCTGAAAAGCAAACTAGGCAAATAAGCTCCCGAAGTAAACAAAAATATACTTTTTATTTCCCAAATTAGCTAACATTATAATGGAATAAAATCAATTAGTAAAATGGAATAAAATGAATTAACTCTGACCCCCCAAAAAGGTTAAACTATCGTTTCCTCTCAAAATTATATTTAAGTAAGTACCCCTTCTGATCTCGTTATGTCCGACAAATCATAACATTTCAATAAGTCAATAGAAGTCTTAGAGAATCCATTTTTCTATATGGCGACTTCGAATCCATCTGAAATAAAGAGACCACAATTATAACACCGGTTTAACCTTGAAAGTTAGTCAAAAAAGAATGTGTAGTTTGTTTACCTTTCATATTATTTTCATTTTTATTTCTGTTTTTGTATGACTTGCGTTTTGTCTTAGTTTTTTCGTAATTTTTAATTTTTAGTATGTGATGTTCGTTTTACTTTATGTTTTTACTGAAGCTTTTAATCAGACAATTTATTTTAATGTAATTTTTAGTGATTTCTCATCCTTGTCACATTTTTTCAGCCTGAAGATGAGGTTTTAAACCTCGAAAGCTCGTAATATTAAAGAATGTTCTTCCTAGTCTTGGCACTATTATTCATCATCAAGCTAAGATTTCCAAGTAGCCGCCCAATTACTGAGACTATTTTGAGACGTTATGGCCGCTCAACGCTACAGTTGTTTAGACGGACCGAGAAGGTACGCTATAGATCCAAGAAGATTGAGGAGGACATACGATTTCTGAACACTTGCAAGGATTTCCGTGTTATTCCCAATTTCATTAAATTTAAGGTTTACTCCAGAGATTTTCACAACACGAGTACTTATCTCTCATGGCAGTTTAAATTATTAGACTTTGAGGTTAAAGCACAAAAACGTAAAAAAGAGGTAATTCTTACAGAAGTGTCGTCATTAAATAGGGATTTAAGGAATAATATTTCTTTTTTGGACTACAATTGCCTGTCTTCTATTTTGGATTCCAATGTTGATAAGAAATTGACAGATGTTAGGCTTACACACAGCAGAAAGTTGAGAAATCTTGGTATTGATGTTAGTAAGAAAATAGATAGCAGTAAAGTAATTTTTAATCTTTCTAACAGAAATTTAACAAAAGAGGAAAAGGATGTTCTTTCTCTTGGTCTTGAGTTTGCCTTGACTCCCATGAAATTCAATTTCTTCAAGTATTTTTTAAGTTTTGAAAAACTATGTTCAACTTTAAGAAATAGTGACATTTGTGGTAGTGAAACCCTTATTTCAATTTTTAACAAAATTTCAGTAATTGCAAATGAGTCTTTTAAAAACTTTAATCGTAGAAAGGAGGGTGACAATCAGTTAAATAAAGACAGAATCAATATTTTACGTAATCTTAAGAACAATGATAGTATTGTTATTACAAAGCCAGATAAAGGCAGGGGTGTTGTATTGATGAATAGGTCTGATTATTTATATAAAATGAATGAAATACTCTCTGATAATACAAAATTTAGGATGTTGAATGTAGATATTGCGGGTCACATTTTGAAATTAGAAGACAAATTAAATAGGATGTTAAGAAGTTTGAGAGATAAGATAGGGGAAGTTACATATAGTAATTTATATGCTTCAGGGTCAAAGCCCGGTTATATGTATGGTCTACCTAAGGTTCATAAAATAGGAAACCCGTTGAGACCTATTATATCCTCAATTGGCACTTTTAACTATTACTTATCAAAGTTTCTTGTTCCAGTTTTAAAACCTTTAACTTTTAGTGAGTTTAATGTCCCAAATTCTTCCAAGTTTGTCAAAGAATTGTGTTCTTTCGATTTTAACCAAGATGTTGTAATGGCTAGTTTTGATGTAACCTCTCTTTTCACAAATGTCCCATTAAAAGAAACAACTGACATTATTCTTAATAATATATGTGAAAACCACATAACAACTTTTGGACTTAGTAAAATAGATTTGCGAAAGTTATTACAATTGGCTACAACTGATGGCATTTTTACTTTTGATGGTAAATTATTTAATCAAATAGATGGAGTTGCTATGGGAAATTCCCTTGGACCTGTATATGCAGATTGTTTCCTGGGTTATTGTGAAAAGATTTGGATGTCTGAATGCCCTGTTGCTTTCAAACCCTTGTATTATCGTAGGTACGTGGATGACACTTTCCTTGTGTTCAGGGAACGTTCACACGTGGATTTATTTTTTGAATATCTTAATTCTCGTCATCCTAATATTTCTTTTACTTGTGAGACAGAACAGGATAATATGTTGTCATTTTTAGATGTTCAGGTACACAGAAATAGAGGTAAATTTGAGACTTCCGTTTATAGGAAAAGTACTTTTACTGGCTTGGGATTGAATTATCTTAGTTTTTCACCAAAGTTGTTTAAACTTAATTCAATACGTACTATGATAAATAGAGCTTACAATGTCTGTTGTGATTTTAATTTATTTCATCAAGACATGGTCTTCCTCCAGAATTATTTTTCCGAAAATTCTTATCCCGTATTTGTCTTTTACAAAGTTCTGAAAAATTTTCTACATGAGAAATTTTGTCCCAGACCGGTGTACAGTACTGCTAGTAAAGATGTAAAGTATATTAAATTGCCTTTCCTTGGTCATAGTAGCTACTTGGTACGAAAAAAGTTGCAAGAAATACTTAAGCATAGTTTTCCTCAAGTTAGTTTCAGATTTGTTTTTACTAACCCTTTTACTGTAGGATCACTTTTGAGGGAGAAGCCTGCTCTTCCTGTGGACCTTAATTCGAGTGTCGTTTACTTGTTTACTTGTTCGCAGTGTGGTCTGCGATACGTGGGATCCAGTTCCCGCTGGCTTAGACACAGAATTTTGGAACACAGAGGTCTCTCCGTTAGAACTAGGTTTCCTCTTTCTAAACCACCATTTTCTGCATAAGGATCACAGTTTAGCACAGGACCATCCTTTCACTCACCTAGATTTTAGAGTACTGTCTTTTTGCTCAAATAGACTGGACCTTTTAATTTCAGAGTCTCTGTTTATTAAGAAAATGAAACCGGAATTGAACAACAACTCGTCCGGTATTCAACTAGCTATCATATAGTTTCATAGTAGGTACACAAAGTGGGTCGTTAGCCATTTTTTTTTAGGGTAGTTTGTTTACCTTTCATATTATTTTCATTTTTATTTCTGTTTTTGTATGACTTGCGTTTTGTCTTAGTTTTTTCGTAATTTTTAATTTTTAGTTTGTATGTGATGTTCGTTTTATTTTATGTTTTTACTGAAGCTTTTAATCAGACAATTTATTTTAATGTAATTTTTAGTGATTTCTCATCCTTGTCACATTTTTTCAGCCTGAAGATGAGGTTTTAAACCTCGAAAGCTCGTAATATTAAAGAATGTTCTTCCTAGTCTTGGCACTATTATTGATCATCAAGCTAAGATTTTCTAAGTAAGCCGCCCAATTACTGAGACTATACGTATATATATCTATATATATATATATATATAGTATATATATATATATATATTTATGTGTGTGTGTTTGTGTTTGTGTGTGTATATAATATATATCTCTATATATATCTATATCTATAGATATATATCTATATATATATCTAATATATATATATATATATATTTATATATCTATATATATATTCTATGTATATATATATCTAATAGAATTATTACTGATATATATAATATATATAATATATATACGATCTATATTTATATATATATTAGTATATATATATAATATATATATATCTATATATCTATAGATATATATATATATACTAATATTATCATATATATTTATATATAGAATATATATATATATAGATATATATATATATATATAGATATATATATATATCTAGATATATCATATCTACTATATCCTATATATATATATATATATATTAATTTAGATATATCTATATATATAAATATATAATACTAGCCATATAATATCTATATTATAAGCATATATATATCTATATATATAGAATATATATATATATCTATAATCTATATATATCTAGATATATATATATATATCTATATATGATCTATATATACATCTATATATATATATATAAGTATATATATATATATAGTATACTATATAATATATGTATATATATACGATTATAATACTATATATGTTATAATATATATATCTATATAATATATATTATAATATACATATATATATGATATATATATACGCATATATATATTGTATATAATTAATCTATATATATATATATATATATATAATATATATATATATTTATTTCAACTCCTCAATAATAATGTTTAATTTAGGTTAGAAATTGGTGCTGGCAAAAAAAAAAATTCCTTTTATTGGGAATTTGGAAATGGCCAACCTATACATGTGAAAAAATATGTGCATTATTTTTCCAGGACTAGCTCCCACCTATCCACATACATCAAAACTTCTTTGTATACATCAGTTGGCGGCAAGAACGAGATGCTTCTTAAGCCATATTGCATTTCTGTTATTTCGTTACTTATGATCCCCGTGGAATTTACTCTTGCCAATTATATTACGTAAATTTCAGCTTACATATGGGAAACAAGTCCTTGCTGTTAAATTTAATTTGACCAAAATTGACTAGCTCGTGAGGGTATAAGTAAGCTCCAGCCGCCTCGATATCATCCTTCTATTCAAAGATTTCAACCCAAAAGGTCGTGGGCAGTGGGAGCTCCAGTTTGAGAAAAGTGAGTTGTATTTCCACGAGGGAGTTGTGAGTGACTTGAGATGAAGCAAGTAATCTGTATTAATCCTTGTCATCGTTGGCCTTAATGTGTGGGATAACGTTTGCCGTGTCATTTGAGTAATTTGGGTTCATGGTTATGTATCTGTTTGTGAGGAAGTAATGTATTTTTGTGAATTTCTGGGAGTTTCGTGGCTGCATGTCGACATACATCATTGCTGTAAAGTAAGGGCAGTATGGCCCGTTTGTGTTTGCTATTTGTCGTGTAAATCTGTAAATATGAAAGTAAATCCTCTATTTTTGTAATACAATTTGTAAAAATCGTAAGTTTTTAATCAAGATGTCCTTGTGAATGGGCTGGAACCTATCCCCTAAGGTAGGACTATCAGCCTCCTTCCATCAGGCACAATCCAATAAGTCTATCACGATACAATTCGCAACATTTTTTTGGTCCTTCGAAGAACCAGATAGTCCTAAGTACCCAGTCCCGAGCAACAGCAGCTTGATTATGATGTTCAACATACTATTTCTTCTAAGTCACTCGCAGCTGCCCTCCAACTTCCTGCAGAATGAGGGAGTGGAAATAGGAATTTTTAGAAGGCCAGGTGGGCTAATCCCTAGCCTAACCTCCAAGGCATTACCATCTTGCCATTGTGTATCTAGGGGGTAGCACACTCACAATACATAGTGCCCAAGTAGTCTGGGGCAGGCTGAAATCCTTGTTGGAATGCATGCAGTCGATCACTGTTGCCGTGGCCATATGCAACACTGAAGAGCGTGAATACCAAGAGGCAAATTGCTTCAGCATAAGCCCATGCGAGTATTGTGCACAAATAAAAACCTTCAGCACCCAGGCTCAAAGGCACTGTGCGAGACAGAGACGTCATGGTCTGCAACACCTGCCCATGAACCCCTTAACCTATAGACTAGGTCGTACGTCCAATAATGGTTTCACTTTGATGCTCAGGTACGAGATGTTTTTCTAAATCTAATTATGAGATTGATCTGCGGGAATAGGCCAGACAGACAGAACAGGAGAACTGCTAGATGGTTCAATGCTGTAATTTAACATAAAGAAAGGGGCATCATTTCCTCTCTACCTTGCCAGTGCAGATGTCATATTTCCATTAATGTAGTTTATCTGTAACTCCCCTCGTAGTTAACACGGCGGGTGCAATTGAGACAGATTGACTCCATTGTAGTCCTCCTGACCACCACACTCAGTCGTGCCCAAAGGATCCTCCTTGATTCATTGAATGAAAAAGTGTATCACAACTTGCTAGACTCAATTCAAGCTGACGAACAGCATCTAAGATCTCTATATCTCACTCACAAGGTCAAACTGGAGTCCTCCATTGAAAATAAAGTAGTGAAAGTGTTAGAAGACACAGATTAAATGATTACCATGTTACTAAGCTGTATTGGCACTTTGGGTAGTGTATCATAGCCACGACTGAAAGAACTCCCACTGCCCACATTCACAGGCAAAAACAAGTGAGTTCGCCACTTTTAAAGAATTGTTTAACATGCACGTTCATCAACATACTGATTTAGCTGATGTGGCGAAATACACATATTTATTGAGATCTCTAGAGGGGGCGCTGCTCAAGGTAATTCAGGCCTTGAGCGTGGCTGCCACTAATTGTAGCTTAGCCCTAGACTTGTTAGACAAATACTACAGGAAGCAGCATCAAATGCTAATTATTCTGCATTGGCGACTGGCCGACATCTTTGTACCCAAATGTAACTGTATTGAATTTAAAAACTTTCATATCGAACTCACCGTTCTCATTGAACAGATTCAACGCCTCAGTGGATCCCCATTGGACCAAGGTATGCTATTGAGCCTTATTAATCAAAATTATCTCAGGGTCAAATCTATGAGGAAGAAGTTGATTGTCTTTGTAAGTGCGACTTTTATTTAAATGTTCAAGGCTTTAGATTTCCTCATCTGAAGCATGGAAGATGATTCCTTTGCAGAGAGGAGTAAAAAGGGGTTGGAAACCATCATACCACGTACAATGTAGTGTCCATTCTGTAAAGGTAACCACACCACCTTCAATTGTTCAAAGCATCCAACTGTAGTGGCTAAGAAACACCAATTAATCCTAACTAAAAAGTGCTTTAATTGTTTTGCCTCCGGTCACAGCAGTAAACAATGTAGTAGTAAAAGAAGTTGTAAGTTGTGTGACGGACGCCATCACAGCTTAATTTGTGAAAGAGACAACCACAAATCCAGTCCGTTGTGCCTACTCCCAACTGTTAAAGTTATCAATCCTGTTCTAAACCTTCTCATGTAATTTCGTAACCTGTGAAAAACCACGGATCTAACCGTAACAAAAATCAGAAAGTTCAGTCAAAATAAAAAAATGAAAAGCTATGCATAACTGCTAAAATGGTCAATGTAGCTTTATCTCTAGTTGGTTAGCAAAAAAGTTGCAACTTCCAGTAATCAAACGTGTATCTTTGAATATTCCTCCCTTTGGTTCTCAGATTGTCAATGGAAATTTCGATGTTGTATTATGTCGCATACATGTAGGTTCTAGGGTAATTTGATATAAACTTGTTGTTCACAACGACATTAATACGCCTATCCATAATGTTGGTCTTTGTAATGTAAAGAGTCATTGCAGAACAAGGGATGTGTGATGGCTGATAAGGAAATTCATGGAGATCTTCTTCAAAATGTCAATATTCTCATTGGGGCTGATCATTTCAGTTTATTTGTTATGGGGATGGATAAGATGGATGGAGTGAGCGTAACGCCGTATGGGCAAGTGCCTCAGTGGGTCCTGGAGGTGATGGATGTTTCAGTTGTGCACACTTTGAGAGTATGCTGCATTTCCGAAGAAATTGATGTTAATATGTGGTGGAAGTTTGACTGGAATGGCACCGCCCGAACAATTCACTACTTCTGAACATGCTGCTGTGTGAAAAGTCCAGAATAATATCGTCAGCACCGAACAACAGCAATTATTGTAATGCTCTCCATGCTGGAAACACAGTTCCTCAAAGATCTTAGCTACTATAATGATTACGAAAACATCCTTCAGACATATTTATCAGTGGGATTCATTTGGGAAGTCACAATTCCCAAAATTGAGGGGTATATTTGCCTAACATTGGCGTGAAAAAACAAAGTCTCACAACACCCATGCGTATTGTGTTTAACGCATCATCAGAAGTTAAAGGGGATCTTTTGCTCAATGCCTGCTTGTACCCTGTTCTTAATTTAGTAGAGCTCCTGTACGATTTGCTCATTAAGTTCCGCCGAAACCCACACGCCTTAACCTCTGACATATAGAAGGCATTTCATAGTGTCGTTGCATCCAGATGATGCGAAATATGCTTGTTTCTTGTGGTGAAGGGGACCTACACAGATGGCCACGTACTTCTTTAACCTAGTTGTGTTTGGAATCACCAGCAGTCCATATTGTTTTGTCGTCATTATTTTGGGTCTGCTTTAGTTATATGACCATACGACAATTCTTCACTCTTACCTGTAGGTAGAGGGAAAGATGGTTAGTATTGGAGGTAATATTCCATTTCTCGTCGCCGAGGTTCCGGGATGAAGGGCGATAATAAAGTAATATCTTCTTGCTGGTGTTTATTGGCTTAAACTACATTGAAGAAGGCGGGTAGTTGAATATACAAAATACAATAAGCGTATATAATAGAATCATAACAAACATATGAGCATCAATGCTCTATACACAATAAGGAATCATATCCTGCATACATGAGGTAGGATTTATAAGATCGAAGCCTCTGTGTCGGACTCGATACTAACACAATAATAATTGGTTATACTTATAACATTTACGCATTATGCAACACAGTGCAATAGCTCTGAACTGAACGTGTCTGCGGAGCTAAGATTTCCCGCGCTCGTTACATAACGTCTTGCATACATAACAGTCTCCTCCCCCTTTACCTGTGACTAAGAAACAACTGTTCCTAACATTTACAAATCTAATCTTTCAGGAGGTTTTCCTCTACTCATTCTGTTAGGGAGTACTATAGGTGTGTTCTGAGCTGTTGCATGATTTTGAACATCTTGGTGAGCAGTTTGCGCATCTGAGTTATTTAAGTCTGAGGTATTTGAAACTTGTACTTCTGTATTGTTTGTACCAAATGACTGCAACTGATCAACATGACGTTTTACAATCTTTCCACCGACATTAACATCATAATGTAAATTACCTATCTTCCTGACAATTTCTCCTTGTACCCATTTTCCTGGTGTATTGTATGACCTTACCATGGCATAACTTGAAGGAGCGAAATGTCTTACATTGGGAAGCTTATTTACTTGATCATAACCTTTCTGTTCTAACTGACTCTGCAAGCTTGGATACATTAGATCTAACTTATTCCTGATCCTCCTCCCCATCAACAAATAAGATGGTGTTACACCCGTAGTATTATGTACGGTTGTTCTATAGGATAATAGGAACTTTGCAATGTGAGATGCTACATTACCAGAATTTGCTTGTCTACACTTCATATTATGTTTGAAAGTTTGAACAAATCTTTCTGCTTCACCATTCGTGGATGGATGATAAGTTGCTGATAATGTATGTTGTATACCATTTACATTCAGAAATTCCTTAAACTCCTGTGAAGTAAACTGTGGGCCATTGTCTGTCACTATTCTTTCTGGCAAACCATGCGTTGCAAAGATTTGCATGAGTGATCTTATAGTTGCTACCGATGAAGTTGTTTGCATTGGTATAACTTCTGGCCACTTACTATATGCATCTACTAATATCAGATATGAGTATCCTAAAAATGGACCTGCAAAATCTACATGTACACATTGCCACGGGTATCTGGGTAATTCCCATGGGTGCATTCGTGTTGGTTTTGGATTGTTTTGTTGTAATGCACAATTCATACACTTCTTAACCAAATTTTCAATGTCCCTATCAACACCTGGCCACCAAACATAAGTTCTAGCAATTGACTTTGATCTGACAATACCTTGGTGGTCTGCATGTATTTCTGATAGAACTTTATTTCTTAATGCATTTGGAATCACTACTCTTGATCCTCTCAAAATACATTCTTGTGTTACACTCAATTCATTCCAAATTTCTTTGTATGGTTTACAATTGGCATCTTCTGAACAAATATCTCTGCCGTTTATTAGACTCTGCACTACTTTTGAAAGTACTGGGTCTTTCTTTGTACCTTGTGCTATTTCCTTAGCTGTAATAGGTAAATTATATGCAGAAATCAAAAGAATACTTTCCTCATATTGCTCTGGTGCTTTGTCTACAGGCAATCTCGACAAAGCGTCTGCATTACCCATCTTAGATGTTGGTCTATATTCTATGTTGTAATCATATGCCACTAATATGATTGCCCAACGTTGTAGTCTTGCAGCTACTAACGTCGGTAAACTTGCCTTTGGACCTAAAATCATCAATAATGGTTTGTGGTCTGTAACTAATGTGAACCTTTTCCTGCCATACAGATACATATGGAACTTTTTTACTCCATACACTAGTGCTAATGCTTCCTTTTCTATTTGTGAATAGTTTCTCTCTGCTTTGTTCAATACTCTAGAGGCAAAAGCTATTGGTTTTTCTGTACCATCTGGCATTACATGTGCTAGTACTGCACCTAATCCTATGTTTGAGGCGTCACAAACCAACTTTACTGGCAAATCCATTTGATAATGTACTAGGAATGTGGGTGATGTCACTTCTGCTTTGATTCTTTCAAAAGATTTTTGACATTCCTTTGTCCAATTCCATTTTACATCTTTGTTCAGCAAATTGTATAATGGGTGTGCAATTGTTGCTAAGTTTTGAATGAAACTACCATAGAATGTTACTAAACCTAAAAATGATTGCAATTCCTTGACATTTTCTGGTAACTTTGCTGACTGCACTGCATTTACCTTATCTTGAGTCTTATGAATACCTTTACCATTTACAATAAAGCCTAAATACTCTACCGAGTCAACTTCTAAAATACATTTACTCTGGTTGACCTTGATATTGTGTTCTTTTAGTTTCTTTAGAACTGCACGTAACCTTTCTCTATGTTCTTTTTTGTTTTTGCCAGCGACTAATATGTCATCAATGAAAATGAATACTCCTGACATACCTGCAAATATTTTGTCCATTGTTTGCTGCCATATTGCTGGACTGCTAGCAACACCATAGGGAA
This sequence comes from Macrobrachium nipponense, assembly GCF_015104395.2. Classification (NCBI taxonomy): domain Eukaryota; kingdom Metazoa; phylum Arthropoda; class Malacostraca; order Decapoda; family Palaemonidae; genus Macrobrachium; species Macrobrachium nipponense. The sequence goes on along the minus strand of NC_061108.1, from coordinate 60,575,318 downwards.
GTCTTTTTGGACGATACAGCCCTAAATGTGTGTTTACAGTACATAGCTTTTGGGAATTTTCATCCATGGATAGTTGTTGAAATGCTTGTCTAAGATCTATCTTAGAAAATACTGAGCATCCTGACAAAGTTGCGAACATATCTTTAGGATTTGGCAATGGATGTTGTGCTACTTGCAATTGTGGATTTAATGTTACCTTGTAATCTCCACATAACCTAACTTGACCGTTGTCCTTAACAATTGGAACTAATGGTGTAGACCAATCTGAATAATCTACCTTTTCCCATGAACCTTCACTTTCTAACCTTCTAATTTCAGTTTCCACAGCTGTTTTCAATGCATATGGAACTGGTCTTGGAGCAGAAAATCTAGGAGTAGCATTCTCCTTTAAAACTAAGACTGCTTGTGCATTCTTTACTGTTCCTACTCTGTCTTCAAATACTTCTTTGTAATCTGATAGAAGATTAGTTAATGAAATTTCTTCTGCTGGTTCTTGTTTTGTAACCCTTAGAATACTAGGCCAATCTAATTTTATGCATCTTAACCAATCTAATCCTAATAATGTCTGTCCTTGACCCTTGACTACTGTCAATGGTAACTTACCTATCTCTTGATCTTTGTACTGAACTTTCACTTGTGATGAACTAACTACTTCTATGTTTGTACCATTATAACTTTTGAGCACTTTGTCTGAAGGTCTTATCACTAGGTTAGGTATAGTTTGTGCTACTCTTTCAGAAATTATTGTCACATCTGCAGCTGTGTCTATTTGCATAGGTGTGAGTTTCCCATTTATTTCTATCTGAGCCATAAGACGTTCTTGTGCATCTTTGTTCACGGAATTAATGTGAAATGCAAATTGTTCTACTTCTGTGGTCTTATGTACCCTTTCTTCATTTGAGCTAGAGCCGTCATTTGAATCTACGGTTCGATTGATCTGTTTTGTGGTCTTTTGCTTAGCAAATTTACACTGACTTGTTAAATGACCACGCTTCCTGCAGTTATTGCATGTCTGACCTGACGCTGGGCACTTATCCCAATCATTACTATAATGATCTTGTTTACCACATCTAAAGCACGATTTCTTTTGAGGTTTTTGTGTCCCTATGTGACTTTGACTTTTCTGTGAGTAGGCATTAGGTTTACCCTTATTATACTTGGATATACCTGGGCTAGGCTTACTCGTTTCATTTGTTTGCCCTTTCTTTGCATGTTGGTAACTCCTTTTATAGGCTACATGATTTACCTGGCTACTGTTGTTATTATGAGTCTTACCTACAATGACATTGGACTGGTAATTAGCTGTTTCTATTGCTCTTGCTATTTCCAGAACTTTTTGCAAATTTAACTTCTTTTCTTGCAGTAACTTCTTTCTAAGCTCTTGCGAGTTACTCCTTACTATAATTTGCTCTATTAACCTGTCTTCTAGATCTCCAAATTCACAAGTTGAAGCTAATTTCTTTAACTTAATTACAAAAGAATCTATTGTCTCACCTGATTCCTGTGATGCTTCTATGAACTGATAACGTTCAAAGTATTTATTTGCTTGAGGAGCAAAATAATTTGTGAGCCCTTCAATTGCGTCCTGCAATGAATCACCTGTTAGATTCAAAGTATTGAATACTTCCTGAACTTCTAAACCTGCAGTATGAAGTAACAAAGCCTTCTGCTGCTTTTCGTTTATTTTCCCTAGTGCTTCTAAATAAATTTGGAAGCTGCCTATCCACTTTTTCCATCTTGTACCCACTGATTTAGGATCATCACCGATGCTAAAGCTGTCTAACCTTTGGACATCTATCGGCATTTTGCTGTGATACTAAGAAGTTTAGGCTAGGCTAGGAATTTGGAAGTTCTTTTCTTTTTTTTTTTTTTTACCTTATAGGCTACACTTGCATAGACATACCTTTTGCACTTTTACTCTCTAAACCAACCCTTTTTTTTGTGTTAACGCTCCTCCATTTCTCGTCGCCAATGTTTTGTCGTCATTATTTTGGGTCTGCTTTAGTTATATGACCATACGACAATTCTTCACTCTTACCTGTAGGTAGAGGGAAAGATGGTGTTTTAGTATTGGAGGTAATATTCCATTTCTCGTCGCCGAGGTTCCGGGATGAAGGGCGATAATAAAGCAATATCTTCTTGCTGGTGTTTATTGGCTTAAACTACATTGAAGAAGGCGGGTAGTTGAATATACAAAATACAATAAGCGTATATAATAGAATCATAACAAACATATGAGCATCGATGCTCTATACACAATAAGGAATCATATCCTGCATACATGAGGTAGGATTTATAAGATCGAAGCCTCTGTGTCGTCGGACTCGATACTAACACAATAATAATTGGTTATACTTATAACATTTACGCATTATGCAACACAGTGCAATAGCTCTGAACTGAACGTGTCTGCGGAGCTAAGATTTCCCGCGCTCGTTACATAACGTCTTGCATACATAACACATATCTTCTGCAACAAGTACTCCGAACCCATCTCCAAGAAAGGGGGAGGGAAGATCTTGTAAAATCGTTTTATGTGGACATCTATTTGGAAACATACGCAACTTTAGATCAAATGGAAACTGATTATTGTTAAGTCAAATCCTTACTGGACGAAGTTCACATGCCATTAGCAAGGTGGGCAAGTAGCAGTGAGCAGTTTGATCAGCACATAGGTTGCCAGGAACCGCTATAAGTCACAATGCTGGGGATGGTATGGAATAGAAAGGAAGATAGTTTGAATTTGAAGTCTTGCATCAAAAGGAGAATGGATCTAGATAATACCAAGCTCACTAAATGTAAATTGTTGTCCCTCCTAGTAGCTAACGTTGTCCCCTTAGGGCTAGTCAGTCCCATTTTCATTGAGGGAAAAATTCTCCTTCAGGAATTATGGGAAGCTGGGGTGAGTTGGGATGACGTGCTGTCCAAGGAACATCAGCTAGAAGCTAGTAAAGTTCTTAATGAGTTTGAGAATGTCCACACGTACAAATTCAAAAGAGGGACTATTCAAAGAAGTCTTGAATTGCATCTATTTACCGATGCCTCCAGTAAGGCATATAACACTGTAGCCTATATCAGGCAGGAAGCAGAACAGGTGGATATCTTGACATCTAAGATAATGGTTACGCCCAGAAAACAAGCCAAGTTGACAATTCCTAAGCTAGAACTTCTAGCTTTGTTGCTAGGGTTTAGGTTAGGCAAGCATTTTCTCAAATTGCTAAGCATCTCAAACATTGTGGTCTGGACTGACAGCAAGGTAGCTATAGCTTGGGTGGGCAGCAAGGAAGGCAATACAACAGGAGAGTGGCATCGAACTGCTATACGTCCCCACCAAACAGAATCTAGCTGACATCCTGACCCACGGCTCTACCTTGAATGACCTGAAACTAAACCATTTGTGGCATGAGGGACCTGCCTTTCTGTAACAAGAGGGGACAGCTGAGCTGTATGTCAAGGAAGGAGAAACTCCCATCCAACAATGAGCTATGATCATAGCCGCCCTGAGGGAGCTCAGGGAAGAAGGAAAACTGACTCCACCAGCAGAACTTTGGAAGTTACATGGGAGTAATGTTGATTTTGTACGAGTCATGAAAGGCATGCAATTAGTGCTGAAATTTGGGAACTGCCTAGCAGATCCGTTTTGCAAACTTGTCCACTTAGAACAAAGGCACCACCCTCCTATAGTGTGTAGCAGATTAGAAAGTGGTGTGCGAGTTCCAACCCACAGTGATAATTTTGTCAAACAACTTAGCGCAGTAATGCACAACGGCATTGTGTTCACTCAGAATAGATTAGCTAATGTAAGTAACAGTAAAAATGAATTGATGTTGCTGTCTTCAAAAGGTCAATTAGTCTTTTTGTACCTTAATCACCTCCACACTACTCACATGCATTATGGGTTCAATATTTTAATAACTCTCTTTCAAAAGGATTGTTGGAGCGCAGGGTTGAGGGCTACTGCCAAGAGAGTAGTAGGGAGGTGCAGAACATGTATCATGGCCTTCAAGCTTCTTTTCTAGCATCCGCCACCTCCTCCCCTCCCAACTGACCAAGCACTCATGATACGTCCCCTTGACAAGGTCAGCATAGACCACACGGGCGCTATTCAAGTAGAAGGTGGAGTTGGGTACATTCTGATCATCACCTGTTTGGACAGCTATGCAGTGTACCTGGATTACTGTAGCGGGATGCATGCCGACATCTTCATTTGCTGCTGCGAAGATTTGCCACCACCCATGGTGCCCTCACCACTGTGTACAGCGACAACGCAATGATCTTCCGTGTAGCTAGTATCTTTCTGCACGAGCTGTACGATGAGGACGTCACTCAACAGTTCATGTGCAGGACGGGAACCAAGTGGATCTTCCAGACTCCTAGATCTCCCTGCAGAGGGGGATTCTTCAAAAGGTCGATTGGGGTAATCAAGAGAACGTCGACTACCACCCTTCAACACAATGCCTTCAGTGAAGAACAGCTTCAAACCCTCATTAAGGAGGCTGAGGCTGTTGTTAATAACCACCCCTTAATGTACAAAGGGGAGATGTAGTTCGTCTGCTACCACCTGTGGTTCCTCACGAGGACATGCATTTAACGTTGACGACTAGACAACTGCATCAACAGCATTTCAGACTAACAGAGACCCTCAATCGTTTTAAATGTTACTGGAGGGAAGGTTACCTGAAGTCACTACAGGAACGACACGACCTGTGAGAGGCCCCACTGACTGCACTGCATGAAGGCGACATCATATTAGTAAATGGTGATCAACGGAAACGCAGTGTCAATTGCCTCCCGGTGAGATCATCAAAGTATACCCTGACTGTAAGGAAGTCGTCAGGTCACTGAAGGTACACTTCGAAGGCGATGAGCACCTGTGAGTAGTACAAAACATCGTCCCGCTTGAGATCAATGCCCATGACGACGAGAGAGAAGAAGAAGGGACCCAGAACGACAACGGTTATGACACAGTTGGTAATGGTGAGAGTCATGTCGAGTTAAATGAAGAGGAGTTAAGTCGATAGACTGAAAGACTCGATATAAGTGATCGTGAAACAGATAGTGACAGGGATGAAGTGAGTGAGAGATTGAAGGAAGCCAAAATCCAACAGAAAAAGAAAGCTGCTATTGAACAGAGAAAGAGAATGTCGGAGTGGGTAAAAGATGATTTAGTGTGGTGAACTGTGAAAGCGTGCGAGTTGGGAAGAGATTTGAAGGTGTTATGGTTATATTAGTGTTTTCTGCTGTTTTAAGGTGTGAATTTATGTTCACTTACTTTAAATGTATATATAGTTCATTTAAACCAAGTTCCAGAGTTTTATGTAAATTCCTCCCTCCATGTAATATCGGCCTTTTTATGAGTGCCAGAAAGTCACATCCCCACACTTTATACTGAAGGAACGAGACATTTATATATATATATATATATATATATATATATATATATATATATATATATAATTATATATATATATATATATATATATATATATATATATGTATATATATATATATATATATATATGTATATATATATATATATATATATATATATTATATAGTATATATATATATATATATATATATATATATATATATATATATATAGTACTGGTAATCTTCTTAGGCACGAAGATATAGTAATTCAGTTGTATTCCACATAGGAAAATGAAAAAAGGTATATCTCAGAAAATGCCCAACAGTTTTCGTCCTCCAATGGACCTCTTCTTGGAGCGTATATTAATAAACGCTCCAAGAAGAGGTCCATTGGAGGACGAAACTGTTGGGCATTTTCTGAGATATACCTTTTTTCATTTTCCTATGTGGAATACAACTGAATCTATATATATATATTATATATATATATATATATATATATATATGTATATATATATATATAAAATATATAATATATATATATATATATATATTATATGTATGTATGTATGTATGTATAAGTACTTAAAGCAACCCTCACCTTTTAAGTATTAGACTAAACATCAGAATATGGACATCACATGATCGGAAGAGTTGATTATCACTGACCTGTTTTGAAATGTCCTTTGTCAACTCTCACAACCTATCTTATCTAGATCGTTATACGAGATAAAGACCACTTTGATTCAATGAAAAGGAATTCTCAAGGTTAATACTGGGGTGAAAGAGTATTCTGGGTATTCTAGGAAATGTGTCATTATCGTCTAACCGTCACCACCACGATATTCTTTATTTATAATTACTGTTATTATTGTAATTGTCAATAGCATTGATTAATAGTTAATATCAGTGTTCAGAAGATTGGGATGACTTAAAGTCAGTATATACGTTACGAGGCGCATATGATTGCCCTGTGAAAAGCAAGAATGAACAAGCAAATAAGGAGCGACAGAGAGGATATGTCGATTGTGAAAAACATGCAACATCAAGAGCTAAGTGGATAAAGGCTCTCTCTCTTCTGCTCAGCTCTTCTGAGTCTACTGCATCTCCGGTTCCGTTTCTTCTCTCCCCTTCCCTCGTATCTGGTCATCTCTTTTCCTGTTTCTCATCCATATCTTCCTATTTGATTTTCCTCCTCTTTTCCTTTTTTCTTTTTTTTTTTTTTTTTTTTGTAAGTACGCCCTGCCTGTCCTTCAATAACACTCTCTCCTCTCTCTCTCTCTCTCTGTAGGGAGAGTAATGCCTGCAGTGTACCTTTTGCAGTGCACAGTAGGCGATACTTGAGGGTTTTGCAGCGTCCCCTCAGCCCCGAGCTGCAATCTCTTTTAAACCTTTTACCTTACATCCGTTCTAACCGCCTTTCTACCACCTTGCCATCCCACTCTTCCACTGATTTATTTCATTTTGTAATTGCGAGGATTTCATCCTGTTACAAATATATATATATATATATATATATATATATATATATATATATATATATATATATATATATATGAAATTAGAAATAAATAAAAGTATATACATGTTTATATATATATATATATATATATATATATATATATATATATATATATATATATATATATATATATATATATATGTCATATCACATTACCGTGATTCATATACATACATCGAGCTACAAATGTCCTTTAATATCTAATTCACTCTATCTCGGAATTAATATATTTTCATATATGCTTAACCGAAGAGGAATTTTATTAGGCGATAATAGAATTGTCGGCGCCCAGGCACGAACCCAGGACACCATACAAATCCAGGACGTCAGGGAAGCTATTTACCCACTCCACCGCCGCAAGAGGCTAAAAGTTTATGCCGTCTCTCACCCTCAAATACCTTTCGCGCTCAGGTATTCGCTGATTTGGAGCCTGCATCAACCCACCTCGACCTCGGTAGTGGTAGTGCTTTTGACAGCACATAGCCATTATATAAGTCATATTACATTACCGTGATTCATATACATACATCGAGCTACAAATGTCCTTTAATATCTAATTCACTCTACCTCGGAATTAATATATTTTCATATATGCTTAACCGAAGGGGAATTTTATTAGGCGATAATAGAATTGTCGGCACCCAGGCACAAACCCAGGACACCATACAAATCCATAAGTAACTTTGAGAATTTCGACATATTATTTCCTTATGTTGTCCAGGCACAAGAAGCAGCATAAGATTCAGCCAGCCTTCTGCTGGCATGGGCTCTTGCTATTTATCAGCCGGTAACCTCTGGGCGCAAGCAAACAAAGTTTTCCTAACTGTATACCATATAAATAGTGGAGGATAATATCCAGATAATCAAGGTAATTGTGCAAATCGTGATACAAGCATGAATTTTTGCACAAAGGCGCATAAACTATTTTATACACTTTCAAACTCCTGGCCAAAAAAAAAAATCATTTTTTTTTTTCAAAATGGACACCCAATTTTTCAATACGGTGGTTTTTGCAGTGGAATAATCTGAAATATCGACTTCAAATTATCTGGTAACGTTTTTTGAATAAAACTGGCGAATTAATTGATGTCCTTTCTTTCTATAATGTCCAATAATCAATAGTAAGTAAGTTTTTAATAGTTTTGTACTGTTCATGCGCAAAACATAAAATCAAAAACACTATTTTCACTGCTTAAACATGACCTTTTTGCTTTTTCAACATTTTTTTGTTGCCCCTACACTCAAATTTCATAATAATATCAAATAGTATTTGCGCATGCGCAAAAAAATAAGAGTGATTTACATGCACCACCAGGGCGCACTCATGTAAATCGTTGCCTATTGAAAATCGACATGGAGTTCATTGTGAGCTCATTATGAGTCTCCCAAATACATTATGGTTTGCCCCTTTGCACAACCATAGAGTCGTACCTTAATTGACAGGGTGTGCTGACGCAGGATAGCCAAGACAAGGAAGAATGGGCATACTACTTCCGGATAGTGTACAGATCGCACAGGAGTTAAATTATAATGGATGAATGATCGGGCTGAGTGTAGGAATGCCATCATCGAACTCAGTCGAATCCCATACAAATAAATAGCAGTTTCAGTTGGTAAAAGGATAAACCCTCGGCCTGTAAACACTCTTACTTTAGCTGTATTGATAAACAATTATTGTCTTGTAAAACAAGCTCCAGTTGTGTATTTATAGTACTGACCCTTTGTGTATAGATTATTTTGCATTCTAAGATATTCATTTAAGCATGGGAAACTAATTGGTTTAAATGTTGTTTGTGTCAAGAAGACAGGTGAATCGTTAACATGCTTAGTTGATGGGTACAAAATGTTATCAAGAAATGTTCCCAAATTTCATGAATGAAATAGTTTGCCTATTCCACTTGTCCCTAGATGGCTAAACAATGGCAATGGTATTGAGAAAACTCCAATAGACAATGGTGCTAAGTATCACCCAAGCTGTTGAATCAAATTTAACAACACTAAGTTAAAACATGCAGAAGAAAAACATCTTACTAAGACCGAATTGAGGTGTGAAACTTGTGTCTCCAAAATTTACTCATCGGACAAACAAGAAACCATCACATGAGAATGTTTACACATGTTTTCTGTGTGGCAAAGAGGCACCGTTGTCATCTTTAAGAGAGTTGTCATGGTAATCACTCTATAGCGAAGAAACATATATTAAAGGATAGGAAAATGTATCTATTTCGAGTAAGTCTGCGACAAGGAGGAATTCCCACACGTGTTTCAAACATCTGTTCTTATGATTGTTCAAGAATACTCAGGTGTGTTATGGAACTCAGAACGCGATACCGTCATTAGGAACGCCACATATTTTGATGTAACATTTTGTCTAGATCCTTCTAAAAAGTTCCTGTCGAGAGACAATGACGTTCGCTGGTTAAGCTCCGCCCATCTCAGCCCCGCTCCGAGATCGATACACACATATATATATATATATATATATATATATATATATATATATAATATAATTATAATATACATATATAATATATAAAATATTATATATATATATATATCTATATATATATATATTATATAATATATATATATATGACTGAGGAAGTAGAGAAAATCAGATCATCAGAGATAAGAGAAGAAGGTAGTGACGAACGATAGAGAGGAAAAGGACGCACGAGAGAGAGAATGAATGGAAACAAAGTCGTCCGTAGTCAGAGAGAGAGAGAGAGAGAGAGATCCAGACGTTGAGCAACCCTTCAGAGAAGAAAATTTGTCCTACAAATGGTTTTGAGGAGTAACCTGCCTTTCGAGTTTCAAAACTAAGGCATCCCTTCCTGCAGTACAAAGACAAGAAGCTGTCTGAAGTTTCTCCTGTCCCCTTCTGTGAACCCCTCGCTTTGAGCTCTGATCCCAACAGCTACTATCAACTGTTTCCTCCTTTCTACATATTGTCAGATTTAATTTTATTATGTAAATAGGAGAAACCATTCTAAATTTATCTTTGTCATTAAAGTTGTAAATAAACTTTTATTCTGTTTCAGTTTCTTTTTATATTCGTATCCCAAGCTTCAACTGTTGGTGTGGAATCCTTTTTATGTATCATAATAAAGAACCTGAGTGGATCTCAGTCTGTAACAGTTGGCGACCTCGCCAGGATATCTGGCACTGTAACAGATTGAAACTGGGAGAATATAGAAAGAACCAGAATGAGTGAGATGGTGAAAGAGTTTATTGAGTCTGGTAAGCTTCTAGGTCTAGAGGGAAATGATCTCTGTGTGTATGTTGAGAGGAAAGAAAGAGAAAAGTATGAGAGATGAAAGAGCAGCTGAGAGAGAAGCAATGAAAATGCAGCAAGAGAGAGAAATTATGGTAATACAGCAAGAAAGAGAGAAAGAACATAAGCATGAGTTAGAAATTGCTTGTTTAAGGCAAAGTACTCATAATGGTCAGACAGGTGAGAAGGAAAACGAAGCTGATGGTTTGGGTATGAGTGCAGTGCTGAAATTAGTACCGAAGTTTGATGAGGAAGATGTAACGAAATATTTCATGTGTTTTGAGAAGTTAATGGAAAGAGTAGGTTCTCCTAAAGAAATGTGGTCTCTATATTTACAGTCAGTTTTGCGTGGTAGGGCGCTTACTGTGTATAGTTGTATGTCTAAGGAGGAATGTGATGATTATGATATTGTGAAAGAAACTGTTCTTAGTGCATACAGGTTAGTACCGGAAGCGTACCATAAGAAATTTAGAAGTTTGAGAAAGGACAAAAATATTACGTATGTAGAATACGGTAGGAAGTTAGAAAGGCTGTTTTTTTTATTGGTTAACCTCCGCTAAAGTTGATGATTTTGATGATCATGTATCCCCTGAGATTAAGCTTTATATAGAAGATAGGAGAGAAGTATCTTTTACGGGAGCAACTAGGTTAACAGCCGAATATAGTTTGACACATAATTTAAGGGTAGGCTCCACTTTGGAGGGGTGCCGATCGTAAAAATATTTGCCAAAAATACACTAATCAAGACAGGCTAATGAATTTATCAGGCATTATTAGCACTATAATAACGCATATTCTCTGAGTTTTATCATCCTACAGAGAAAATAAATGATTTTAAGAAAAAAAAATTATTTTAAGAAAAAAAATGTACTGAAGGTCATTTGGTGATCGGTGAAAAACTACAGTCTTGAATAGAAATTCGGTCTGACAGAATGTTGGTATATCCCATTGGAACATGCACATAAATTATTATCAAAATATGACAGTAAATAAGCACGTAACAACAACAAAAAAAAGAGAGCAACAACTGAAGCGAAAGCGCAGCCGATAAATATGGAAATCGCAAATATAAAAAAAATAGTATAGTATCCCTCTAAATTGGTCAATGTCTTTTCTACGTTTTCTACGAGTAGTTTCATCTCAGAAAACCATTTTAGGGGTGTCTAAACAAATTTTTCAAGTTTCTTGTCCTCAGAAAAAATCGCTTTTTTCGCTTTTTCTCTGGTTTGGTTTTTCGGGAAGGGGGGATGGGGGGTTTTCTTGATTGTCCTACATAATATAATTTTTAGATGTTTTAGGCTATCAAGTGACATAATAACTACAATCTCTCAGAAGGTTTTGTCCCTAAATCGAGGTTTGAATTTTTTATGAATATTTCTTCCTAACTATAGCCTTATTTTTCGGCGGGGCTTTCGCTGAACTTGCCTGAAGTTGTTGCTCTTTTTTTTCTGTTATTACGTGCTTACTTACTGTTCTATTTTGATAATACTTTATGTGCATGTTCTAGGGGGATATACAAACATTCTGTCAGACCGAATTTCTATTCAAGACTGTAGTTTCTCACCGATCATCAAATAACCTTCAAATACTAGGGGCCCTGAATTTCACATTTTTTTTCATAAAATCATTTATTTTCCCTGTAGGATGATAAAACTCACAGAGAATATGCGTTATTATAGTGCAAATAATGCCTGATAAATTCATTAGCCTGTCTTGATTAGTGTATTTTTGGCAAATATTTTTACGATCTCTTACGATCGGCACCCCTCCAAAGTGGAGCCTACCCTTAAGTGTCAGTAAGAAGCGAAATGATCCTTCGTCTGGTAGAGTACAAAGCAGTAAAGGTTTCGGTTCTAGTAATAGCAATGCGAGTAAAAGTGACTGTTACTGTTATTCTTGCGGAAAACCTGGTCATACGTCTAAGGTTTGTAAGAATAAAGGGGCATTTAGTAGTGCAGAATTAACTTGTTTCTGATGTAATGAGAAAGGGCATTTAGCGAGAAATTGTGCAGTAAAAGGAAGGAGGTTAAGAAACCAGAATCTCTAGTTAACCTTTCGTCAAGTAGGAATGAAGTCATGAGAGAAACTAGGAAATTTTGGGGGGGAATTTCTGTCAGAGGGTGTAGTTTCCTCTCTTGGAGGAGGAGATTCGAGAGAAGTAGTCTTGCTTCGGGACACAAGAGCTGCTGTCTCCCTAATTAGGAGAGAGAGAGTGTGCCAAACAAGGCAGAAATCATCATGGAAGAAAAAGTCATGTTAGGTGGATTTCCGAATACTTGTGTTATTTGTCCTTTGTTGAAGGTAAACTTGGAAAGTCAGGTAGTGTCAGGAGAAGTGAAACTGGCAGTTGTTGACAGTTTGCCCATTGATGGCGTTTACATTATTATCGTTAATGACTTAGCTTTATCCAAGTATATGAATCCTGTTGTGAGAGAGAGTCCAGTGCCTGAAATGGTAGTAACTAGGTCAGGTTTAGATACAGACATAGACTACAGTTATAGTTTGTTTGTGGATTCGAACGAGTGTGAGTTTGTGGATTCGAACGAGTGTGATAGAGGTGGCGAGGTTGATCTTGGCATGAGTGTGGCTGAGAGACCCGACTCTATCGGCGGTGACAGTGATAGCCAAGCTGAAGGTGTAGCTGTCAAGAATAATGTAGTCAATGCAGTGGAATCAAGTAATAGTTACTGTGATGAATTAGGCACTAACCTTTTGGATAAGAATGAGCTAGTCAAGTTCCAGAGAGAGAATGAGAAACTAACCCGAATTTTTTAATGTGAGCTGGATGATGTTCTCGATAATGTGTGTAAGAAAACTTTTTGTTTAAAAGATGAAGTTTTGTGTCGTTATGTTCGTCCTAAGTTAGGTAGTAAAGAGGAAATCACTGAACAATTAGTGGTTCCTAGGAAGCTTCGTGGACTAATTTTGAAGTTAGCGCATGATGAGCAATGACATTTGGGCATAAATAAAACTTTCAGGTGTATTAGTAGGACATACTTTTGACCTAAATTGAGAAGTGATGTGAAGAGGTATGTTTTAAGGTGTCATGAATGCCAAATTGCCAGAAAACCAAATCAAGTAATTCCCAGAGCTGCATTGTGTAATTTTCCTTCAGTAGGTGAACCTTTTGAGAATGTAGTTATCGATATGGTCGGCAACCGTTGCCTAGAAGTAAGGAAAGGAGTATATATCTGTTAACAGTCATTGATAGACTAACTCACTATCCAGAGGCGATACCCTTTAGGAGCTATAATACAAGGACCGTAGTTAAACGCTTGTTAGATTATTTTTCTAAGTTTGGTCTGCCTCGTGCTATAAAGAGTGATAATGGCAGTAATTTTGTATCTAAATATTTCAGGGATAGAATAAAAGAATTAGGTATTAAACTCGTAACTTCCACACCTTATCATCCCGAATCACAAGGCATTGTGGAGCGGTTTCACCAAACGTTAAAGAGTTGTTTACGAAAACTGTGTAATAACTTTGAACATGACTGGGAAGAAAAGTTACCTTTTGTTTTCGGTCACACCACTAAAGGTCCTTTGGAAATGTTAAAATGTAATTTAATGCTTAAAGAAGGTAAAGAAGACTACATAACTAATCTAGAGTATTATAAAAACAATTTAAGGGATGCTTGGCAACTAGTGAAGGCGAACGCGAGTGAAAGTCAAGGGGAAACTAAAAGGAAACATGATCCTCGAGCGAAAGAGAGAAGTTTCTGTGTGGGAGATAAAATTTTGATATTAGTCCAGAAAGAAGGTCCCTCTTTATCTTATAAGTTCGAAGGTCCTTTTTCAATTTTAGAGAAGAGGGGAAATCTAAATTGTTTGATAGATATGGGTAAGCGTAGAGCAAAGTGGCTGCATGTAAACTTGCTCAAGAAATAACTAATGCCCCGTGCCATGGCCACCGCCTGTATCTCGTAGTAATGGTGTCATGGAAAGAAATTAGTTTTGAGAAAAACTCCGAGGTGCTTAAGAATTTCGAAGTTTTAATCAGAGTTCAGATAAGGAAAAATTAAGGGGAAAGGATAATGTTATAGCCGATAGCCTCTCTAGAGATTTTTTGGAATGAGTAGCCTTATGACCGTTTTCTGTGGTTGCACGGTTGGGTGAATGAATGGGGAAGTGTGCCTGTTTAACTGAGTTAAAGCTTTATGCAGAATTGTTCCCTGTTGTTTGATGCTTGTTTCTCTTTAAAAAAAAAAAAAATCAGTTGATTTCATTTTATTTTCTTTTGGGGGAATGTGTCATGGTAATCGCTCTATAACGAAGAAACATATATTAAAGGAAAGGAAAATGTATCTTCTTCGAGTAGGTCTGTGGCAAGGAGGAATTCCTGCACATGTTTCAGACATCTGTTCTCATGATTGTTCAAGAATACTCAGGTGTGTTATGGAACTCCAGCACGCAGCCCGTCGTTAGGAATGCCACGTATTATAATGTAACATTTTGTCTAGATCCTTCTAAAAAGTTATATATTATATATATATATATATATATATACTAATATATATAATATATTATATATATGACTGAGGAAGTAGAGAGAATCAGATCATCAGAGATAAGAGAAGGAGGTAGAGACGAAGGATAGAGAGGAAGAGGACGCACCAGAGAGAGAGTGAGTGGAAACAAAGTCGTCCGTAGTCGGAGAGAGAGAGAGATCCCGACGTTGAGCAGCCCTTCAGAGAAGAAACGTCCAACAAGTGGTTTTGAGGAGTAACCCGCCCTTCGAGTTTCAAAACTAACACATCCCTTCCTGCAGTACAAAGACAAGAAGCTGTCTGAAGTTTCTCCTGTCCCCTTTTGTGAAGTCCTCGCTTCAAGCTCTGATCGCAACAGCTACAGGACTGATCAGCAAGTATTTCACTACCGACTGTTTCCCCCTTTTTACATATTGTCAGATTTAATTTTATTATGTATATAGGAGAAACCATTCTGTATTTATCTTTGTTATTAAGCTTGTAAATAAACTTTTGTTCTGTTTCAGTTTCTTTCTATATTTGTATCCCGAGTTTCAACTGTTGGCGTGGAATCATTTTTGTTTATTATAATAGAGAACCTGAGCGGATCTTGGTCCATAACAAGAGGCAATGACCATGAAATTAAATGAAAGGTTCAAGAGTTGTGCAGAGATGCTGCAAGATAAAAGGTTGCTAGCTAAACTTAGTGGAGGTGATGTAATTGCACAAGATATAAAATATCATCCTGGTTGTTTAGTTAGCTTGTATAACAAAGAAAGATCTTGCAAGAAAAAACAAGAAGATAAGTCCAATGAACAAGAAAATGTAACTGTTGCCGAAAATATTGCTCTGGCCGAGTTAGTAAATTACATTTTTGAAATGGTGCGAAACAGTGAAGAGTCAAATGTTTTTAGACTAGCAGATCTTGCGAATATGTTCGAACAGCAGCTACTACGGTTGAATGAGGAGTCATTTTCTATTTATCGTACTCACCTAAGATAAATGCTTTGGCTAAGATTCCTGACCTACAAGGTTATACTAAAGGAAGAGATGTCTTTCTTCTTTTCGAAAAGGATGTCGGTCCTGCAATAGCATTGGCATGCAATTATGATGATACCGCAATATGGCAAGAACAGCTGAATTTGTAAGAGCGCACATGAAGGAGCACAAGTCAAAATTTAATGGCAGTGGAAGATGTACTGACTAGTATTCCTAAACGTCTATTACTTGAACTTGTCAGAATGATTGAACATGGTCCTGATACACAGTCACAACTAGAGAGTGACATGTGTAGATCAATTACTGCCATTACACAGCTCCTTATGTATAAATACCATGCAAAGGTGCCCAAGAAGGCTGAACACCAGCGACATTCTGTGGAACATGAAAATCCATTATGAATTTATACTGGGCTGCTGATTTATGCCAGAATCAAGAAGGAGTGGCTAATTGACACCTTGTTCCAGCATGGTTTATGCATTTTGTACTAGTGAGTGCTAGAAATATCTACACAAGGGGCAGGCAATGATTGATCGCTTCTTATTGGAAGATTTGGTGTGTTCCTCTGTTTCACGAAAAGGTATTTTCACAACCAGTGGTGTTGATAACATTGACTATAATCCAATTTCTACAACTGCAAAATCGTCATTTCATGAAACTGTGATTTCTATTTTTCAACATCCTTCATCTGACTTCAAGGGAGAAGAATGGGGAAACTTGACTGTAGGGAATAGACAAAATACCAAACAGATACCATCTCTCCCAGATGCTTCACAAGTGTTAAACCTACCTTTCTGAAGACGAAGCCTAAGCCTCCGAATACCCCTGAAATGACAATGAAGGTACAAGATGATATACAGTGTTCCCCGTATTCGCGGGGGATGTGTACCAGGGACCCCGCAAATAGCGCAAACCCGTGAATAGTTAGAACTCCCCTCTAAAAATGCCCATATCTGCCTATCTTGCAAGTTCAAATACCAAATGTATACTTAAAGTATCATCCTACATCAAAGATACCATTGAATTAGTATTATTAATATCATTCCAAAGTCATCTTAAACATTTTACCATTAGAAATATATAAATAGCCAATAACAGAGAGAGAGAGAGAGAGAGAGAGAGAGAATAACTCCTTGATATCAATAGATTGAAAAGAACTTCTATAGGCAACACTTATTTCCCCTCCCATAAGTACACATATCTATTCCAGAGAAGGGAGAAAGAGAGGACTGAACAATTATGTTTGTCTGTATATCAATTCTTTTGCTGAGAGAGAGAGAGAGAGAGAGAGAGAGAGAGAGAGAGAGAGAGAGAGAGAGAGAGAGAGAGAGGAGAAAGAAACAGAAACAGCAAATGTAAACCTTATGTAACATCCTACATCAAATTTACCTTAAATTATTATCATATTAATGTATTAATCTTAGAGACTGTATCAATATAATTTCAAAGTAATCCTAAACATTAGTACCCTTAAAGGTATAGACGTACGTACATACATACATACGTACTTCTAACACTTGCAGTCAATAGAGAGAGAGAGAGAGTTGTCCTTACAGTATTTAAAAGAGTGAAATGGAAAGATTATGAATTTTGTAATTACATTTATAGTATTATTATTACACATATAGTATCATTATTGGAAAATATTTATAATAAACTTATTACATGCATGTACTATAAAAAGAATCTCCTCAGTAAGAGAGAGAGAGAGAGAGAGAGAGAGAGAGATTGCATAAAAACCATTAAATTCGTTGACCATTGTATAGCACTGTTACACAGCTTCCCAGCTCCAAGCGTCACTGGAGTTACGAGAAGGTAGGGAAATTGATACAGAAAAAGACGAAGGGAAGAATTTTCATTTGAAGTTAGTTATATTATTATTATTATTATTATTATTATTATTATTATTATTATTATTATTATTATTATTATTATTATTTGAAAATATTAATAAACACATGCATCTACCATAAAAATTCTCTTATCACCGTAAGAGAGAGGAGTTATCCTTACGTAAGTGAAATGGAAAGGTCATTTTTATCTCTACAATACTACCACATAAGAATTTTGTAATTACAGTTTTATTATTTTTATTATTATTATTATTATTATTATATTATTATTATTATTATTATTATTATTATTATTATTATTATTAACAGAAAATATCAATAAACATTTTACATACTAGTACCATAAAAATTCTTTCATCTCAGTAAAGAGAGAGAGAGAATGTGTTTATCTCTCTGTTCTCTCAGAAAATACTTAGATATCGCTTCCAGCGAAACAAGAGGGAGGGAGTTACCACTACGACATACATATCCTGTGTGGCGGAAGGGGGAGAGAGAGGAGCAGTGTTGCCATATCCGAATTGCAAAGTATGCTAGGGTTATGTAAAATTATGCTAGATTGAGCAATTTTATTCCAGAAAAAATCTTAACTATGTTAACTTTATGCCAAAGGATATTATATATAAATATGTATATATATATATAATATATAATTATAATATATATACTATATATATATATATATATAATATATATGTGTGTGTGTGTGTGTGTGTGTATATATAATCCTGTAAGATATAGATATAAGTGCTTCATTCACTTACTGTGAAACATACAGAACTTTAATATTGTAGCTGTATGTTTACAACATAATATAACTGAGGAAAAATAATTAATGCTCTTCTAAAATAAATCAATGCTTGGAAAATTACTGTAGCCTATACACTTAAACATAGCTATCCCAATTCAGAGACAATATATATTAAAAATAAGTAAAATTTATTTTTCGAAAATTATATTTAATTTAATATATATGAGATCTATGAAACTTAACTCATTTTCCCTTCTATTCTCCATATCTAGCTCTGTGAAAAAATCTCAAACTAATGTCTTTCCTTCGATTCTCTATTTCTAAATGAAAACAAAATTTCAAAATCAGCAGCTCACGTTACTTGTGTTCAACTTCATATGTCTTTGTTCAAACCTTTGATCATGGCGTAGGGTGCCACCCGCCGACACCATAGAGCCGATCGAACGGACCGATCAGGTGCCCCTGCCCAATACTATGCTCCCAGTCTCCCGCGTCCGCACGCGAAGAGCAGTGCGAGCTCCCACCTCTGCAAGACGGCTTGACTCAGGGACTTAATCCTCTGTTCAGCCAATGAAAATGCAGCGCTCATCTGACAGAGCACCTGGGACATAATAAATACCGCCGAACGACCCCATTCCAATCAGTTCACGCTCACCTTTCCTTGAAAATGAACCGATGATACGGTTGGAAATGTTGGAATTTGGCGTTCAAGGCATCTGTGTATGTATTAAACAGGTATGGAGAGAGAATGCCCCCTTGCTGAAGCCCGTTTAGGGAGCCAAAGGTCTGCAACAATACGTTACCTCAGTTGACACAGAATTGCCGTGTGGAGAACCAGCAGTATAGAATACCAATTAGATATAGGGTTAGGCCTCTTTTATACAGCCTCAGGAGGAGTTTCAGGTGGTTTGCTCAGTCAAATGCTTTTCTCATATCCACAAAACATAGGAAAACAGGAGAGGCTGATGATAGGTAATACTTCAGCAATTTTTTCAGTATGTAGATGCAGGTGTCAGTTGAGTGGTTTGCTTTAAATCCAAACTGGTTGTCAGTGGTGTGTAGAAAGGGGAGAAGTCTCACTAGGATAACTGACTCAGGTATCTTCGATGCGATCATAGTGATTGCAGTCGGCCAGTAATTGCCAGGGTCAGCTGCATCCTTTAGCTTGTTTTTTATTAATGGTATCAAGTGAACTACGAGTAGGGAGTCTGGAAGAAATTGGTGAATTATGCAGGCATTGAAAAGGGCAGCTAGCAAAATGTAGATTATTGGATAGCAGAATTTGAAGGCTTCCAAGGGAAGACCATCACAGCCGGGCAATTTATTGTCAGGCAGGCTGTTTATGCCATCGCTGATGTTACCTGGCATAATACGAACTGCAAAATGAAATCAAATGTTTTCAGTAAGGAGGTTATCTACATTCCTTCGGGAGTCTTGATCATTTATGCAATTCAGGATATTGCTGAAGTGATTGCCCCACATACTTGCGATAGCCTTGTCACTGACAAGGAATGGATATCTTTCCAAAGGTGAGGATAATCACCGAATTCTAAGTTTCTAGACATTGCATTGGCTCTAAGTTGTTTTTTATTTAATCTGCAGTGCTTAAGAGCAAGTTAGAAATGTGCTCTCCCCTGTCTCATCAGTAATGCAGTGTCCTTCCCTCGGGCTACCATTTTGCCTCCACAGTAAAACCATTTCTCGTGAATATGAATACAGATCTTTAATAGAGTCATTCCATCCCAGTATATTATGAAAATTACCTTGACGAAATCTGAAGGTAGCCCTGCTCGAAGCAAGCATAGAGGAAATTATGTTCTAACAGAATTCATTCAGATCCCTCCTGTGGTGGTCATTTCTACAATTTGTGTTAGTACAAAGTAAGGCGTCTGCTGGTTGAACTATTGGCCGCAACCTGGTTTCCGTGGTCATCCTAGAGTATCTGGTTTTCTGTTGGTTTTTAAAATCCCAGTTTACAGCTGGTGGGCAGTCAGTTAAGGGGTTCACGGTTGGGAGGGATGGGGTATTGAATGACACCTGTAATGCAATGTGATCATAGCCCATTGCAAGATCGTAGTGAATACTGAAGGTCATGATTGAATCATGAAGCTGTGGAGATGTGATGCAATGGTCCAGCCAGGAGGTTGTAATTGTGTCCACTCTATTTTGTACATATGAATAGGAGGGAGGGAGGAGCATTACATCACTAATATGGAGAGCATGATTTTGACAGGTGAGTGAGTTCATTATAAAATTTTGCAGGATGAGAATTAAGGTCCCCAATTATAGAAATATGATCAGCAGGAGAATTATGAATAATACTGTGTAACTCTCACCTAGGATCATGCTGTATTGATCAAAATTATTGTTATTTTCCCAGGGCATATACACATTAATTAATAGGATTCTAGAGTCCCCTGTTGTCACCTGAAGCCCCAGCAATCTGTCATTCTTGTAGGTCTTCAATTTACCATGTTGTCTAACGATTTGTGCCACAGGAAAAAGAGGTCCCTATTTGGGTGACCGGCTACAATTTTATCTGTAACTTGCATCGATGAAGTCGAGAAGGTTCTGAAGTCATCATGTATTGAATCACAGATGACAAGGTCATGTGGCCAGAGGAGCATTTCTTGCAATGCAATGATGCCTTTGAAGTTTTTGCATAACATGTTTAGGAGAGGAATGTTCCTCTTGAGGCCAACAGTATTCCAAGAGATTATGTTTAATGTATCCATGGCTACTCACGAAGATGGGAGATGAATGTGCTGATCATTTGAGTGGATGGGGGGTTAGCCAGGGGGAGTGGGCAGTCACTTGCCATGGGCAGTTGGCTGGCACTTGCTGTGGAAGTGACCCTGGTTGGGGTGTCAGTAAGTTCCCCAAGTGGGCGGGAGGTTGTTGGTTGGTCCCAGATTAGGATATATCTAGAAACTAATATATTAGGACCGAAATTCTCGTCTTTAAGAACATCGATGTGTTGAAATAAGCAGGTAATCTGGTAAACCACTTTATGTTTACTTTTGCATGGGAGTTTATGAGATATGAGTGGGTCAGAGCCGTGAGAAACTTGACTCTCTCCACTATGGCATTGTTACGAACTGAGAGAGGTCCACTTCAGGTTCGATATTATTATAAACAAAAAGAATTCAACACCAACAGTTGAAACTGGGGATACGAACATAGGAAGAAACACTAACACAACAAAGGTTTATTTACAAGCTTCCTATCAATGATAAATGCAGAATGGTGGCTCCTATTTACATAAAAAGGTAAAATCTTACACTGCATGAACTAGGGGAATTGTGAGGTAAGGAGAGTACTTGCCAACCAGTTTTGCAACTCGAAACAATGGCTTCACAATAGGAGAACTCTAATTGTAGATGCCTTCTTGCCTCCATATTGCAGAAAATAATGTCTACTCTTGATACTTGAAGGGCAGGAACTCCCCAAAACCTCTAGCAGGATGTTTCTTTTCTGAAGTCTTGCTCAACGTCGAAATAACTCAGTCGTCCACTCCTGAAGACAACTTGACCAGAATTCGACCAATTCTTGAGCGACTTTTCCTTTCTGATCTTTCTTCTTTTGTCTCTCTCTGATGATCTCTGCTGCTGATCTCTCACTGATAATCTGATCTGTGGTTCTTACTGATGATCTCTTACTCTGTGACTAACTGATGATCTCTCTCTCTGTGACTAACTGATGATCTGCCTTCTCCTACTTCGTCCGTCGTATTTACACGGCATTCTGGGGGGGCGGAGCCTACAGCGAACGTCACAGACTCCCAAGACTACTAGAACTTCTTAGAAGACTCTCGACAGAATATTGCATCATATTTCGCTGCGTTTCTCCCGACACTTAGGTGCGTGTTGCGCTCCACAACAAGCCCGATGATTCCAGAACAACCATGAGAACAGGCACCTCCAACACATTCGCAAATGCCTCCATGCTATAGAATTTCTCGAAGATGCGTTTTCCTTTCCTTTATCTTTCTTTGCTCTACAGCAATTACCGTTACACATCCCCCCAAAAAAGAAAAAAATTAAATCAACTGATTTTATTTTTTTCTAAAGAGAAACAAGAATTAAACAGTAGGGGAACAATTCTGCATAAAGCTTTAATACTTCTCCATTCACTCAACCACTCATGCAAAAATAGAAAACGCTCATTAGGCTACTCATTCTGGAAAAATCTCCAGAGGCTACCTGCTATAACATCATCCTTCTCTCTTACGTTTTCCATTTTCTGAACTCTGATTAAAACTTTGAAATGCTAAAACACCTCTTGCGTTTTCTCAAAACTAATTTCTCCCAGTAACACTGTCACATCGAACACTGGCAGTGGCCATGGTACGGGGCGTTCTTTATAATTCTGAAGCAAATTTACATTCACTGACTTTGCTTGCTCTACTCTTACCCATATTAATTCTATAATGTATATTTCCCCTCTCCTCTAACACTGAAAAAGGACCTTCGAACTTATAAGGTAAAGCGGAACCTTCTTTCTGGACTAGTACTAAAACTTTATCTCTTACACCGAAATTTGTCTCTTTCGCTCTAAGATCATGTTTCCGTTTAGTCCCCCCTTGACTCCCGTTCTCCTTCACTTGTTGCCACCCATCTCTTAAATTGTTTTTATAATACTCTAGATTAGTTATGTAATCTTCTCTACCCTTTCTTCTAGGCATAGGTCCGACCATATTGATACCTACATTCTCAAAAGATTTGCCTACTGAAGGAATATTACACAATGGAACTCTGGGAATTATGCTAATCGGTTTCCCGGCAATTTGATATTCATGACAGCTTAAAACATACCTCTTCACGTCACTTCTCATTTTAGGCCAAAAGTTCGCCCTACTAATAGACTTGAAAGTTTTTTTTACTCCTAAATGTCCTTGCTCATCATGTGCTAACTTCAAAACTAGCTCACGAAGCTTCCTAGGAACCACTAATTGTTCGGTGATTTCCCCTTTACTACCTGACTTAGGACTAACATAACGACACAAAACTTTGTCCTTTAAACAAAAAGTTTCCTTACACACATCATCGAGATCATCCAGCTCACACTCAAAAATTCGGGTTAGTGTCTCATCCTCTCTATGCAACTTGACTAGCTCATTCTTATCACAAGCTAGTACCTAATTCATCACTGTAACTAGTACTAAATACCATTGCATTTCCTACGTTACTTTCGACAGCTACGCCTTCCCCTTGGCTATCACTGTCAACAATAGAGTAAGGTTTCTCAGCCACACTCACGCCAAGATCAACCTCGCTACCTCTATCACACTTGTTTGAATCCACGAACTCACTCTCGTTCGAATCCACGAACAAATTAGGACCATAGTCTATGTCTGTATCTAAACCCGACCCAGTTACTACCATTTCAGGCACCAGAATCTCACTCACAACAGGATTCACATTATTGTCATTACCGACAATAATGTCAACGCCTTCGACGGGCAAACTGTCAACAACTGCTAGTTTCCCTTCTCCTGACACTACCTGACTTTCTAAGTTCAACTTCAACAAAGAACAAAGAACACAAGTGTTAGGAAATCCACCTAACATTACTTTTTCTTCCAAATTGATTTCTGCCCTGTTCGGCACACTCTCTCTCCTAATCAGTGAGACAGCAGTTCCTGTGTTTTGAAGGGGTCTACGACAGTTCGCCGCCGCCAGTTCGCCGCGCGACAGTTCGCCGCGGACAGTTCGCCGCGTGCCAGTTCGCCGCAGAGCCAGTTCGCCGCGGCGACAGTTCGCCGCCAACCTTTTCGCCGTTGACCATTTCGCCGCCAATGTAAAAGCTGGCAAACATGCACAGGGTATATTAAATTAGGAATAGGATAATAGGAAAGTATAGCCTAGAGATTGATAATTTAGCACGTTAGTATTATTATCATTTTGTCAATGAAAAAACCCAATTTGCCTCAAAATGAAGAAGCTAATACAAAGCTTATGCAGTTTTTTACTCGACCGCATCTATTCAGAGATTAAAGGAGGCAAACTACCTCAAGTTGGGTTAGTGTGGTCAGACAGTTTGCCAAATGAGTAAAGTAATCCTCGCAGTTTTTTCACTCGACCGTATATCAGAGATCAAAGGCAAAAATATGCAAAAATAAAGAAAGATTGTTTTGAAACATTTAATCATGAAACTTCATTTGAACACTGTATAATATCTAAAACATGATTCATACCGTATGATACATTAGATTATATGTAATAACAAATGATACCTATATTGAAGAAACGTGTACAAAAACTGATTACTGATTCTGCACAGATACAAAAACTGATACTCCACAGATCGTGCTGTCTCTTCAAAAGTTGTGTGCTAGTCCTCGTAGATAGTCCATGTTATCTCTATTACGATAATCATTCACGATAGTTTCGATTCTCTCATTTAAAAGTTCATATCGGGGGCGACGTCGGGGGGGAGGATTTCCAGCCAAGAGTCCTTCAATTTCAGTGTCTCTAAGTTTTTGCGATCGAGTAAGTCCTTTAATGAATTTCCATATCGAAGGCCGAATTTCACCCAGTGTGACTTGGACAGAACGATGCCATGCCTCGACAACATTGTTGGTGCGGTCTTCACCATTTATGACACGGTCATGTACATTCCACAATTCAATTGGAAATGTAGGAGCACGTCTTAATCCACGGCGATTCGGACGTCCTATATAAGTGTCCTCAAAATAGTCCAACACTGGCTGGAAAACATCTGGAAGGTGTTGGCTGAGCTCCTCGAAAACATCAGATACGTCATCAGACGGGACAAAGGCTAGAGCTGGGATGGTGCGGCACTGCAGCGCAAAATCAGCGTCGTTCTCGTACCGCTGTTTGAAGCCTTCGCGCTGTATTCGACGATGAACACTCTGGGCGAGGTGAAAAAAGCAACCCCTGTTTTCAGCGTGTGGGAAAACGACGTTGGAGGCGCGAATGGCAGGCATCACCATTGGTAAGATGATTCAGCTCCCGGAACAAAGTCTCGTAAGTTCCTTGCCGTTTGTTTGGTAGTAGGGCGTACACTAGAGGGTGTGTGCGGCCACTAAGTACGATCCATGGATAGAATAGAGTTGGCTGAAAAGAGGTGGCGTTATGTCAAAAGTTCCATCCATTTGCCACTGACGACACTGACGAAGAACACGTAAATTCCGTTCTGTGGAAAATATCAACATTCGTTCATCACCAGCGGCAGCACCACTATCGAATAACAAAAAATCCTCAAAAAACACCAGGATGCTTTTCATAGTGCGTGTACTCCAGAGGTATGGCGAGGTCGGCTTTTTAACGAAAGCGGGTTCGGAGGGGCGGCCAGGGTAGCAACTCTCTTCCTCTGTACCATCCGTTTCAAGTTGGGCATGTTCGGCAGAGCACCTTGTCCAGCTTGCGATAAATTTTCGGTGGCTGCGGCTATCACTTGTGCGGTTTGGTCTTGCGTTTGAACGGCACGATTTCTCAAGTCCGTCAGGGCTGTCATCACTTCAACTTTGGCTGCGTCTCCGAGGTGTGTATGGGCACCAATACGCTTGGTTATTCTTCCTTGGTGGACATGAATACGCGCCTTGCAGGAAGAACGTTGATCACAACGCCAGAACTGCGTTTCGCCGTCTTTTGAAACCTTATCGAAAACGCTATGTCGTGCCGTTGTCAACGAATTTCTCCTTTCCACGAACGGACAAAACAGGCGGCATTATGGCTTTGGAACGTTGAAGAATAGAGCACAGAGCAATGAAGACTTAAGTGACGTGACGACTCTTGGTTCGTGCGGTACTTATATACATACAATTTTCTATAACTCACCTTGTGGTAGTTTGCCTCGTTTGATCTCTGAGATACGGTCGAGAAACTGCGAGGAATATAATTAGGTACTTTACTGATTTGGCAAAGTGGTAGTTTGCCTCCTTTGATCTCTGAGATGCGGTCGAGTAAAAAAACTGTATAAGCTTCGTAAGCTTCTTCTTTGAGGCAAATTTGGCTTTTTCATTGAGAAAATGATAATAATACCTTGTGGTAGTTTGCCTCGTATGATCTCTGAGATACAGTCGAGAAACTGCGAGGAATATAATTAGGTACTTTACTCATTTGGCAAAGTGGTAGTTTGCCTCCTTTGATCTCTGAGATGCGGACGAGTAAAAAAAACTGTATAAGCTTCGTAAGCTTCTTCTTTGAGGCAAATTTGGCATTTTCATTGAGAAAATGATAATAATACCAATAATGATAATAATAGTAACGTTATAAATTATCAATCTCTAGGCTATACTTTCCTATTATCCTATTCCTCATTTAATATACCCTGTGCATGTTTGCCATCTTTTATATTGGCGGCGAAATGGTTCGCGGTGAAAAGGTTGGCGGCGAACTGTCGCCGCGGCGAACTGGCTCTGCGGCGAACTGGCACGCGGCGAACTGTCCGCGGCGAACTGGCGGCGGCGAACTGTCGTGCTCCCGTTTTGAAGCAAGACCACTTCCCTCGAATCTACTCCTCCAAGAGAGGAAACTACACCTTCTGACAGAAATTCTCCAAAATATTTCCTAGTTTCTCTCATCACATCATTCCTACTTGACGAAAGGTTAACTAGAGACACTGGTTTCTTACTGTTCTTCCTTTCTACTGCACAATTTCTCGCTAAATGCCCTTTCCCATTACATCGGAAACAAGTTAATTCTGAGCCACTAGATGCCATTTTACTCTTACAAACCTTAGATATATGACCAGGTTTTCCGCATGTATAACAGGAATAGTCACTTTTACTCACATTACAATTACTAGGACTGAAACCTTTACTGCTTTGTACTCTAACAGATGAAGGATCATTTCATTTCTTACTAACACTCAAATTATGAGTTAGACTATATTCGTCAGCTAACCTAGTTGCTCCTGCAAAAGATACTTCTCGCCTATCTTCTATATAAAGCTTAATCTCAGGGGATACGTTATCTTTGAAGTTTTCTAACAACACTAAGTTCTTCAAACTATCAAAATCCTCAACTTTAGCAGAAGTTAACCAATCATAAAACAGCCTTTCTAACTTCTTACCGTATTCTACATACATAATATTTTCATCCTTTCTCAAATTTCTAAATCTCTTACGGCACGCCTCCGGTACTAGCCTATACGCACTAATAACAGTTTCTTTCACAATATTGTAATTATCACATTCCTCCTTAGACATGTAAATATACACAGTAAGCGTCCTACCACTCAAAACTGACTGTAAATATAAAGTCCACATTTCTTTAGGAGAACCTACTCTTTCCATTAACTTCTCAAAACACATGAAATATGTCGTTACATCTTCCTCATCAAACTATGGTACTAATTTCAGCACTGCACTCATACCTAACGTTTTCTTTCTTGCCTGTCCGACTGTTACGAGTACTTTCCCTTAACCGAGCAATTTCCAACTCATGCATACGTTCTTTCTCGCTTTCTTGATGCTGCATTTCTCTCTCAGCTGCTCTTTCCTCTCTCTCAGCTGCTGTTTCATCTCTCTCATACTTTTAATCTTTCTTTCCTCTCAGCATACTCACGGAGATCATTCCCCTCCAGACCTAGTAGCTTACCCGACTCAATAAACTCTTTCACCATCTCACTCATTCTGGTTCTTTCTATATTCTCCCTGTTTCAAACTGTTATGGTGTCAAAATATCCTGGCAAGGTCACCACAATGTTACGAACCGAGAGAGGTCTGCTTCAGGTTTGATATTATAAACAAAAAGAATTCAACACTGTTGGGTTTGCAATGACACAACGTCCTGGAGACTGGACTTTATTACAGGATACTCGGGAGCCAACTGACTCGCAACAGCGTATACAGAATTGCCCATAACGGATGCATGCTCGGCAGCGCATGGCCGAAGAACATATCGTACATCCCCCCCTCAAGAATATACTTATACATGGCAAAAAAAATAAAAGGGAAAAATGCCCTTAGATCAATGAGACAAGAGAAGAAACAAAAAATTAAAGCTAACTTCTCGATGCATACACAAAAACGAAATAAAATACATAAATTCTCTGAAAAGAAATATCAATTCCTGATGCAATTGCATACAAAAGGTAATAACATCACTCTACAAAGTCTTTGAGCCACTTGGGTTTACCAGCGGCTCTTCAGGGCCTATCAACGACGTTGGGCTCCTGTGTGGTGCGTGTCCCCTGTTCTGTCGGGGTATGGTTTGCGGAGGACTCGTGCTGGGACATGGGCGTGCCAGAGGGCGGAGCGATGACTCTCAGGTGTCGTCTGTTTCTTTTTGACAGCCTGCCGCTCCCGTTAAGCTTGACGGTGTACTGACGATGGGGCTTTGTTTCTGTTACTATGCCCGTTCGATCCCATTGCTTGGTAGCTTGGTTTTGTATGCATACATGGGTACCTAGTTCGATGGGCGGCAGTCTTCTGGTAGTGCCAGGGATGCGCATCGCCTCCTGCGACCTTGCCACTTGTAACTCCCTTCGACGTATCGTCTGCCTCCAATATCTGTCTACTAACAGGTGTCTCCTGGCTGTCGGTACCCCATCGCGCAGCTGGCGACCCGTTGCAAGCTGAGACGGCGACTTGTTAATTTCCCTGAGAGGAGTGTTGAGATACTGAAGTATCGCCAGGGCCGTTTTGTCCGACTCAAGGGCTCCACCCTTTAATGTATTTTCCCGGAGTAGCCTCTTCGCCGATTTGACAGCTGCTTCTGCCCTGCCGTTAGACTGGGGATACTGGGCCGACGACAGCCGGACCTTGACCCCCCATCTCTTGAAGAAGGCCTCCATCTCCTCGCTGGCCAAGTTCGTGCCTCCGTCAGTTGATATTTGTTCTGGGGCTCCCCAACGCGAGAAATATGATCGAAGGTGATTACTGATTTTGTTAGACGTGGCACCATTGGGGAAATGAGCCACTTCTAACCAACCTGTTAGTCTATCGGCATACACCATGTATACACTGCCTTCTATCTGGAACATATCTGCTACGACTTGCTGGAAGGGATATTCCGCAGGCGGCGTGTGTATCATTTCTTCAGGAGGCAGTGAGGGGGCATGTTCATCGCATGAAGTACATCGGGCGCGGCAATGCTGAAGGTCCCCTTCTATTCCCGGCCAATAGACCGACTGCCTGGCCCTTCTAAGCATCGAGTCGAGGCCTTGGTGTCCTGCGTGTAGGTTAGCGGCTACCTGGCGGCGTAAATCCTCGGGTATAACCAAGCGAACACATCCTTGGTCCACTGAGTATGTCACCAGATCCTGGTTGATGGCTAGCCGGTCCCGAACGCTGAAGAAGGGGCGAAGGCAGGCGAGTTCTTGCGACTTCTGTTGGGGCCAGTCGCCCGCTGCAACCCTTGCAAGCAAGAGCTGATATACAGGGTCGTTAGATGCGGCGCTCCTTACGCAGTCTTCATCCAACACGATGATATCCGGTTCCAAGGCGGCCACGGTTGCACATGCCACTGCCACTTGAATGTCGTCCTCCAAATCCACGTCGGAAGCTTCGCGGGGTGCTCGCATGGTCGGGTACCTTGAAAGAAAATCCGCGGCAGTGTTCCTTTTTCCGGGCAGGTATTTCATGTGGAACTTGAACTGGAGTGTCTTCTCTTTCAGGTTGAATAATCTCGGGTTGATGACATCCTTAAGGGTTCTGTCACCCAGCAGCTTGACGAGAGGACGGTGGTCCGTGATGATGGTGAGATTAGGACACCCAAGTAGGAACAGCCTGGCCTTCCGCAAGCACCAGGTAACTGCCAGGGCTTCTCCTTCTACGGGGGCATACCCAGCTTCAGAGGAGGTGAGTGTCGACTACCACACAGGGCAAGGCGCCAGCAGCCCTTGCAACAAAAGGGGCTGTCAGCTGACTGACAAATACAATACTGCTGAAGGACTACGAACCCGATACCTTCTTTACTCCAATCCGTCATTATCGTCGTAGGGCGTGTTTTGTCGTAATATGCCAAGCCGTCCTTGGCTAATTGACAGATGACCTCCTGTGCCTGCCGGAGTTTGTCACGTAGCTGACTATCCCAGTAAACGTTTTTTCCAGTGGGCTTTCTGAGGAGGTCCCTAAAGGGCTCCATGATGGGCGCCGTTGCAAGGAAGGGCGCTAACTGATTCACGAACCCGAACCACGACCTAATATCCGTGATGGAGGGCTTCTCTGGCATATGGAAGTTACGAATGGCGTCTAGTCGTTCGTCTGCGGGTTTGTATGACTCCCATCCCAGGTAATAACCAACGAAAGTGACCTCTCTCTTGCAGAATTTAAACTTCTCGGGCTTGAGTGTGATACCTGCAGAGGCACACGTTGACAGGAATTCATATACATGCCAGAACGCCTCTTCAATGCTGTGATCGTATAGCAAAGTGTCGTCAACGCATTTATGCTTTCTGGTGATGTCTTGCAGGGCATCATCAAACCTTTTTGTGTAGGCGTCCGACGCCGAACAGTGGCCCATGGGTGTTCTACGATAACGGTATCGTCCCCATGGAGTGATAAAGGTCGTAAGCGGGCGGCTGTCTTCGTCCAATTCCACTTGATGGAAACCCCAGTGGGCGTCCGCCGTAGTCTTGTACGTATGAATGGGGATGCTTGAAATCATGTCGAAGGGTGCCGGTGTATGATGAGTTTCCCGAAGACAGTGGGCGTTGAGGCGCTGGAAGTCTACTGTGCGGCGAGGTTGACCCGTCTTCTTGGCGACAACGACCATCCTTGCACACCATTCCGTTGCATCCCCACTGGGACTGGTTCTATCACGCCCTTCCGAACGTCCTCGTCAAGTTGAGCCTTGACCTCCTCTTCCCAATGCTTAGGGATTGTCGCGGGCGTGTGACAGGCATAAGGCACGGCATCAGGCAACAAATGGATGTGGTGCTGCTTGCCCGTCATGACAGGTAACGGTTCCCTGGTTGTATTAAAGGTTGTTGAAGAGAAATGCCGTAATAACCACTCCTCAAGTCTCGGTATATTCTCCTCCACAGGCGGGATGGGTAAGGTGGCTGGCTTCATTGTCTTAGGGGAGTTAGGCCGTGCGACGTCTTCATTAAGCACATCAGCTGATGCAACGAGATGGTAGGGGTGAGGGAAGTCAGGGGGTACTATTCCCAGCTCCTTACAAGCATTCAGCGATATATAGAAGTTCTTGGCCGTCGGCACAAAGTAAACCTCCTGCTTCGTGCGTCGCCCACCTATCAATGAAGCATGTCGTTGATCCAAGACATCTCACTCGGAGATTAGCTACGTCCCTCAGACCTGCTCGCGGCTGCAACTCCAGTGAATTTATTTGCAGTCTTGAGAGAATCGTGGGTCCGGCAACGCAGATCTGTGCTCCTGTGTCTGCTACGACGAGTGTGGATACTGAATTCCCGTTTCTATGGGAAACACAAGCCTTGATCGTGGGGTGGGGGGTGGGGGGAGAGGTGCGTGTCTGCAACAATCGCTAAACTCGAGGCAAGCGGCGCTTTCTTCGTATTCCTGCAGCATTTCTGAAAGTGCCCTACCTTTTGGCACCCGTGGCACGTTATACCTCTTGCTGGGCACGACGCTCGACCAAAGGGATGGCGCCCCCCACAATTTCCGCAACGCTTCACATTGGAATTGCCGCGCAACACCGCGACGTCTGGCTCTACTTCATCAATGCTGTGACGTCATCACTCGAGGCGCCAGCAGACCCCCTCTCACTGATAGCGACGCGTGGGATACTTTCGACATCTTGGCGTGCAGCTTCGAAAGTGCAGCACAGTGCCTGAAGGGCATCTACATTCTTAAATGTCTCACATGTCTGAAAAACATGCCTCTTTAATACAGGGTCACTGAGGCCTACCATTATTTTCCGCAACAGCATGTACTCTATTAAACACTCCCCGCATTTGGGACACTCAAAATCACAGTCGGTGGCCTTCTGAGCACACCTCGAAAAATAGTCGCTCACTAATTCCTCGCGCCCTTGTGCGAGGGCAAAGAATTCAGACCACTGAACTGCCTGATTCGACGACCGCAACACAATATTCCCGATGGCGTCCAGAGCCGCGTCTGGGGCGAGGGCATTCCATTTGGCATCTGAATACCGAGCGTCCAGTGCACGTTGCAACGCCGGTACACAGTTGAGCCTAATGTGCAGGACAACATCCTGCGGCGGGAACTTGTTAAGGTGAATCCAATACGTCATCGAACGTCTCCAGGATCTGAATCTTGCCGAAGACATTACCGCCTCACACTTCTCAGGGGCAGCAGAGACAGGAACTTTACCGGCACGTGCTCCTGAACCGGGAAGGGCATCCTGAAGGGAACGGATGGCACGCTGCTGGTCTGCAAATAACGTCTGTGCTTGCATGACGGCCTGTGACAAGGCCCTTGGCATTGCAGGTGAGGCATGCCTCGGCGTGGCCTGGGGTGGTCGACGTATCTGGGGCATGGTTGGTCCTTATCCTACTCACTGCGCCATGTTGGGTTTGCAATGACACAACGTCCTGGAGACTGGACTTTATTACAGGATACTCGGGAGCCAACTGACTCGCAACAGCGTATACAGAATTGCCCATAACGGATGCATGCTCGGCAGCGCATGGCCGAAGAACATATCGTACAAACACCAACAGTTGAAACTGGGGATACAAATATAGAAAGACACACTAACACAACAAAGGTTTATTTACAAGTTTACTAACAAAGATAAATGCAGAATGGTATCTCCAGTTTACATAAAAAGGTAAAATCTTACACTGCATGAACTGGGGGAACAGTGAAGTAATGAAAGTACTTGCCAACCAGTTTTGCAACTTGAAATGATGGCTTCACAAAAGGAGAACTCTAATTGTAGACGCCTTCTTGCCTCCATATTGCAGAAAATAATGTCTACTCTTGATACTTGAAGGGCAGGAACTCCCCAAAACCTCTAGCAGGACGTTTCTTTTCTGAAGTCTTGCAACGTCAAAATAACTCGGTCGTCCACTCCTGAAGACAACTTGACCAGAATTCGACCAATTCTCGAGCAACTTTTCCTCTCTGATCCTTCTTCTTTTGTCTCTCTCTGACGATCTCTGCTGCTGATCTCTCACTGATAATCTGATCTGTGGCTCTTACTGATGATCTCTTACTCTGTGACTAACTGATGATCTGCCTTCTCCTACTTCATCCGTCGTATTTATATGGCATTCTGGGGGGCGGAGCTACGGCGAACGTCACAGACTCCCGAGATAACTAGAACTTCTTAGAAGACTCTAAACGGAATTATGCATCATATTTCGCTGCGTTTCTCCCGACACTTAGGCGCATGTTGCGCTCCACAACACGCCCGACAATTCCAGAACAACCGCGAGAACAGGCACCTCCAACACATGCGCGAATGCCTCCGTGCTATAGAATTTCTCCAAGATGCGTTTTCCTTTCCTTTATCTTTCTTTGCTATGCAGCAATTACCGTTACAGGCGTCCAGCGTCATCGATGAGCCCAGATTGTGAATTACTACATGACAGGTTTCAGGCAAGGTGAAACACAAGTGTTGGGCTCCAGTCCAGAGGCCAAACAAGAGGTTCTTCTCTTCTTTCTGCTTGCCTGTATCTGCCAGCCACCAGACTCCTCATGATCACTCTCATCCACATCCACGATGGGGGGTTGGGGGGAGAGATAGGGTGGGGAGAATTGGGAGGGCTGGTGATCATCACTGGAGATCTATCTTCCACCGGAGGCACTAGGGAGGGAGAAGAAGTTGGGAGACCAACAGTTCCCTCAGAATGGTCTATAAGTGATGGGGTACTCCCGTGTTGCTGGGAGGTGAGGAAAAACTGGATGCCACATCCAAAGGAGTCTGGTTGCTATCTGTGCGATTGTCTAGCAATTCCTGCACTCCTTTGATCACATCCCAGATCCAAGCAAGATTATTTGTTTCCACAGTTTTAAGACTGTCTAGGGATTCCTGTAGTCCTTTGATGGCGTCCCAGATTCTTGAAATTAATCATTTGTCCCCTCGATTTTTTTCCGAGTTTTTTCCAGTTATTTCTGAGAGGGATTTTGCTGTATAGAAGGCATTTTATGCCGTGTGGTACACCACAGGTAGGCTTAGGTCTGCAGGCCCCTTTAGAGGCAGATTGTAAGGTCGTCGGCATAAATTTCCACTAAGCAGGTCCTTACCCACTTAGTGATATATGATATTTTCTTGTGAGGGAACAGGTTTTTCGTGGATCGCTCCTTGAGAATGCTCTGTGGCATCAGACTT
>NC_061108.1:60518394-60535894 GCF_015104395.2 Macrobrachium nipponense | reverse complement strand
TTTGGTTTTCTGTATATGGTAAATTTGTATTCTGTCGTATCTCTGATTATTAAAACATCAAGAAAAGGAATTTTGTTGTCTGTTTCCCATTCAACTTTAAATTTGATGCTGGGCACTAATGTGTTTAATTTCGAGAGGAATTCATTGAAATTGCCCCACCTATTATCCCAAAATGTTAGGATATCATCCACGTATCTCATCCACAGCATGTTTTTGGGTTTTATTGCATTTATTACTGTAGTTTCAAAGTATTCCATGTACAGATTGGCTAGAACAGGACTTAAAGGACTACCCATACTACACCCGAATTTTTGCTTGTAGAATGATTCCTCGAATGAAAATACGTTATTAGATGCACATAATTCAACTAGCTTTATTATTTTGTCAAGCGCCAATGGGAAATTATCTGAATAGGGGGATAATTTTACCCTTAAAAACTGAAGAACGTCCTGTACTGGTACTTTAGTGAACAGAGAATCTACATCAAGGCTTAAAAGTTTTATGTTGTGAAGTGGTATATGTGCTTCTCTGAATTTGTGACAAAAATCTTCCGAATGTTTAATGTGACTGTGAGAAAAAGTGCCTAAAAAAGGGGAAAGGAGGCCAGCTAACCATTTAGAAATTTTGTAATTGAAAGCACCGGCACATGAAACGATGGGTCTGAATGGAAGATTGTCTTTGTGAGTTTTGGGAAGGCCATAAAAATAGGGTAATTTAGGATTAATTACTTTAAATTTCTCTAATAGTTCAATACTCTTTTTGTCTTTGCCAATTAATCTTACTTTCCGAAAAAATTCTGTGGGAACGTTTTGGAGGGGATTTTTCGTCAGTTTTTCATATGTGTTTGTGTCGCTAAGGAGCTGGTTGATTTTGTCAAGGTAGAAGTCTTTGTCCATTATTACGATTTTGCCGTCTTTGTCAGATCTACTTATTATAACATCTAACTTTTTTAGCGAGTGGATGGCTATCATGAATCTGCGGGGAACAGGATATTTCTTATGTAAGTCAGTTAAAGCATTTAGTAACACTCCTTTTAAACATATCTCTTCACGGTTGTAGTTTTTGTCAGAGATGAATTTATCAAAAGCCACTAAGAGAATAACCAACCCCCTCGGAAAATCGAACCCTTTTGTATTTACTTACCCAAACACCTTAGCCAAATCCCTGATTAACGTCCAACAAAAGACATCTCCAAAGGACTCTGGGGTATACGAAATCCCATGCCAGGACTGTGACCAATCTTACATCGGATTTACAGGTAAATCCCTTCCCCAGAGATTAATACAACACAAACGGTCAGTTAGGTATGGACAACAGAACTTGGCTATTTTCAACCATATAAATGAACATAACCATAGAATAAACTGGAATTTGTCACGTGTAATTTATAGCAGCAACTGCCGGTACAAGAGTCAAATGATGGAATCGGCCTTAATAAAAGAGAGGCAGGTAATGAACATCTCAAAAGGAGGATGGATTTCGGACACGATCGACAACGTCTTCATTCAACCAACCCTTAAGAAGATTAAAGGAAGATTATCAGCGGGGGTGACTTAAAATGGCTTGTTTGTGGATGGACCTCTTGTATAAATACCCACCTTTTCTGTAAACTTTTCTCATTCATCTACCTGAAGAGGGAGACAGCAGTCTCTGAAATATAGTACTTTTTCTCTATTTTGGTTTTGTTTTTATGGGCTCCTTTTATTAGATGGAACTCTGTTGTTACAGAACATTTTTACCAGTCATACATATATATACATATATATATATATATATATATATATATATATATATATATATATATATATGATATATGTATATATGTATATATTATTCAAAATTCCACCTCGTCTCCTCCCAGAAAACACACTTACATTGAAGATTTAGGACTTGACTAGTGGACGAGGGGTTAGAACTAGAAAAAAAAAGGTTGAAGAAGGAGGAATTTTTACATAAAAGCTGGACTCTAGTTTTAAAAGCACTGTATTTACATAAATTTACAGGGGTCCAGGAAACACAAGGGTAGGAGAACTTCTCTCAGGCTACCCGGACATGTGGGGGGAGCAGCCCTGGTCACGTGTTTAGGAAACTTGCGCAACGGAGGAAATTTGCAAGCTTGAAGGACTTCCAAGTTCTACTACAGCCAGGCACAACGTTTGTCTGCAAGTTGAGGGGGATAGGTATGAGGCAGGGCACATGTGGGGCGAACTCTACTCACTGTTTCTCTCAATCAAAAGGCCACTCAGGGGGAAATGAAATGACTGGGAAATTTACACAGCAGAAACTATTTTGTGGCTTTAATTCACTTGGGGAATGTTACTGGTATCACAGGGGAGTAATTACAGAATTGAGCCCAGATGGCGAAGGGGAATGAAACTGCACAAGTTGCCTTGGAAAATGAAATGCAGACAAAGATAAAACAATTCCCTGGTTGAAATGGAAATTCCCTTACAGTACCTTTTTGTGATGAAGCTGGTTGCCTCCTTCTCTAAGTCGCAACACTATGGACTGTTAAAAGTATACTTGGGCTTCCCAAAGCATGCAAAGTAGGCCTGGGAGGGGGGGTGGGGGAGTGGCGTCTGGTAAGGGGCCTGTGATCTGACCTAGTCTAGGTCCTGTTGAGTTCTGAGGGTCTTCTGAGGCCTTTCACCTGGATTCCAGGCCTTTTCAAGCTTTCTCCTGGATAGCTCCATCCAATATGCCTGCAGGGGATATTCCAACAACCAATGGGAGAAGAGGATAGCTTTTCAAAAGAAAAAGGAGAATGGATTCCCCCAAAGTCGAAGGGGCAACTCGTATATATACATTAAACTTGAGTTAAAGATTATTCCTTTCCTTGTTTCCAGCTAAAATCTTGAATATTCCCCATTCTAGAGGACATTTCCAGGGTTGGAATGGACAAGACAAGCTAGAAACAAGGACCAATTGCAATATAGATTACTGAGCCTTCCATTAAGTAAAATGAAGTGTGACGTGACAAAGGTTAACTTTCTATATTCAAGTAAGCATACACTTGAAATATAATGCCACACTGAGAATAACAACGAACAACAATAATTGGTTATGTATCTAATTAGACCTACAGGTAAATTACATCCTACATAATACTACTAACTCAGTTGTTCAGGGTAACACATCTTATCTGACTACCCCGATGGATCGATATAACACGTTCAGGTGTGTTAATGGCCCTAAAGTTTCGTGAAGTTACTTTGCCTCGTAACAAGACGACATCTAACCCTATTAATTATATCAGCACTAACATTATTGCACTAACAATGGGAAAATTAATGAAGTAATTCTTCGTAGGGATCAAATAAGATAACACACAGACAAGAAAAGGAAATGTAAATTTGATCAAAACAACGTCAATCTCACAAAATATAAAGAATAAGGAATAACACTAAATCAGAACAGCTAACCAACTAATGTATAAACGAGCCAGGCTTCGAAATTATCTTTAAGCTATAGTAACGTTTGGTGGCTAAAATTTTCCCAAGTTAAATGGAATTCTAAGTACCTAGAATAGGGCATGGTGCCAATTGTGGCACTCTTACGACAGTAGTTCATAAAGAAGTACTAAATTATACAAGGCCAGGGTAGCTGGCAGTTTGGCTCTGCCTAAGCAGGGCATACAATATACAACAAATGCCACAAGGCAGTAAATATGAAGAAAGGAAACCAAGGAAGATAGGATAAAGACAATACAAAAGGAAAAGAAAAAAGTTACGAAAGGGTCAAAAAGAAGTAGAAGTAGCAGAGTCTGGCACTCTCTTCTGGATGGAGAGGGTCAGAATTCTCTATAAGAGGGTGGCACTGTGCCAAGCACTAGTGCAGAGAGGCTATTGGCTCTTGTAAGGTTTTGGAAAACCTCGACGCCTTTTTCCCTTCTTCCTTCAACCTCTCCGAGGTCGGTTTGACGATGCCATGGGGGGCCTTGGAGGATCCAAGCCCTTTGAAGACTCCGAAGGGGCATCTGCTCTAGCTGCTGCGACAACTGGAGTCTTGGCACTCATCCCCGGGCCTAATGCTGCGTGGCTCGGTCCCCCGAGTTCTTCGTCCAAATAGTATTCGGCAGAGTCATTACTCCGAAACCGATTCGCTGCTGACGGAGGGGGATTGGATGAGGTAATGTATTTGGGATGGACTTA
Source organism: Macrobrachium nipponense (assembly GCF_015104395.2). Taxonomy (NCBI): domain Eukaryota; kingdom Metazoa; phylum Arthropoda; class Malacostraca; order Decapoda; family Palaemonidae; genus Macrobrachium; species Macrobrachium nipponense. Next base: position 60,531,743 of record NC_061108.1, on the reverse strand, counting down.
CCCGTGGGGAGGACCGACTCTGGGGCGGGCTGCGAGGCTGCACCATTGGTGGAGTGTCCACTATGTTCATGGGTGTCCTGGAGGATTCCTACTGGAATTGGCTCTTCCTTAACTGCTGGCATGGGTAGTTGGGCCAAGACAGCGGAGGGAGAGCGACCGGGACTTAGAGCTCCAGGAGGAAGACTCAAGTTTGGCCTTGGCACTGGCACTAAGGCCATTTCTGACTCAGTAGAAGGACTCGAACGTGGCTCAACATCCATGAGAGATGGAGCCTGGCACTATCTGGCACCTTCAAGTGGCACTGGCTGTGCAGAGGTAGTCCTTGGAGGCCCGTAGAACGGGTCTGGAGCTATGTGAGGGTGGTGGCCCGGATACGGTACAAAGTTAGGAGGAGACTTAAAATCTTGTCCTAGCAGGACATCATGAACCTCCTGGTATATAGTTTGCTACTGCCATGGTACAGATCTTCGAACGGTGAGGTCGTGTGACTCTCAACTGGACAGTAGGTAGGAACATTTTGACATGGTTGAGGCTCTCTATCATCACGAACTGATGCCTATCAACCTTAGCTCCGTGAGGAATTTTATCCTCTCGGATGATGGAGACTTGTGCACCAGTATCGTCGAAAGCTCAGACCTGGCAGGCAGGATTGCGACCTCTTGGAGGTGCGACAAATGTGGGGCCCTGAGCAGGGGGGCCTAGGGTGGATGGATTTGTCACGGCCATAGCAATGGCAGAAACAGGAGCTTTCTTGGGGCACCCCACCCAAGCAGCAGTGTGCCCATGCACTCTGCATGTTTCACAGAAACTTTTGCTAAAATCAGGCCTGGGATTGTTGTTTCTGTTCCAATGGCTGTTGTTTTTGTTATAAAGGTTGGGTAGTCCATTTGGAGGAGCGGCAGAAGCATGCTGAGGAGGATCTACCTTGGAGAGGCACTGCTCGGTGGTGTGACCTGGTTTGTTGCAATGCCCACACACAGGTTTCCAAGGAAGGTTATTGGGGCGCTGGGTAGGCTGAGAGGTGGCAGCAAGAGTGAGGGGGAGAGCAGGACGTATTTTCTTCTTTAAAGAACTCTGCAGATGGTGGGTGTAAGTAGGCATCTGCCCATTTACAGCATTCCAAAAGAGTCTTAGGGGCCTTGTCCACCAAGTGAGTGGCAAGATCAGGGGGGGCGTAGGCAAGAAAGTCCTCTAACTGGAAGAGTTCTAAAACCTCCTCAACAGATGTTGCGTTGGAGGCCTTCGTCCACCTACGGAGTGCCGGTGCCTTCTTGGCTGCCACTCTATCCACGTCTGGTTAGCCTCCTTGGGCATAGTCCTCCATTTTCGCCTCCACCGGTCTTGGGTCAATTCGTAAGCCCCAAGGATTGCCTCTCGGAGGCGGGCGAGATCGTGTCGCTCATTCAGGGGAAGGGCCTCGAATGCAGTCCGCCCTTTGCTAGCAAAATGCTTGCCAAGGAGGAGGGCCACTTCCTGAGGGGTTGGATTGAAGTTCCCAAACACCTGCTCGACATGATCGAGCCAGGTGTCGGGTTCGTTATCGTCCCAAGCCCTAATGAGGCCGCCCATGCTGTGGAGGTGAGAGGGCGCAGGAGGTGTGGGACTCGGGGGTGCCAGGGTGGCACTCTGGACTGCCATAGCCAGTTCTTGTGCCCTTTCTTTCTCCGTTTCAGCAGCTTGAAATTCTCTTTCAGCCGCTTCTCTTCTTTCTTGTGCTTCTCTTTCGGCAGCTTGCGCTTCTCTTTCAGCCGCTTCTCTTCTTTCTTGTGCTTCCCTCTCCTTCTCCCATTTGGTTTCTCTCTCTTGGGCTGCTTCCTTCAGCTTATCATTCACCTAATTGATCAGCTTTGTGCTCTCCAGCCACAGGGTTTGTCCGGCTTCTGTGAAGGCCTTAGCCTCATCCAGTGCTGTGTTACTGGCCATCTCCTTAGCCGTAAAACACTAGTAGACTAGCCTGAGAAAAATTGGGTGGAGAGTGGTTGCAAAATCAGCAAATGTCACCAGAGGTATGCGGAAGTGCTCGACGCGGACTTGGCAAGATTCTTGTAAATACCTGCAAACACAGTTACTACTGGTGCATAGCACGGCGGAAAACTCACGCCATAGAATCTCTGTAATTTATAGTTCGGCGGAGAACTCGATGCCGGTAATGGATTTGGTAATAAATTTAGTAAAAGACTAAAGAAAATAGTCACGAAATTCACGGAATCCTCACGTGAAAAGGTAGCAAAGGGATTTCGTAGAGGCAGAAAATCAACGCCCGTACGGATTTGTAAGGTAAAAGGTAAAAAAAATAAAAATCTAGTCACGAAATTCACGGAAATTCAACGTGAAACGTGACAAAATAACGTAAATGCGGAATCTCATGCAATCCCGATTTTGTAAATAAATGAAAAAATCTGGTTACAAATTCACGGAATCCTCACGTGACAGCGTGTGAAATAAAGAACATAAATGCGGAAACTCAACGCACTTACTGGTTTGTAAAAAAAATCTGGTCACGGGATTCACGGAATCCTCACGTGAAAACGTGGCAAATAAAGAACGTAAATGCGGAAATTCAACGCAATTATGGGTTTGTAAAAAAAAAAAAAAAAAAAAAAAAAAAAAACTGGTCACGGAATTCACGGAATCCTCACGTGAAAGTGTGGGAACTAAAGAACGTAAATGCGGAAACTCAACGCAATTACGGGTTTGTAAAAAATAAATCTGGTCACGGAATTCATGGAATCCTCATGTGAAAACGTAGCAAATGCAGTTGATAATAAAAAAAATGGATATGGGATCTCCCTTTTGTTTGTTTTTTAATAGATATCGTCTCTAGGATGGAGACGGGAATTAATAAAATATATTCTTTTCTTTGCTACCAACACAAATCCCTTGAACCTAGCTTTGCTCAGAAGACCCAGAATAACCTCTCTAACGCTATAAAATACACTGCCCTTTTTCCCACCCCAATTCTTTTTCCCTAGCTCTCGCGAACTTAAACCCTCATGTCCGCGAACTTAAAACCCCTTAGAATTTAGACAAATGCGGCCTGTCTAGACAAGAGACAGGAGAATGAATTACGTGCCTTTGTTCGAGATGCAAAAGTATTTGCCCTTATTTGGTTACTTTTTACACAGACAATACCGGAAAGAAAACGTTTACCTTTAATTTTACTTATCCTAACGTTAAGAATGTTTTACGCTAACACAACTTTTTTGCTTTTCTGACTGATTGACTCGTCTATCTTTTGTTAATGGATGGAGCGGGATCGGGATAGGTTTTGGGCCACGTGGCTGGAGGATTTAAAGGTCCTATCCCGTTTAGACATGCAGGGTTTGCCAGCGAGAGAGAGAGAGAGAGAGAGAGAGAGAGAGAGAGAGAGAGAGAGAGAGAGAGCTAGCGCGCGTTGTTTCACATAAAAAAAACAACACTCGGAAATACCTTTACAACGCGGGATTTGCAATTAACTAGCAGATATTTTCGTTTTGAAACTTACTCCCTAACCTCTGTTCTTCATGCAATGGCACATAACATTAATTTCTCTCTCAATCTGGGGTTTATCAGCCTACACATGGTCTCTTTTCTATCGCTACAAAGGCAGTCAGATTTTATATCCCTAACTAGAATAACCAGTTCTACACAAATACTAGAAAATAAAATAAAATTTACCTTATTCCTGTTGTGGAGAATTTGGAAACCTTGCCTTCGCTAGCTCATAAAAATATTAAGGAATTCAGATTCGTTTCTTACGTAATTTTAGCTTAACAATCGCTACAATGAAATCCTGGTTTAAGGCGCCATTATTCAAAATTCCACCTCGTCTCCTCCCAGAAAATACACTTACATTGAAGAATTAGGCCTTGACTAGAGGACGAGGGGTTTGAACAAGAAAAAAAAGGTTGAAGAGGGAGGAATTTTTACATAAAAGCTGGACTCTAGTTTTAAAAGCATTGTATTTACATAAATTTACAGAGGTCCAGGAAACACAAGGGTAGGAGAACTTTTCTCAGTCTACCCGGACACGTGGGGAAAGTAGCCCTGGTCATGTGTTTAGGAAAATTGCACAACGGAGCAAAATTGCAAGCTTGAAGGACTTCCAAGTTCTACCACAGCCAGGCACAGCATTTGTCTGCAAGTAGAGGGGGATAGGTATGAGGCAGGGCACATGTGGGGCGAACTCTACTCACTGTTTCTCTCAATCAAAAGGCCACTAAGGGGGAAACGAAATGACTGGGAAATTTACACAGCAGAAACTATTTCGTAGGTTTAATTCACTAGGGGAATGTTACAGAATTGAGCCCAGATGGCGAAGGGGAATGAAACACTGTACAAGTTGCCTTGGAAAATGAAATAAAATACAGACAAAGATAAAACAATTCCCTGGTTGAAGTGGAAATTCCTTTACAGTACCTTTTTGTGATGAAGCTGGTTGCCTCCTTCTCTAAGTCGTGACACTATGGACTGTAAAAAGTATACTTGGGCTTCCCAAAGCATGGAAAGAAGGCCCAGGAAGGGGGGGGCAGCAGCGTCTGGTAAGGGGCCAGTGATCTGACCTAGTCTAGGTCCCGTCGAGTTCTGAGGGTCTTCTGAGGCCTTTCTCCTGGATTGTCCCAGGCCTTTTTCGAAGGCCTTTCTTCCTCCTGGATTCCAGCCTCCAGCTTTCCTTCCTGGATAGTCCAAACCCAATATGCCTGCAGGGGATATTCCAACAACCAATGGGAGAAGAGGGTAGCCTTTCAAAGGAAAAAGGAGAATGGATTCCTCCAAAGTCGAAGGGGCAACTCATATAAATACATTAAACTTGGGTTAAAGATTATTCCTCTCCTTGTTTCCAGCTAAAATCTTGAACAATATACTATATATATATATATATATATATATTATATATATATATATATAATTCTGATTTTGCTCGTTCACTCCTAGAAAATGTAGTTAACACTGAAACAACTGGCCTTGAATGGAGGACAAGAGATCAGAACAAAAAGAAAAAAAAACTACTAAGGCATAAAGATGATATTACTGAGGAAGGAGGAATTTATGTAAAAGTGGGACTTTAGTTTTAAATGCACTGTATTTTCATTAATTTACAGAGGTCCAGGAGACTAATAAGGGTTCGATTGGTCGATCCACCAGAAACACGTGGCTGGGGCAATCCAGACACGGCGTTCAGAAATTTTGCGTAAACGGATTGAAAATGCAAGCTTGCTCCAAGGGTTTCCAATTTTTACTACAATCAGGCACAGTGTTTGTCTGCAAAGAGAGGACACTGGCGGCATAAGGCGGGGGCACACGAGGGTGAACATTACACACTTCTTTCTTTCAATCAAAAAGTTACAGGCCACTCATGGGGAAATGAAATGACTGGGAATTTACACAAAGAGAACTATTTCGTTGCTTGAATTTACTAGTGGGATGTTCACTAGTATCACAAGGGGAGTAATCACAGAATGGAACCCACATGGGGGGGAATGAGAAACTAAACAAGTCGCCTTGGAAAAAGGAAATGAGATACAGACAAAGGTAAACAATTCCCTGGCTGAACTGGAATTACTCTCACAGTACCTGGCCGTCCTGGGGGGTTTGAATGTATTCTTCTCCTTGATGTTTCTGTACACTATGGAAATTTTTAAAAATACTTGCGATTTCCCAGAGGAGAGCAGGGGGAAAGCAGAAAAGGGGAAGAGGCAGCGTCTGCAGGGCGCAGGTAAGAAGCTCGGACCTCTTTAAGGTCTGGTATGCTTCCGAGAACGAGCCGCTGGCCTCTGATCCTTTTAAATCCTCATATCTGTGGGGGTAATTCCAACAGCCAATGGGAGAAGAGATAACTTTTTTGAGAGAATGGATGCTTACAGTTGAAAGGGGCAACTCGCATATAGACAAAAATGCATGAAACTGGTGAAAGACTTTACTTTTACTGGTTCTGGCTTAAAATCTTGAACAATATATATATATATATATATAATATAATATATATATATATATATATATATATATATATATATATATGTGTGTGTGTGTGTGTGTGTGTGTGTGTGTGTATGTATGTATGTATATATATATATATATATATATATATATATATATATATATATATATATATCTAACAGGGAAAATCCCTAACGAGGTCAAATGACACTCGTTTAAACAAAATGAAACAAAACATCTAATTAGTAACATAACCTACCATTGTTTCATTGAATGCCCTCTCTGGAGCTGGCTGAAAGTCAAACTAGGCTAAGGTAAACTCTAGCATGAAAATGGAATAAAATTAATTAACTCTGACTCAAAAAAAAAGTTAAACTATCATATTCCTCTCAAAATCATATTCAAGTAAGTACCCCCTCTTTCCTTAAGTGTCCAAACATTAATAGTTTATTAATAGTCAAAATCCGTTAGAGAAAACCCATAGGTGACTTCGAATCCATCTGTAATAAAGAGACCATAATTATGATATCACAAAAATATTAAAGTTCGTCAGTGAAGAATGTGTGCTGCACCTCACTTCTCTTTCACTAGACTCAAGTAATTGTCACTTCAAATATTAATTTTTCAAAGTTCTCCTTTACATTACCTTGTCCGACAGACCTGCAACACCTCTTCCAGCACCTCTTCTGTGGCATGTTCCACACTGTATCAATCAAAATCAGTGAGTCCCCCCTTTGCAACTTGCGTCAGAATATGTCATTTTCTGTTCGTTACGAACACACACATTCACTGATTGGCATGCAAGAGGCATGCACGCTACATACATGAAACTCGTGATCTTCAAAGCATGACCACAAAGGTGCACTGGTAAGCTATCCTGTTTGTTTTTTTTATTTCAGCATCCTCGAGGAATCTAGCATTTTCCATCTGTCTCTAACCGGCAAGAGCTAAGGTTAACAACCCGATTATTGTGTCTTTAAGATATATATATATATATATATATATATATATATATATATATATATATATATATATATATATATATATATACTATATATGTGTGTGTGTAAATAAATTCTGTTAAAACAGGATATGTCCTATGTATAAAAGACCCATTAAAACACTCTAGTTTAAAGCTAAGAACTATATTTTGGTGGACTGACTCCCATCTTTATCAAGTACTGAATGACATAAGTTACATTGGCGAAATATCTAGTGGGAGATATACCCTTAGGTGATGCCTGGGGTCACCGCTAAGCTGACATTAGTTCTGTTAGTTGTCTTCATCCGCTTCATCATTGCCTTAAGGAAGACATTGTCTATATGGTCAGAATCCCGGGCTCCATTGGAAAGGTTGATCCTATTATCTTGTTGTTTTATCAGTGAAGATTCTACCACCTGACATTTGTATCGACAGGTGCTTTTGTATAAAATTCGGGGTGAGTTCCAATCCATGGTATGGTTCGTGTTATTTATATGATGGAAAATTAACGAACTATGTTGTCCACATCTAACTGAGCACTTAACCTTTCTGAGACAGATTTTCCTGTGAATCCATAGCTGACTCATCATAATCCCTACAGGGGGTTTCAAAAACCCCCACATATTTAGAAACTGGTTTCTGCTGAACATCAATTTAGGATTTCCCCAATGTATTTGGATAAGTGAAGACGAAAGGGTTGGAATGGCCTAAGGTTTTTTGTGTGATCTCTCGTAAATTATCCACGTGAGGGATTATGATTTTGTTTGTGAATTTGTCCATTTCTTTGTTTTTTGTGGGTTTGCTTTATGTATGGCTTTTTCTATTATGTGATTGGGGAATTTTAACAAGATAAGTTGATTTCTGACTGTTTCAAGTGATTTGTTAAGAAAATCTGTGAAGCAAATTCTCAGGGCTCTAAGAAATAAGTTACTTGCTATGCAGAGTTTAATTGAAATATCACGATAGCTGTAAAAATGAAAAATGTATGTATGAAAGTGAGAATGTCGGTTTCCTGAAGACAGTGAATTAGTAGTTGTTATTAGTTCTGATGATTAAGACATCTAAAAAGGGGATTTGGTTATTTTTTTCCCCATTATACTTTAAATCTTATTCTCGAGACAAAGGAATTTAATTTTTGTAGAAGGACAGCAAAATCGCCCCACTCTTTTCTCCAGTATGTTAAGATGTCGTCTACAAAGCGAGGTCAAATCATATCTGCAGGTTTGATAGGATTTATAATTACTGTTCCGAAATACTCCAGGTCTGAGCAGACTTCCTACACTGCAACCAAATTATTGACGGTAAAAGTTATCACCATTGGAAAAGATGTTATTAGTGATGCAGAGCTCTACAAGTTACAATATTTTATTCGATTCTATGGGGAAGTGGTCAGCAAATGTCTCAAGTTTATTTTTGAGGAACGTCAATACATCTTTTATGGGTACTTTTGTGAAAAGGAAGTCTACGTTTAGGCTGAGAAGTAATACGTAAAGTACAGGGATATTTGCCGACCTAAATTGGTTGCAAAAGTCTTCTGTGTGTTTTATATGACTAGGGAAAAGGTTCCTAAAAAGGGGGATAGTAAAGTAACTAGGTTAACCATTTTGAAATTCTGTAGTTAAAAGCTCCTGCACACGAGACTATGGGACGGAAGGAGATATTATCTTTGTGAGTTTTGGGGAGACCATAGAAATAAGGTCATTTGGGATTGATTGCTTTAAATTTTTCCAAAATTTCTATATTTTTCTTACTTTTACCAATGTTCCTGATTTTTCTGAAGAAATCTATTGGGACATAATGGCTCGGGTTTTTTTTATATAATTTGTCATAGGTAGTTGTATCATTTATAAGTTCACCGATTTTGTTTTGTTTTGGTAGAAACTCTTGTCCATTAAGGGTGCCGATCGTAAGAGATCGTAAAAATATTTGCCAAAAATACACTAATCAAAACAGGCTAATGAATTTATCAGGCATTATTTGCACTATAATAACGCATATTCTCTGTGAGTTTTATCATCCTACAGGGAAAATAAATGATTTTATGAAAAAAAATGTGAAATTCAGGGCCCCTTGTATTGAAGGTTATTTGATGATCGGTGAGAAACTACAGTCTTGAATAGAAATTCGGTCTGACAGAATGTTTGTATATCCCCTGGGAGCATGCACATAAAGTATTATCAAAATAGAACAGTAAGTAAGCACGTAATAACAAAAAAAAGAGCAACAACTTCAGGTAAGTTCAGCGAAAGCCCCGCCGAAAAATAAGGCTATAGCTAGGAAGAAATATTCATAAAAAATTCAAACCTCGATTTAGGGACAAAACCTTCGGAGAGATTGTAGTTATTATGTCACTTGATAGCCTAAAACATCTAAAAATTATATTATGTAGGACAATCAAAGAAACCCCCCCCCCCCCTTCCCGAAAAAACCAAACCAGAGAAAAAGCGAAAAAGCGATTTTTTCTGAGGACAAGAAACTTGAAAAATTTGTTTGTTTAGGATACCCCCTAAAATGGTTTTCTGAGATGAAACTACTCGTAGAAAACGTAGAAAAGACATCGACCAATTTAGAGGGATACTATACTATTTTTTTTATATTTGCGATTTCCATATTTATCGGCTGCGCTTTCGCTTCAGTTGTTGCTCTCTTTTTTGTTGTTGTTACGTGCTTATTTACTGTTATATTTTGATAATGATTTATGTGCATGCTCCCAGGGGATATACAAACATTCTGTCAGACCGAATTTCTATTCAAGACTGTAGTTTCTCACCGATCACCAAATGACCTTCAGTACATTTTTTTTCTTAAAATCATTTTTTTTCTTAAAATCATTTATTTTCCCTGTAGGATGATAAAACTCACAGAGAATATGCGTTATTATAGTGCTAATAATGCCTGATAAATTCATTAGCCTGTCTTGATTAGTGTATTTTTGGCAAATATTTTTACGATCGGCACCCCTCCAAAGTGGAGCCTACCCTTAACACAATTATAACGTCTAGTTTGCGGAGTGAGTTTATAGCTATCAAAAATCTTTTAGGCAGGGAGTGTGTATTGTTGTATCTGGTTAGGGTGTCTAGAAGAATTCCCTTAAGACAAATTTCGTCTTTCTTGTAACTGTTGTTAGTAATGAATTTATCAAATGTTACTAGGAAGTCGAATTATTGTTTTTTTGTCAGGTTTAAGGAAAAATGAGAAACCTAAGTTTAAGACTATGGACTAATTATTAGCTAAGGGGCACGTGGATAGATTTAGATTCATAACTGTGTTTTGTTGACCTAAGCGGTTCCACATACTAGCTTCAGTTAATGAGTTAAGTTTACGAGCAAGCTTATTGTAATGAGTAAGACTATTGCGAGCAGCTGTGTCAGTGCAAATGGAGGAGATGTACGTAGTACTTATCTATGGACTCTGAAGTGACGAGACGGAGGTTGTGCTGCGCCTGACTGATGGTTTTTCGATGTGTGTAGGTGGATGAAGTCCTTCGTATTCTTCATCATTTATTCGAGGATCATCCTGTAAAATGGCGGAAAGGGATCCATTTATGAAAACCGTACATTCTTCTAAGAATTCCTCCTGGGGTTTTAGGCGGAAAAACATTGTCATGTCTTTCTCAAACCGACGGTAGGCCGGCTTCACCTCGGGCTCTCATGTCGGAGAATCCAAGATAAGCAAAGGAGGTTCATGATGGGCTTCAATGTAAATAAATTTTTCTGTTAAAACTGGATACGTCTCAAGTATAAAAGGACCTTTAAAACACTCGGGTTTAAAGCTAAGGACTACATTTCGGTGTCTTTCATTGATGTCTCGCATACACATTATGCAGAACTTCTCTCCAGTTCTTTTTAACATCTTGATTTTGTTTATCAAGTCTTCTATGTATTGTTGGGTTTTCTGTGTGGTGGTGGTGGTATGGGGGGGGGTGGACGGAGTTGTGTTTTTTCATTCATCCCAACTTCTTTGACTTGCTACACCGCTTATTGATTCTCTGGATTGCTTCATCTGCATTATACCAACTTGTTAGCAGTTTTTCTGGTTCACTCATCTGCTGATCTGTTCGCTTTTAGTGCTGCTTCTTTAGTTTTCTTATATAATATCCTTATTATACTGGTCAGTGCAGTTGGCTTCATAACCCTCATGCAGAGCATTCATACTTTCTCTGATATCTCCCAACTTTTTGATAAATTGAGTTTCTTTCCTGCTGCAATCTTTCTTTTAGAAGTGTTGTTATTCGACGTCATGATCTCAGCATGATACCTCACCGTTACAAGAGAGGTAACTGGTTTATGCCAAAGTGCCAAGACAGAGTGACAAATAGAGAACACGCTTATAATAACAAGTAAAAAATGCGCCGAAGTTTTCTCGACGCAATCGAGTTTCCCGTACAGCGTTTAATCAGGGCACCCGAAAACAGATCTCTCTTTCAGTGGTCTCGGTATAATGCTTCATTAGCGGCGGCCCATGAAACTTTAAACACACCCTGTCCCGTATCGTTCCCAGATGCACGGTTATGGCTGACTTTAACCATAAATGAAATAAAAAAAAAAACTACTGAGGCTAGAAGGCTACAATTTCGTATTTTTGATGATTGGAGGGTGAGTGATCAACTTGCCAATTTGCAGCTCTCTAGGCTCTGTATTTTTTAAGATGTAAGGGCGGAGAGAAAAAGTGTAGACGGACAGACAAAGCTATCTCAATAGTTTTCTTTGACAGGAGTGTTGGAGCTGCTTTTAGTTTTACAGAAAACTAAAAGCAGTTCCAACATCGTGATCATAACCATCCATAGTGCTAATGGTGAACGCGTAACGCATCAAACATCTTCAGGTGTTCTGAAACTCGGTCCCTGGCTCCGATGGAGAAAAAGATGACTTAGCATCTTTTCTGTAACCACACGAAAAAGTCTTCACGGATGTTTATAAGCCCTCGAAATAACACGGCAGCGCAAATATTGAGAGATATAAGCGCTCATCTCTCTCTCTCTCTCTCTCTCTCTCTCTCTCTCTCTCTCTCTATCTTTGGAAAAGAAGCATAGACATATAACATTGACTCTCCCTGTGGAGCTCATTTCCCTAGGAAACTTCTTGGAACTATAATAGGTTGTCTTAGTTCATAAATGTTTTTAGTAGATGATTTTAAGAGGGAAAGAAAAAATAATAGATCACGCACTTACTAATACCAGTTCCTTGGAAGAAATAGTGATGTGTCTGCCTGTCTGCCGCTTACTCAAAAAAAAAAAAAAAAAAAAGTAAAACTTGGAGTCATTATTTCCACGGCAACGATTATAATGTCATTGTAGGTGTCTCCCTTATGAATGTTCTCTTTTTTGGTCTCTTCAATTTTTCATCTGCTCTTATTTTGCCTGTTTTATTTTCATCATATGGCTACATGTGGCAAACGTACGACTTGGTTAACATGGAAGGGGTTAGTAGATATCGATACTAATTACAAATACCTGAGTTCGACAGTGATTTGTAAGGTCAGAATCAGTATCAGCTTATACTTCTCTGGTACGAACCCACGAGAGGACGAAATTATTATCAACTACAAATTTCCCCTTCGGTTAACATATATGAAAATATAGTAATTCCGAGGTAGAGCGAATTGGATATCAAAGGACATTTGTAATTTAATGCAAGTATATGACTCATAATATGGCGATGTGTGGCAAACGTACAACTTGGTTAACATGACAGAATGTTTACACATAAATAAACATGCATGAGCTGATTCAATACAGTTTTGAATATGCCTTTTCCCGTGATATTCAGAAGTCCGTTGAAACCGTTATCAGTGATATTGTGTGTATGTGTAACAAAACAAGGCAACTGCCAAAGACGTTACAAGTTGGTGTGGCTTGGCCATTTCAAAAGTGCCACGCATCTCTATATCCCTTCTAGATTGGCCCTTGTGTCTAAGGAGCCGGAATAACCAATCAGCTTCTTGCATAACGATGCCATCTGAAAGGGGGCATTTGAAACAGGCCGCACTACCGGTCAGATCAGTTCGTTAGAGAACAGACAAACTGGGTCGAGAGTGCCCAGTGCCCCCGCAGTCCCGTTCCCGTCGGCCGCCACACAAAGACGTGCGTCACCATGAGTGTCAATAAGTCTAACCTGCCGTCCGTTTGTGCACTAGTATAGTTAACGTAATAATTACAGGTCACCTGTGTAGCTAAGAAGAATACACCTGTGTTAAACGTTTCATCGATTATCATTTTTGCATGTCCTACATTGCATGCATGTAAACTTCTCTCTCTCCTGTTTTTCCTTCATATCCCGAACCCACAAATGACCGAGATCAGGACATGCATATATATATATATATATATATATATATATATTATATTATATATATATATATTATATATATATATATATATGTTGAAATTACTGTCATGCGGTTTTGGTTTTCGCCATCGTTGACCTTCCCTAAATAAAGACCCTCAGTAATT
>NC_061108.1:60495894-60513394 GCF_015104395.2 Macrobrachium nipponense | reverse complement strand
CGATGAATGCGGAACAAATATATGTCCTATTATGTCCGTCAAAGAGAGAAATAATAAAAAGTTTCCAAAAGATACGGTGTAAAATTAATGGAACATATTGTCATTATTTTGATCATTCATAGTACGCACAAACATTCACCTGGAACAAGACAACACGACCATAACTGAATAAGCGAGGCAACGCGCCCAAAGAAAATACCAGTCCATTGAGAAGTGGAAAAAAAATAGCAAAACTCAATCAGCTGATAGATACATGCATAAATGAACAGCCCTCGGCAGAGGTCAGGAAATGATTCAAGATTCCTGACAGTCCTACAGATACTAAGCAGACATTCCTTGTCGTGGCTTCGTTTCTAGAAGTGGGATGAACTGACATTTGAAGAAGGATAAAATTTTAATGACTTCGCTGAACTTTAGGAAACTAACGTCATCAAGACTTATTTTTCTCAACCAAATATCAAATGGCCCTTGGGCTTAAGTTGACTTTGAACGGGAAAAACCTCTTAGAGGAATGTCAACTCTTAACCGATTCGGGAAAATCTCAACGTGTCTCTTTCATGGAAATCAAAATGAAAAACTCTCAGGGATTCGGGAAAATAACCTCAACCGTATTATTTGTCTTCAAGGGACTTTTATGGTTCTGCACTATAGTAGATTCACATCAACCGTGCATCTGATGTCTACGTCAATCCCTTATGACGTTCCTGATTGGCTGTTGATAAGCCGATCAAAGGGGTGGAAACTTTCAGTCTCTCGAGAGAGTTCACAAAGGCAGGATGTATTTTCCACCTCTCGAGGTCTATGTCTTTCAAAAGTACCCCTCAGGAGACGTGGAACACACATCCTTCCTTTGTGAACTCTCGAGAGACAGAGTTTCCAGCCCTGTGATTGGCTTATCAACAGCAAGTCAGGAGCGTCGTAAGGGACTGACCTAGACATCAGATGCACGGTTGATGTGAATCTACTAAAGCATGGGCCGAAGCAATGAAAGGTTCTGCAGGCTTCAAAACCAAGAGAGATAAATTAAATATGATAGCAAGACCCAGCATGCTTGGCAGTTAGTTAAGGCCTGTCCACACTAGCAAACATTGTTTGCAAAGTTTTCTGTCCAGACCTCAGTTGTCGTCAGGATGCTTGTAGTTGCAGTAGCCTCTGTATTCTACTTTGCCATTTTAATGCACTCGAGGAGGGATAAGAGAGAGAGAAAAAAAGAGATGGGTAAGGAAGTCTTTAGAAAAAAGGACCGTATCAACTGACTTGCTTCTGTTGGAACTGAAAATAGATACAAAATACATCCATATTACACGTATACATACATACATATATATATATACATATATATATATATATATATATATATATATATATATATATATATATATATATATAATATACATGTACATTGTATATATATATATATATATATATATATATATATATATATATTATAATATATATCACATGTACATTGTACATATTATATATATAAAATTATATATATATATATATCTATATATGTGTGTGTGTGTGTGTGTGTGTGTGTATACATATACACACAGAAACACTGAATGTTTTCCATTCTGGATTGGAAACAAATATAGGGTAAAAAGTGTCTGCAAACAATGTTTCCAATGGTGGACAGGCTTAAGCCCCACCCACTGCTTTACGTTACGACCATTCCTTCAAGATGACTGACTGGCTGACAATGGTTTTGAAAAGTTGGTTAATTTGTGGTTCTTTTCATCTTCATTTATTTTGCATTGGTTATTTTACCGAACTAATTTACGTTCTCCTGATTATCTAAAGTAAATGTTATATTATCCCCTAAAGTAAAGTCATAATACACATCGCCCTAAAAAAAAAGATAGAAAAACAAAATATAACTAAAGTCAGGATTGTTCCGCAGCGCGGCAATGTTTTTCATAAATGAAGTTCGCCTGAATACGAAAATGATAATACGAAGGTGACACTGGGAATGTCTGCGTTCGAATCGGTGCACATAATTAAAGGACAGCGATAATTACCGTCTGATATTGTCAATCGTCTTCACCATTCTAAATTTAAACACAAAGACTTTCTCAAAGCTATGCAGACTGGTATTTCATATTTACTACTTTACGAAATTGTACTACATGTTAGTAGTCATAGCATCGATTACATTGCAATCGTTTACACATTCGGTTGGATGACAAGCAGTGACTGCTCTCTACTAAACCAGAGTATGCCAATGTTTAGTTACAGTGTGATAGGCTGTAAGTTATACTGCATATAATTTGCTGAGAATTTTCTTAAGGCCTGTCCACACTCAGTGGGCCAGATAAGAGTAATTTTTTAGAAGAATCGTGCAAATGATGATACAAGCATCAAATTTAGTACAATTGTTCTCCAAGGGATACTAATCAAATCTGTCCAATCGGCCAATTGAAAATCCAAAATGGCGGCCATTTTTCAAGATGGCCGCCAAAATAACCACCTGAAGTTGATGTTTTGCTTAGAAATATTTGTAGTTGTCCGAATTGCATGATGAAAGTGTGGATTCCTATGTTTTTAAGCCTGCTGATGTATATTTTCTAGTTTATAACATGGTTAAGGCACTGTATTAAAGGAGTGATTGTGGGGCACCATCAAGGCCCGTTGGTGACATCACTGCTGTGAAACTCAGCATGGGGTTCAGTGTCAGCTAAGTAGGAAATTTATGTTGGCATCATATTACAACAACCTACTAGTATCCCAAATGCTGTCTAATCAACCCCAAATCAGTTAAGTAGCCGCACCTGGATGGACAGAACGTGCCAGCGCGGGAGAACTGAACCAAGGATAACAGGGTTTTAGTTATCTGGATGGTGTACAGATTGCACGGGACCTATGACACTGGATGAACGATTGGACTAGGTGTATGGCACAGTGCAAGAACCTAGTTGTATCCCATACAGGGAAGCGCCTATTGTATATTACAGGACATAAGAGGCCTATTATACTATTACATGTACAGGGTGGTAAAAGGATAAACCCTCGACCCTGAACATCATCGTAATCATGGATGTGAACTCTACTGGACGATCATGGAAAACAGACTGGACCAATTGTTTCCTATGTCAGGAGGTTAAGAAAGAAGATCTAAAATCTCCCCAGGCCAATCCTGCCAGAAGAGGGGATGATGGATATACAAACCTGGCAAAGAATATTCCTCTGTTTCACTCACTTAATGCACTACCAACCAAGTTAGACCCTGCAAGACTTGACGAAGGTTCTGGGATAGAGGACGTGTTGAGAAAAAATAAGGCACAATATCATGAGAGTTGCAGGCTTCTGTTCAAAAACACAAAGTTACATTGAGCTGAAATAAGAGCAAGTCATGTAGTTACTAGTGATGAGGGCAGTAGAAGTAAAATTTCATGAAAACTCCAAGAAACTAAAACAAAAGATTGCTTCTTCTGCAAAACTGAAGGAGGGGAGCTTAGAGAAGCAATGGCAATGCAAGTGAATAGGAGAATAAATGAATGTGCCAAAACACTCAGTGATACAAAATTTCTTGCCAAACTAAGTGCAGATGTTGTAGCCCAAGAAGTGAAATATCACCCTGGCTGTTTGGTGGCATTGTATAATTGAGAATGGGCATACCTAAAAGGTGCAGGAACAAGAAAAAGCACAGGAAGACTGGAAGGATGCATATCCAATTGCTTTCTCTGAACTAGTCACCTATATCTGCAAGATGAAAATGCCAGTGAGAGGCCACCGATTTTCAATCTTCTGATTTGACCAAGCTTTACAGCAGAGGCTGGAACAACTTGGTGTTGACTCACTTGATGTTCATCCTACTCAATTCAAAGCTGCTTTTGCACATTCCACAGCTGCAAGCTAATCGCCAAGGACAAGAAGTTCTGTTGGCTGTTGAAACTGATGTAGGTTCAATCCTATCAGAAGCATCCCGTTATGGTGAAGCGATCCATCTAGCAAAAGCCACTGGGATAATAAGACAAGACATGCTCCATCAGAAGTCGAATTCAGCGGCTATTTTCATGACAAAGACTTAGAACTGGCCATGCCACTATCACTGTTTCAGTTTGTATGCATGATCGAACATGATGTAGACATCAAGTCCCAACTCCATCATGGAGCGTCGAAATCAGACTTTGCTACATCACAACTTCTTCAGTACAACTGCTTCACCAAATGCAAGGAAGGAATGGATGTCCACAGGCATTCCAAGGACCAGGAGCCACATTTTGTAGTCTACATGGGCCTGTATGTGTTTGCCAAGATGAGGAAGAAAAATAATTAAGACGCTCTATGAGAATGGGCTCAGCATATCACATGACCGAGTCCTAGAAATCTCAGCACAATATGTGGAAGATGGAGTAATCTGTCCCCCGGTCTTGAGAAAGAATTTGTTCACAACTGGAGCTGTTGACGACATAGATCATAATCTGACTGCTACCACAGCTTAAACATCTTTACATGGCACAAGTGTGTCCATTTTCCAGCATCCAAACACAGGAAATACTGGTGATGAACAATAGCCACTGAAACTAGATATAGAGTCAAAAATGAAGGTTAACAATGTTCCAGAGCTTCCAGAAGCATACACCAATATTCGACCAGCATACATCACCAAAAACCCCAATCCTCCTCCACTTGTAAGCCAATCGTTACCAGCACCAGAGTCGATCAGGTCACATTTGAAAGAAGAATATTCTTGTTTGGAGGAATTCTTCCTCACTGAGAATGTGGCTGATGCAGTCAGCATCACATGGTCAGCATATCATGCAACACAGAAAAGGAGCCGTCCATTTGACATGAGCATATCGGCAATGATACCCATGTGGCGAGACCAGGAACACTCTGTTGCAACTATCAAGCATGCCATGGAAAAGGTCTGTGATACAGTGGCTTTTTTTAACCCACAGCAGACACCTGTAATTGTTGCTGACCAACCGTCATATGCTCTGGTGAATCAAATACAGTAGAAGTGAGGCTTTCATATAGAAATGGCTTCACTGAAATCAATAGGAACATTACTACGAGACAGTGGGTGGACCAGTGCCATTGTGGATGCAGGGGTAGCCTCATCCGGTACATCAGTCTTACCTGTCTTCATCCAGTGTTGCAAAGACAAGACAACACACCAGATTACAGCATGCAGCTTGTACAAACTGATAAAGAAGGTATATCTTGATTTCTGCTCTGAAGAGTCTGGCACATCAGAAATAACCTTTGAGGATTGGTGTGAAAAATGGAAGAAAGAGAGTCCACAGTTCCAAATCTAGAGTCTGGTGCTGGACATGGAACTCACGATATTCACCCTCATCCGCTCATTCAGAGAAGGAGACTTCAACTTGTACCATGAAGCACTTTCAGAACTGGTACCTTACTTCTTTGCAAATAACAATGTTAAATATCCCCAGTGGATCACTATTCGCCTCTGAGATATGAAGTCACTTGAATAACAACATCCAGACGTGGCTAAGGAGTTTCACAATGGTAACTTCGTCATCCACAAGTCGAGAAGAGAATTCCTTGGCATGGCAATTGATAAAGCGCACGAGCACAATAATGCAGTGATCAAAGGTGACGGAGGCACAATTTGGTTGACAGAAGACCCATCAGCAATTCATAGGTGGATGGCTGCTGGACCTGAAGTTAGTCGTCTACTAGCTGGAAACGAGGCCATGTCTGGTATGAAGGATGCCACATACAGCAGCGGACACCAAAAGCAGACACCGAGTGCCCAGAAATCTTTCTTTGAAAAGGTGAAATCACTTTCTGCAGTGATGCAGGAGATGGGTAACCCATTCCAAGAAGAATCAGCAGACCTGATGGTGTTAGATACAAAGAACATTGCAGACCCAACTCTATCTGAAATGGCAGCTACACATCACCGGTGAGGCAAAGAGCAGTTCCTATCATTTATGAAAGGGCCAGAGGATGAAGCTGAAAGTCTTTTCTATCATCCAATCAAGAAGAACCCTGTTTCATTCTTTAAACAAGAACAGGCTGAGGGAATTTCTAAGGAGAATGTCCTAAAAGATGACTGTCAGTTATTCTCGCGACTGTTCATCTGAAGCCAGAACAGACAGTGTGATCTGCCAGAATTCTTCAAGCACATGAATCAGTCATACCCTGCATCTCTCAGTGACAGCAGCAAGCTTCATACATGTCAGAAGTCACAGCTGGTTGAAATTCTTGAAGCGCAAGTGAATGCCCCAGTGGGAGAACCAAAAGGAGATACAATCATCACTGACAGCTCAGCACTTATCAATGCCTCACCTCCACATACTTCAAAGACTTAATGACTATGCTAAAGAAGACATCATCCCAAAGGTGGAATCCTATGGTGCTTGGTACAAGCGGGTGGACATAGTCTTTTATGTATACAAGAAATCAAGTCTGAAATCAGAGATGAGGTCAAAAAGGGGGAAAGGAATCAGAAGAAGAGTGACAGGAACAAGCAAGACACCAGGAAACTAGAAAAGCTCCCTTCGTGATGCCTGCAACAAGACTGAGCTGTTTCACTTCCTGGCCAAAAAGATGTGTGAAGCAGAAACTACAAGCACAGTCATCGTCACAAAAGGAGAGGATGCCATTAGAAACACAGTGAAGTCTCTGGATGTTGTGTCCCCTTGTTGTCATGAAGAAGCTGACAGTTGAATATTTATTCACACTAGGAATGCAACGACTGATGGGAGCAAGTTTATAATCATCAAGGCTAATGACACAGATGTGCTAGTCATAGCAATATCTGTACTGCCATCCTTCCAGAAACTAGGTCTTCAGGAAATGTGGATTGCCTTTGGCCAAGGAGCCCAAGGATTCCAGTCCATGAGGTAGTTTCTACAATTGGGCTTGGGAAAGCTAGAGGGATCCCCTACTTTCACACATTCACTGGATGTGACATTGTGTGTGCCTTCCGTGGGAAAGCGAAGAAATCTGCACAGCAGACTTGGAATGTATTTGATGATATTTCTGAAACAATCATCAATCTCAGCCATTATACAACACTGATTCGTGATCTTGACATGCAGAGGCTGGAAAGATTCGTTGTCCACATGTACGACAGATCAAGCGCAGCCACTGGTGTGGACGAAGCAAGACTAGATCTGTTTGCCCCCAAGCAGAGGCCGCACAACTCAATTCCACCAACACAGGCAGGCCTCAGAGAACATGCAAAGCATGCACCCTACCAGGCTGGGATCATCTGGGGCCAGGCAACCCACTGTAATCCACATATGAGCAGTCCAGCTGAATGGGGGTGCACACAAAAAGGAGAAGTATGGCAGATACATTGGACAACACTACCACCGATTGCAGCAAGCTGTCAAAAATTGACAAAGTGCTCCTGTAAGAAGGTTTGCAAAGGAAGATGCAAGTGCTCTCAGGCAGAGCTTCCCTGCACATTACTCTGCAGCTGCATGTGTGAACAGTAGCAGATAGAGAAACAGGATCACAGGTATGCAAATAACTTTGAAAATGTACTAGCCGGGACAAAACTTATGTAAAGAAAGACAAACATCTTGGTGGTCATCTTGAGAAATATGTCTCAGAGTGCTTTTTAAACAGGAAAATATAGTTCAGCAGGCTTCAGAACATAGGAATCCACACTTAGATCATGCTAATCAGACAATTACAAATATTTCTAAGCAAAACATCTACTTTGGGGGGTTATTTTGGCTGCCATCTTGAAAATGGCCGCCATCTTGGATTTTCAATTTGCCAATTGGGCAGATTTTATTAGTATACCTTGGAGGACACTTGTGCAAAATTTGATGCTTGTATCATCATTTGCACGATTTTCTGTTAACTGCCCCTATAACTAGGAAACATCGTTTGCAAACTGTTTCTTAGTGTGGACAGGCCTTTAAGAACATTGTCTTCTTTCGAAGTAATGGAATCATTTAATGACGTAGACCTATAAGGTCCTATGTGTTTTTGTCGGTTTATGCAGCTTTTGATATTTGTATTATACGCCTACCTATTCAGCCGTTTTAATCTGGTTCTTGGTGTCGTTAATTTGTTTTTGTGTGTTGCTGTTGTGGTTATTGTAGTGTCTTCGAACACTTTTTATGTGGTGACCTAACATTGCAGAATAAACGTAGACTTATTCACAAAATACTATTAAAAAAAATATAAGGATTATCTGCCTACTATTCTTAATTGGAATTTAGTCATTTGTTTTCATTAAAAGTAATAATCTCCTAACAGCAAAGAGAGAGAGAGAGAGAGAGAGAGAGGTGGGGGGGGAGGGATTTTACTGACTTATCCTTTGGTCCAGCAGGGTAGCAAATCTACAAGAAATGTCCCCAAATCAAATGAACTGAAAAATATTTCTGACTCGTTTACTAAAATAAAATATATGACGTACATATTCTGTATGGCCACAGAACTCACAGTTACCATCTTTCCTAATTCCCAACATCTCTAGTCTTTCATTAGTAGGTAAGTGTAAATACTTAAGCATAACCTCTCTTTCCCTTAAGCCAATAATTGGATTGTTAACATTGTCCCATATATCACTCCACTTTAGCAACGGGTAGTTCGCTTCTACCAATGGTTGTGGTTTAACAAATATCGTCTCATTTAAGTCTTTGCTTTTCATGTTGGGGAATTTTCTATGTTTATGTATTTTCCTTACTTTTTCTATCACACCAGAGTAGTATGATAACTCACCATAACTTTTCGTTTCTATTAAATAACTTAATCTTAAACTACAGCAATAATTGTTCTCTTTACGTTTTCACAGCAGTAAATATACCCAGGATCTTAAAAGACTGCTTTTTGTGTTTAGCCAATTAATAAGCCAATCTTTTTTACTGTGCCATTTTCCAACTCCACTTATGCTACATTTACTTTTATTTAAAAGTGCACCATTAGCTTTCCCAAACACCTTACTTTCTTGGAAAACTTCAAAAATAGATTGCTCTTCAGATACAAAAATAGATGAGTCATCAGCAAAACCTTGCAAGCATATTTGGAAGCCTTGGTGCCGCAGGGCTGCCAGATTTTCCACACTAAGGAAATCCACGTTCGGTCTCGGACAGTTGCCAGTTTATGCATTATATTCGGCTTTATCGAACTCTGAGGAATGTTTAACTTGTTTATCGTGATCTTGTAAGTGCTCAAAACTTTAGCGGTATGAATTACCAACCAGTAGCTTTTTTTTTCTTTTTTAACTGATATATGGATAGACACTGACCCTTTCCGTTTTTAGCTCATTATTGTTTAAACATTAATAGTTAGGGTTTTTAATTCTAGTGTTTTTGATGAGAGGGTAAAAGAAGCAAAACTTCTCAACAAAACAATCGGTACTCCTTTAATTTGATGATGAAAAAACTGGAAATGAAACTTATTTGATTTGTCGCATGTGTGTGAAAAAACAAGTAGCAATAGGGGTTTTACAAACAAGTTTGTATTTATATAAGGCATCTTAATCACATTATCGTAATGAAATGTAACGATAAATTTATAATTATGTTCAATCTGGCATTATTGTCATAAATATAATGACTAGACCTATATCTTGGGCCAGCTAACACTGTTAGTTTTATGCTCGCAAGTGAACTTAAAAAAAGAATTATCACTGTACTGTATCATTGCAATTTCATAATTACAATCACTTTCATAAAGAATTGAAGCTTCAAATGTAATACTAAGCAACAGTGTTATAACTACGAGTATGTCTTATTTTTTAAAGTAAAGTAAACTGGCAACGTATCCTGGACTTAGGCTAATGTACTGAACCATTTAATTTTACATGAGGATTTAAATACCACTGCATTATAAAAGTTCTCACTTTTATCGTTGTTATACACAGTCATTCATTTAGGGCAATTTCAACTGACTACGAAATAAATGAGCGCTATCATCTATACTGGTAAACTAGGCCTATGATTTTTGCTAAGGTCTTACGTTATACGAATTACAGTTATGAAATCATTAAAGCCCGTTCCTTTCTAAAGTTTGTCACCGTAGTTGTAGAATAACCAAACTGATTATACAGGCACATTAATCATTTTCACATGCAAAAAATTTTATGCAATGGGTATTGCAAAGCTGTAAAGTGCAACGCTGAAAAATATATGAATGTATGCATATATTTCACAAAATTTTCAAGAACATATACCGTCAAAACTAGCAAATTAAGAATACTCTCTAGTATTATGAAAAAGAATAAATGTAGATTTTGTTGAGGATCAGATTGAACATAATTTTGAATAGGTAACTGAGGTTGGAGCTGGAGCCCCCAACCCCGTTCGTACGGTCAAGATCTAGTTTATATTCTAGGTCTTGGTTGCACATGAATCAACGGTCAGCGTTATGCATCTGATAAACATCCAAACGCATCCACAAATTAAAAAGGATAAAAACTAATTTTTTTATTTTTATGGATATTTGTGTGTGAGACTTCTAAAATAGAATAGTAAAAAATTTGCATAACTTATTATTAGATTATAACTAGCACACGCTTTTTAAGTAAAAAGCGTGGAAATTTTTACGTGTGGATTCCACACTCCACACCTAATCATGATGTGGACAAAATAAGCAGTGTTAGTGACGTCATTTCCACACTTCGGCAGCCCTGCAGTTGGTGGTACTATGTTTTTATTGTTCTTAATACTTATTCATAAGGGTTCTTGGTAAATTACATAGAGTAACATGGAGAGGGGGCATCCTTGCCTCACAGATCTCATGACTGCCAAAGCATCACTTAACATGCCATTTTATAAATAAACGGATGCAACAATTATCATATAATATTCTTATCCATTTAATAAACACATCTGGAGTGCCTAACTTATTCATAATTCTAAAGAAAAGCTCATGATGCACAGTATCAAATGCTTTATTCCAATCTAACCTTAGAACCGCCATTTCAAGATCCTTTTCATATGCATAATTGATAATATCCCTGATATTATTATTACAAGTCATTACTGACGTACCTTTAACACTAGAAAATTGTTCCTCAGATATTAATTTATGCATTACCTCTTCATCTATTGGCTAACAATTTAGCTATAATGTTGTATTCTATGTTCAACAATGAGATTGGCCGCCATCCACTCAAAGCTTGATTATCACATCCTTTACTCAACAATCTTATTATACCCATATTTTCCAAAGAGCAAAACTGCTGGCTGTCTAAAATATGCCTCACAACCTCCAGAATATTATCTCTAATTACATGCCAATATTGTTTGTAAACCTCTGATGGAAATCCATCTATTCCTGGTACCTTTCCTGTCTTTAAGTTTCTATTACATTTCCTCTCCGACTGGTTTGCATAATCTCATACATGTCTTTTTCAGCTAAGTTTTATTTTTTTCTTATTTCGTTATGTCTTATGATGCCTTCCTACCATAGCCTTCATTTATGTTAGCCATTTTGTATATATATTTTTGTATATAATTCGTTTAGAGCAGTTTGATAATTGTATGTAAGACTGAGACAGCCCTATTGTTGGTCTATATGTGCCATCGGCTACATACCCACAAGTTTTACTTTTATTCTGTGTGGTATAAGTGGCGCTATAATTTCTATGGCCATGGTACATGTGCACATGTACGTATGTGTATATGCACATGCTTATACGTGTACATTCCACTGTATGCATATACTACATTATATATCGTGTAGTTAAAGTTACTATATTAATTAAAAGCTACACTATTTCTAACAGCTATGAGTAAAAAACTATTTGCACTAAGAAATGGGTGTGTAGGCCTGTGCTGTCATTGCTTCAGAATATAAAAAATTGCCTTAAAATTTGATAAATTATTGTGCAGGCTTATGCCCAGAAATTACCTCAAAATATAGGAAATTGATGTGTAGGCCTATACCCTGTCATTGATTCAAAATATAAAAAATTGATGTGTAAGCCTATACCATGTCATTACCTTAAAATTTAAGAAATTGATGTGTAGTCCTATACCCTGTCACTACCTCAAAACATAGGAGATAAACGTATAGGCCTATACCTTGTCATTGTCTTAAAATAAAAGAAATTGACTTGTAAGCCTATACCTTGGCATTGCCTTAAAATATGAAAAAATGACTTGTAGGCCTATGCCCTGTTAATGACTTAAAATATAAGAAATTGACTGATAGGCCTATGCCCCCGTCATTGGCTCAAAATATAAGAAATTGATGCGTAGGCCTATGTCCTGCCATTGGCTCAAAATATACGTAAGCTTATGCCCTTTTATTGCCTCAAAATATAGGAAATTTGTGTGTAGGCTTATGCCCTTTCAGTGGCTCAAAATATAAGTAGGCCTATGCCCTTTTATTGCCTCAAAATATAAGAAAATTATGTGTAGACTTAGGGCCTGTCATTATCTCAAAATATAAGAATTTGATGTGTCAGCCTATGCCCTGTCATTGCCTCAAAATATAAGAAATTGACATGTAGGCCTATATACCCTGGCATTGCATCATAAAATAAGAAATTGACATGTAGGGCTATGCCCCGTCATTGCCTTAAAATGTAAGAAATTGATGTGTAGGCCTAAATCCTGTTATGGCCTCAAAATAAATTACCTTAAAATATAAGATATTTGACGTGTAGGCCTATGCCCTGTCATTGCCTCAAAATATAAGAAATTGATATGTAGGCCTATGCTCTGTCATTGCCTCAAAAAATAAGAAATTTTCATGGCATTGCCCTAAAAATATAAGAAATTGATTTGTGGGCCCAAGCCGCGATTTTTGCTTGTTTTCATTTGCCCCCGGATTCAAATCATTCTTGCAGTGTATTTTCGCTCCAAATTATCCCTTATCACTGCCCGTTAATGTATCATTGTTGCACGTTTGCAAGAGGCAAAGACTCACAGTTGATGTATTTTGGAAACTTTGTCGTCTGCAACATTTTAGAAGTTTTAGATAAGCTTGGAAATGTTTCCCGATACTTCCATAGTATTTATTATTTGGACTTGTTTGATATAGCCGTTCTCGAAATCTCAAGTACATGTACCTTACTATCAGTAGAGCCGCCTGCAACATCGTTGCTAACTGATATGTCAGTGTTCACCACAGAAATAATATGCAGGCTACGTGTTTCGAGGGGGATGTCATTTTCCAAACTGTCTGCGTCTTGTAAGAGGGTAGTGCTGTCAGTCCAACTCACGTGGTGCACTGTGGGTAGCACTAAATGTTGCTTGCAGAGGCCCTTCAGACACTAGCTGCATCCACTCTTTAGCCTTTTTGTTGACCACCTTTCAAGCTTCTTTTCTTCCTGCTTGCTCTCCAACTACGCCAATTTCTTCTTTTCACCTCAGTGCTGAATGGCTGAAATTTTCGTAAATTAATCAAATCAGTTTAGACCAAGAGCTAAGGCCCTTTTATTTAATTGAGAATGGCCAAAAGCGAGAGTGTTTGTTTCTAGGATAAAAAAAAAGTGTGCTGAATCCAAAAATGGGCGTCTTACAAGTCCCTGGTGGGGACAACTTAAGGCAGAATGTCATTGATTACTGATACTTTTCCTATTCTATCATTATGGTAACAACAAATTATAACTTTTAAATTAATGATCTATTTCTATAATTAACCCTTAAAGCTTAAATGGTCCTCGAGAGGTCTTTTAAAGTCGTCTGATTTAAAAGATAATTTAATGGAACTTGTTACATGAGAAAAGTTAAGCAACATGATGAATAACCTACTAATTAAATTAAAGAGTACTTATAAATGTGAATAGAATAAGTATACTGTTACCCAAAAGAACATAACTCAGTCACTGGTCTTCAGAAGAAACTTCCTCAATTTCACTTTCATTTTTCCCTGGATCCTACGTCTTTTCATCATCAATCCTACTGCAAATGTCTTTTGGTATCTGCTATTCTGCTCTCCCTCAAACCAAAGTAAAGTGTATGTACCATTTTGAACTCGCCATCCACTATCTTTAGGTTTGAGCATTGTTGGGACAGGTTTGTTAGTAATTTTCATGTTAATGCAACATAGTTGGAATGACGAATTTTCTGTTACAATACTGACTGGCAAGGAGGCAGTCCGCCAGCAATAAAGCCTTTGATATTCATAAGTGTGCTTGTAGGTCATCTCTTGGCTTGCATTTATCACTGAAAATTAAGTATCGCCCTTCATCTACTGAATCTATTTTTTACTTAGGGATTGGTTTTTCAAACCTGTTGGGATCTGCAAAGCACTCACTGGTAAACTTATCACACCACTCTTTCCCTTTGTCCATACAGTGAATGAGGTCTCCTTTTACATCGGCTGGTGCTGCTTTCCCAGTGCTTATACAGTACAACTTTTCATCTCTCAGAGCTTCTCCAAACGGATTCAGTGTGTCTTCTATTCCTCTTACTAGTTTTTGAAGGTCACTGTTATCTCGTTTGATACAATAGGGTTTCAGCTCTTGCGATGTGTCATTAGTTTTTGTTACACCTGATTTTTCCAGTAGATCACCAACAACTGCATTTACAGTTTTTGTCACCGTCCATTTTTGACGGGCAGAGAATGATTGTGAGAAAGCGGTTATACCCGTCAGTCATGATGCTGCATCAACATTTACAGTTTGCTCCAAAGGCATATCAGGTCACTAGTACAACAGGCCCTACTAAACTGAAGAAATGTGTGCACAAGATCAATATACAGAATCAAATACCTTGTAGTTGCTCCCTGACATGCAGACCTTGTTTTGTTGTGAAGCATTCACATTCATCCATTAGAGTTATATACTATGTTGATGTACTTTCTAGATTCTCCATGTCAGCAGCTGAGTTCAAAGTATGCAACATTCTTTGTAGATGTTCAGGTACTGCCCCATAAGTTTTAAGAAAACTTTGAAAATCCAACACCTGTAAAGCTGTAGCTAGCAGTGGGTGTAGTCTTTTGCGGTGGTTGACGTGTTTTCCAGCAATAAATCCTCTAAGCGATCCAAGTGCCAATAATATGGGGTCCTCCAGATTCATCTATGAAATGTCCAAGTGAAGCAAAATAAGCCATCAGGATGTGAAAAGCACAAAAGCATAAGAACAGATCATCATATTTTGGAGATTCTTGGTCCTGTATCTGCATAGCTGGTTTTGCGACTGCCAGATCATAGGTCACTAGCTGGTTTTGCAATTGCCAGATCATAGGTCACTAGCGTGTATGTATCGCCACACTCCTATGTAACAGTCTGTGAACGTCTCATCATTTCAGCAACCACATCCAGTCGCGTCGGGACTGGATGTAAGTTCTCCATGTATCTGACAATCCCGAATTGAAGTTTATCTTCTGTGATGAGTGAATTCCAACCGGACCACATTGGTGTATCGTCAAATAGTTCACACGACATTACCCATGCTATATCTCTTCTTATCTGAATCAGGCGACTGGGTTTATTAACTTCTTCAACTGAATAGTTGAAGGTTGAGGTATGGGATTTCTTTGGATATGGAACTGCATGGATGAACCATGTCAGAGTTAAACTTTCTTTTTTGCTTAAGTTTTTTTTGGTGCCATGTCTACTTGTGTTGTATCTTTACCTGCTGGACTGGTGGTTGATATGTCTTTTTAAGAAGATTTTGGTAGCAAATGCCAACGGTATCACGTAAAGTCCCTTTCCCCGATAAGGTTTCAGTGTTTTCATCATAATTGTTCCATGCTGTACCTGTGGACAAACCAGGCTCTTTAACTATTATGATGCACACAAACATTTTTGCACTGCGCCCATTTGGTCATGAATTAAAACATAAAAAATTCAATATATATTTTTTAAAACATGAACAATTCATTTAAAAGTTATAAAATGTTCTCACTATAATGACAGAATAGGAAAGATATTGTTAATCAATGACAGTTCCGCCTGAAGTTGTCACATTTGGTCATAACTCTGTCACGGCCGTCATAAGGGTAAATTGTGTCTTACAGGTATATGTCCCACAAGGGACTTGTAAGACGCCCATTTTTGGGTTCAGCACAATTTTTTACCTAGAAATAACCACTCTCGCTTTTGGCCATTCTCGGTTAGTTTCGGAGGGCCTTAGCTCTTGGACTAGTTAACCCAATTACCTGCGATTTTTTTCTCGAAATTCAACATCTTGAACTCATTCATTGGGAGGGCGACTAGTACAAATTCTTTAACTTTAATACAAGAAGAGAAAACTGCAGGCATTGCTATGAGGCCTCTGGGCATTGGAATACATGACTGCCAGTTGCAAGAGGAACATGAGAAGTATAGATGGGATTCTTGGGAAGCTGCCATTTCAGGTTTCTCCTTTCTCGCAATGAATATCAAATACTATTTAGCGTTGAAATCAACAGCGAACCAAATATTTTCAACAGGCTTCTTCAGAAAGAGGAAAGGGACTCTATTTCCTTTGCGCAATGGCGTCACAAGCGGCAACATTCGTTTAAACACACCTTATTAGTTTCCGAAGAAGTTTTCCTCTCTCCCTCTTCATTGAAGTAGATTTTTCGTGGAATTCTATCCTTTGGTCTCTACGTCATCATAAAATGCAATTCATGAAAAGCAAACATATAATCAAAGATCGCTCCCTCTCATTTCGTCTTAGTTTATGGTTCAGTTCTTGAAGTCAGGAATTAAATTATATGCAATTACTCAGACATATTTACTATCCCAGGGAGGTACGGTTTGAGGAGGCTCTCCCAGAAGGATCTGCGTCCACCAGTAGGTACACATAAGCAAGTGCACATCACATACACACTGCTCATTTCACAAGGATTGCCAAAGCTCACAGAAAATACAGGAACAAATCTGTAACAAAAACAAGAAAAAGAATCTTTTTTTAAGTTTACTGTTATTGTTCGTAACAGTATAAAACAATACCACTAACATTAAACTTAAAAAAAAAAAATTATTTTTCTTTCTTAAATTCCATAAGACCAAAGGGAGGGGTTGCTTAAGACTTATCATCTTCATGCGGGTTTCTATAATTAACGCTAATGACGAGATGATTCACAGTCGCGTTGCTCCGACTTGCATATATATATATATATATATATATATATATATATATATATATATATATATATATCTATATATATATATATATACATATATATATTATTACGCTTATTGCCCCTCTCGTCTACCCAGAATTTATTCATTTATATTAGTTCTAAAAGAGCAGTCATGTTTACCCTAATATCAGCTGAATTAGGCGGGAAACACAAACTCAGGCCAGACTAGGCATGTCCGACGCCAGCCGTAGTTGCGGGAAGGGGGAATAAAGACTCCTGTCAGCCTTCGGGACGTATCCCAGAAGGAAGCGTGTAGCTAGCTAGGTACCTCTTAGGCCTACTCTTAAGAACTTTTATCCTGTGAACTTCTCGCTGGCGATATGCTGTTTCCAGGATGGCCGCCGGGAAGGAGGGATAAGCTGACCCCCAACGCCCAAGCTTCGCACGGTCATACCTGCATTTGACCTCAGTCCACTTGTGTCCGTGACCTAGGACAGAGGTCCCAGCCAGCCTTCCAAAAGGGCCTACAACGGGGCTAATTGGCGCCCCAGATCTCAGACAAAGCCGACGCCAATTTCTACAAAGG
>NC_061108.1:60463627-60491127 GCF_015104395.2 Macrobrachium nipponense | reverse complement strand
GGTCAAACAACCCAGGGGGCCATCTTGTTTTGAACTGGGCCACGACATGGGCAGAGAGGAGCCCACTTTGTCTTTGCTTTTGCCTCTTGTGTGTGATGTTTATTGGTACTCCTTGCATTTTTGTTTTTCCCAGCTCTCATCAGACATTGTCTGATGGTCATGTCTGACCAAGTTCCACTCCAAAAGAGTTTGTCATTTCTCCTCACATTGAAAAGTTCTTTTTCAAGTGGTTCATCAAAAAGCACGAGCCACAGTTCTTGGCAGTCTTGCAAGAATAATCTACAACACTTTTGCATAATTCTTTGTGGCCTGCAGCTGCAAGAATATAGTAGCATTTCCTGGGTTGCCTGGAGATGAAGCTTCCAAGTTCCACACTGCTCAGCTAGTATGTATTGCCTCACAATTGAGACAAAGTCAATGAACATAGACCACAGTTCACCCCAATTCAAGTTGAAACATGCACAATATATATTAACCTGGGATTTGCAAACAAAAGGGTGACAATGGACATGCCCTAACAGGTGGATATATATAGAAAGGAGTGATCAGTTGGACTTCAGCATGCACATACTGACTGTTATATTGTAGCAATTGTTCCTCAAATGTGGAGTCTGATACTAGCTCAAATTATATTTCCATATGGGATTCTCCATTTGATTCCATTTTTAAATATATTTCCATTTTATCATGAAGACATAATGTATATAAATTATTATAGTCAAAGTGTTAACAGGTCTGATATGTGTTACAGACCATTTGACTTGTGATGATATGAGCAAGTGTGCAAATACTAAGCTGTCTTCAAGTCTGTAATGAAAAGTCATTCTGATGGTGGCCATGTTTAAAAAATGGCAGCTATGTTGGAAATTCAGTTTAGGATCTTTATGTACTTAAAATAAGCATGTTTATCAATTATTGAGCTTGAATTCTGATACTTGGTGCCGGCCAGCGCATAACGTTTGTTTTGCAGGTAAATTTGTTTTAGCAGCCATTTTGGTTTTTTGGTCTAAAAACCAGGTTTCCCTAAGGTTGATTTTGGCTGAATTTGTTTTGGTGTTCAAAGACACCCAGACAAAGGGTTCTGTGCAAAAAAATAAAAGTTTCTGTTATACAAAATATCTGGGTTAGGCCATTTTAATGTCAATTTCTACTGTACTAAAAGGACAAGGATGGAAACAAGACGAAAGCACCTTACTGACCTAAGAGTGCTAATGCCCAAGTGCAGCTGCACCATCTTTGGGGAGGGGGAGGATGACTTGTTACTTTCTGTAAAAATGTTGGGGACATAAAGCATTTCATGAAG
The DNA here is from genome assembly GCF_015104395.2 of Macrobrachium nipponense. Taxonomy (NCBI): domain Eukaryota; kingdom Metazoa; phylum Arthropoda; class Malacostraca; order Decapoda; family Palaemonidae; genus Macrobrachium; species Macrobrachium nipponense. Next base: position 60,489,824 of record NC_061108.1, on the reverse strand, counting down.
ACCCCTCGAAGTAAAAAAAACAAACAAGAGAAGGCACCCTCCAAACCCTTGAAAAAACGGACTGGTACCAGTCCTGGGAAAACAGGACTTTTCATCAAGACTGTGCAGTTTCAACGATTCAATAAGGGTAGAAGGGGTAATAAAAAAAAAAAAAGGAGAAATGACTGCTTAGTGTACCCTTGAATGAGCAAAGAAGAGAAGAGAAAAGAGGAGGAATACTTTCACATGATAAATCTTTTCACATGAGAAGGATCCCGTTACCAAGCCTGCAAGGATCAGGATGCTGTGTGACACATGGGCAGGCCAAACTGTACTCCACAAAGTAGTTTTGCTTTTCATTAAGGGGAAATGTTTGGGTAAAATGGTGAGGAAAGCTTCTGTAAGGAGATCCTTGAAGCTACCCCTTCATCAGGTTCACCTTAGCTTTCTAACCCCTCTCCACTCAGACCATTGCCAATGGCTTAGTAGTAGAAACCCTGATAGAAAACTAGTTGCCTATTGGTATGAGATCACCAGTGACATCAGGCGATGAGTAAAGGCTGAGGGAGCTGTGACTGTAAATACTTGAGGTATGAGAAAAAGAAAAGGAATAGCACCTTGGAGCCACCAGAACCCTACCTCCTCCAGTTCTTACAGTGGTCCCTCCAGCCAACACTTGACAAATGGTTTTCTTGCTGAAGCCTTCTAGAGGCTCAGCCAAAGGTCTTAAGCTCACCAAACTCATTCCAGAGGCTGGGACTCTGTGAGGAATGAAGCAACAGGATACAGCCTACATGATAGGGTTTTAATGCAAAAATGGCACCTTGTGAGAACAAAAACTGAACAAAATCCAATAAAGGTCACCCCATGAATTCTATTGGTCCGGCCCTGGTTGGAATGCCCCCAACTATGCCATAGCTGCCATACCTGCTAGGTAATGGGAAAGAAAGATCCCAGCTTAGGAAGGGCTGCCCTCCAGCCTGTCACAGTAGTGGCAGAACCTTTCTCTAAGATACCCGATACTATAGATCCTATGCCTAAAATGAAGAGGGGAGATGCTTATGTCCTCACCCTCATGTTCACCTCAACCCGCTTCCCCGAGGCTGTGCCACTATGGATTGCCTCTGGAAAGCCCGTAATTTGTGCTTTCATGCTGTTCATTTCCAGATTTGGGTTGCCACAGGAAATTCAAATGGATATTTTTGTGCTGAGTTTTCACCAACACAATGAAGGAACTGTGTATTAAATTTGCTGTATTCTCTGCCTACCTCTCAGTTGTAAGGTACCCTTCAAAGTTTGCCTATGAATGTACTGCCTTGATCAGAATTTGAAAGACTGGGACAAAAGCGTGCTACACTTTCTGCTCATGGTATATGACGATTGGAAACCAGGGGAAGACTAGTAAAATCTTGCAATACATAATGGAATTCTGAGAGAGAATTTTTACCACCTGTCAGTTAGCTCACAAGTCCTTGCAGAAGGCCCAACAGAGGATGGAGTCATAAAACTAACACTGAGAGCAAGAGAGGCAATTTTAATTGGGAAAAAAGGACCTCATCTTCTGTCCCTGGGAGCTTCTCTAAGCAAAGTATCAGGAATTGTACACAGTCCGAGAGAAACTCAATAAACTGGTTTACATTATTGTAACACCGGATCAATGAAAGACAACCCTGGAATGCCGTGTTAATATGCTCAGACCCTGTGTCAAGCCAGAGACCCTCTAGACTGCTGTGAAGTGTATTTTTATCCATGAGTCTGACTGCAAGACAAGCCCTCAGAACATAAATTTATTAAATCCACCATACTGTAGCATTTTGGCTAGAAGGTGTGTCAATCCTAAAGGGACAAGAAGATATAAGGCAGCTATGAGTACAATGTGATGCATTTTGGCATGAATAACGTATGTGCCACATTCCAAAGCACGATAAATTACCTCATCCAGGAGCTAGATGGATCATCGCCTACCTGGATGACATCATAATCTACAGTGACATGTGGGATGAACATATGGGATTCATGTTTGCCTCATTCAAGAGGCTGGCAGAAGTGAATATGACGTTTAACCTGACCGAGTTTAGTCACCTGACCATAGTTCACATGGGTCATGGGGTAGGTTTAGGGTCAGTGAGAAATGATGCAACCAAAAGTGGAGAAAATTATGCTACATATGGCATTCAAAACTAGGCATGCTGTCTGAGGGTTTCTCAATATGACAGGAGGCTAATGAAAATTCTGTCCTGACAGGAGTAGAGTGATTTACTTCTTACAAAAATTCAGCAACACCAGTCCGACTAAGCGATAATCAAGAAGAATCTACTGGCCCTAGTCTTTGCTTCATAACATTTACCTGCGGATGTAATCTTCCACTAATGTCTATACAGATAATATTCTGCTTAGATTCTTAGACAGGATGAGAAATAACAATTGGCAGTTATTTAGATGTACAGAAGACTCTAGGAATTAGATACTGATATTGAGAACATTCCCAAATAAAGCAACACCCATGTTGATTGTGCAGCCAGGATCAAATGAATGCGTGAGAGCAAGGATACAAATTTAACTATAAGATTTTAAAGTTAGGATATATATTGTGTTGTTATGTAGGTCCGATACACCCAGGAAGACTAATGTCTTTTTCTTTGCATTGCTGCCATTAGATTATATTTTCCCGCATTTCCACCACTTTCAATTTCTCTCAATCACTAAATTTATCATTCCTTGCCTACTCTCTCTTCTCATCTATAAAGGGTGTTGGTTGAGAAACATCCATGGCCCATTACTTCACCCTTAGTTTTTGATCATCACCGTTGCCTAACAACCAAGAATCTAATCTAATTCACACACACACACACACACAAACACACATATATATGTATATATATATGTATATATATATATATATATATATATATATATGTATATATACATATATATATATATATATATATATATATATATATATATATATATATATATATATATATATATATATATATATTATATATATATATATATATATATATATATATACTGCATGTTAGCATGAGATTTTTATTTTTTCCTTTTTCCAGAAATTATGAGAGTTGCAAAACTGAAACGGAGATGTTAAAGTTATGTAGCAAGTTAAAGACATAAGGGGCCCCATGCACAAGTGGGCTGAGTTTCGTGGTCTGAACGATCTCAGCGGAATCTGTCACCGTATCCCGACAGGTTGCTAGCTTGCGACTTACGTCTGTCATGCACAGGTCGTTTAATGTAATCGAGCACGTTTCTTCTAGAGAGATGATGGATGCCACGTCTTCCTGTGACAAAATCTTTGCTCAGGCTGAAATCGGTGCGGAGATCGTTCATATCGTCTGAATAGTGTGTGCGTTTGTCGATAACGACAATCGTTCAAACAATCGTTCAGTGTATAGGGCCCTTAAGTCACAGGATCAACTCTCCATTCAGTCGAAAATCACGTCTTTTGATGGTTTAAAAGTGATAGAAGATTTTTTTTTTTTTTATACATTCATAAGTTAAAAACGCACCATTGGCTGATTTTTCTTTTGTAAACATTTATTTTGTTAAACACTCTTTCAACTGAGCATTTGTTTGTGGTAAAAAGAGCAAAATTTACAAGGTCAGTAAAGTCATCATCTTCTCTTTTTAAATTGTCAACCCAAAACTTATCAAGAGGCAGTTTGCTGTCGAAACTGGTTTTACATCTTTTGGTACCATAAGGGAGGATTCTGCACTGGTTATCTATTTTTGGTATTAATGAATGATTTTCACTTGATATATTATTCTGGGTAGCGCCCGGATATAGAAAGGGAGAAGTTTTGTAATAATGCAAATAGCAACGTATATATCATGGCTAAGGCGCTTCGTGCATCGTACCAAACTGTTTTGTTTTGTCGTATGTGTACGATAGTCATCGTACTCATGGCAACCTGCAGCATAGTGCCTGAGGGGTTGAGTTGCCAGTAATTTTCTTTTCTTTACCGGTTTCAATAAAAAAGGGAAAAAAAAAATACCCCAAAAATTTGTAATTGTAACCTTGCTGTTATCCGTAACACATACATTCAGATAATCCGATGAAACACACCATGCCTAGCGATTTACCTCTTGAGGGCTGAATAATCCTAGTTTACGAGCAGCTTAATTTTGTCACACATATCCTCACTCAACTGGCAACAGTGCAGTGGTTACGTTTCTGCGGAAATGCAATCCATGTATTCGTTTTTTTTTTTTTATTTTTTTTTTTTTTTTTTTTTTTTTTTTTACCCTTATCATTTGCATGTTTGAGTGATAAAAGCAACGCCACATTGAATTCCACTTCACTGGTGCCGGATAAACTTCACAGCTCAACTGAATCAGAGAGGAACTCGGCAGTTAAAGGTGATTTTTATGTCCCCGTACCCAAGAACTTATAGTCGGCTAACTATTTATTTATTTATTTTTGCCTTGCCGGCAATTCATAATTTTCTGCCGCCGCTCAGCAAACTTCAGTGCACGTTTTACGATACCATGTTAAATGCTTTGTCTGTAAACAGCTTGCCTGATATATGGCATATTCTGCGTTCCCTTTACAACTATGCAGAAACGTCAACGGCACTAGCCTTCACTCTGCTGACTTTTGTAGCGTTATCGTGATTCATATGCTTGCGCCAGATTTCCAAGAACCGAAATGTAGGCTGTAACTTATCCTCTTGGCCAGGGCAACTGACCACATATGAATAAATGCATAGTAAACTTCCACGCAACCTACTTCGTTCAAATATATATATATTATATTATATATATATATATAATATATTAATATATATAATATAGATAATATTATAATATATAATATATTATTCGATATAAAATATCCCATAATTACACGCCAGGCAGTGTGAAGAGTCAAGTAAATGACAACGGGCGGAAGAGGACAGCGTCCTCGAAACGAACAATCTTTTCTGTTGCAGCACTTTGTCCTGAGACAAAGACGCGTTGCGCTTTCTTTACTTACTGATAATAAAAAGAGTTGCCAACTCGAACAAAAATGACGAGCTTATGTAACAATTCATCTGTATCTTTCAGACAAATAACAGGTTGCTAATACTTTTCCCCGAACCATACTGTAATTAATAATGGGTTGAAAATATTCTTTATATAATTGCTATCAGTTGGGATTTCTGACAATTATATGCACGAAGGCGCGCCTAAAAATCCGATAACTGCGACTCGTAAGTGTCGCACCCTATTAATAGCGGTAGGAACCACTGTCTAGAAGCGCTGTCCAGGGTTGCCGCGAAGTCCGCACATCACCGATAAACTAACTCCGCACCGGGAGGTGTAGTACGTGTTGACAAGCAATGAAATAGTCATCCTGGTTATATTATATTTAGTCTTTACCAGTATATGAGTAGGGTCTACTAATTAACCCTTTTTAGAGTTAGATTTTCCCCGTTCCGAAATTCAGTTGCTTCATATCTTTTTTGTTTTGAAACATGACGTAACTTTAATGATGGTAAAATTTAGAATCGAACGAGATATGCGGACAGTGTTCAGTCTTTGAAGCTGTTTTATTACATTCCATATATATATATATATATATATATATATATATATATATATATATATATATATATATATATGTATATTATATATATATACTGTTTTTATAGTTATGATTGTTATATATGATTTTTTTTGATGTGTGAATTAGGCCTAAAAAAAAGTGAACGCGGGCAAGTAAATTTATTCATAAAGTTTTTCTGCAAAAAAAGTGGGAAGTCATAACAAACTGCGTTCCCCAGAGAAAAAGTAGCCAAGCTCCATAAATCCTTCGATATTCATAGGTAGTTTGTTCTTTCTTTTCTTTTTTAAACCACATTTGTCACTTTAGGTAATATGCTGTATGTTAAATCAAAACCTTTGCTGAAGTAATAATGATGATAAACAACTTAATATATAACATAAGTCTAGGCTTAAAACACGACATTAAACATGTAGGTCTATGCCACCTTTCATGATCCTGATATTCTGTAATGAGATTTCCCCAGGAGAATGGACAGCATATTATGCATGATTTATGATATATATATGGCAATCCTAAGTCAAACGAATGCCCTATTCAGGGCTACGAGTTTCAAAAATTTGGAAAAGAGCGCATCATAATTGGTCCAATTTTCAGCAACAAACTACATTAATATAAAGCAAATACACGATCATAATACATCTTCCTATGTACCTGATACCGAAACTTATTCGGTTATAATCAGTTGAATCACTTTAATTAATGCAATTGCCTAACATTTGCAATTTTCTAAAAATAAAAAATCTCATTAAACTTGACACAGTTTACAACAATGTAAGTCAGTCTTCGCCCTAAGATTAATTTACAAATTAACCAACCAAATTTTACTAACCTACATATATAATTACGAGGGCAGATTGAAGATTGCTGGACCTAAAGAATGAATGCATTGTAGGACATCACGTTTGGGTTACGTCATCTGTTGTTGTCACAATCTGTTCTTAATGACCATCTTAAATGATATTGGCGCGTAAACACTCAAGACTATATAGTGAGAATGGTTCGTTTTTCAATATTAGTATTTTTGAAAATATTAAATATGTGTAATGTGGTTAATGAAAAAGTTATAATTTAAATTAGCTTTTATTAATGGAAAAGTTAATAGCATAAATATAATATGCGGACCTACAGCTCCGCATGCGTGAGGAGCGCAGAGCTCTGCATTCAAGACTCCCACTCTAATCTTCTCCGCACTTATGGTCGTTTCTCCGCGTTTTGGCAACACTGGCGCTGTCACACTTGCGAAATTTCCGTCGACTTTCCAAAGAAGTCGACGTCATTCCGTACTCTGGTTGTCACACACGTTCTTCTTCATACCGTGGTTGTCGTCGTCAAAACGTAAACAAACTACCTAAGCTGTGACTTCCCGAAATGATAAAACAACTATGCTTTATAACACAAAAAGCAACTAGTGGGCCGTGCTGCATGTGTTTAATGATGCTGCATAGAATTATAAAAAAAAATCTTTGGGTTGCGGTCCTTGGTTAAATAAAACGTGAAAAGAAAGCTTCTTTATAAAAAAATAAGCTAGGGCTAGCCTAGATAGGCTATTCGTAACCTTGTTTACACAACCACAGTCAGACTGTATTATAAATTAAGCTAGAGAAACACTGCAAAATTTTAAAGATTTTTATTTATATTATTTGCTATTGCAAAAAGAAGCAGAAAAAAACACAATGAGAGCAGACTTACGCTATATAACAATCTGATATTCACGATATAGCATGCTTATCTGTATAAAAATCAGCAAGTTCAGGAAAGTTTTCCTTGGTAATTTTGCATTTAAGATCCTTTTTCTCACAAAACTATCATTCTTATGGCCCCATAAGCATCGCTTCTCCCCCATATCTGACGAACCAAAAAACTGTTCTGCCATCTTGTCCATTGTACCAAGAACTCATCTTACATCTGATGACTTGAAATGCGCGCTCTCCGAGATATGAACAAACATAAGTCGACGGTAGCGATGGGTTGAATTCGATCGGTACCGTTTTCAAAATTTGTGACGACAACACCAGAAAGTCGTCAAGACAGGAAAAGTCGACGTCACATTCAAAAGTCAACGGAAATTTCGCTAGTGTGTCAGCGCCTTAACTGGTAAGGCCACACCACGGTCCAGATATCTAGACCGTGGGCCACACCGGACGCGGGAAGCGTCTAGGTGCAGACAAGGCCAATATAAGAAGTCGGTCTATTTGCTCGACTCTTTATTGGGAACAAAATTGAACGCAGTCTGAAAGTACAACAAATGAGAGGTGTTGAACAAACGACTGCTAATTTAAGTATGCATTACAGATATGGAATAATTAACTCGACATTGTTTACTGAATAGATAATAAAATGTAGTCGCTTATACATAAAAGTTTTCGATGCTAATACAGTTACTTAACAATGATAATATGCTTTAAACAATTTCTAGGTTACAAATGCAAGTCCCTAATAAAGGAACTAACTTCACAACATAGTTATCAAAAACATTCAAGTTACACCGCCTATAATCATATAGAAAATGGGGTTGTTTTAGGAGAAGAGCGCCGGGAACCGCCGCAGTTATTTTAAAACATGTTACATCTCATGGCGGCAACTACAGAGGGTCGAGCCGTCCCTCTAGACTTTGGTGGCCAACTGCATAAGATACCAAATGATTCAAACTGCGTTCTTTTGTGTGGCCAACTGCATAAGATACCCAATGATTCAAAACTGCCACGGGAACCTCTTCCCTGCAACCTCCACACTCGCAGCGTCCTGGTGTGGCCTCACCCTTGCCCTAATTAACCGTCAGTCATCCCCAAACAGGGTTCCATGAACGATCTAAGTTTTATTTAATAATTTTTTTATTTTTTTTTAATTAAGCTTTATTTTTTCTTCGTTAAAACATGCCGTGAAAAATCGTAGGCCTATAATTTTTTTTATTGTAACATATTTGTGGCGAGACTTTTTCCATCAGTTTTACTAAAGGTAAGTATTACAAAATGTTTACACATACACACACACACACGCATATATATATATATATATATATATATATATATATATATATATATATATATATATATATATATATATATATATATATATAATATATATATATATATATATATATATATATATACATATATATACACGTTAGATAACACATGAAAGGTGAAAAATTAAAGACCAGTTACCAAGCGCTTTCGTGAATTGCGTACACTTCTTCGATGTACAGAGTAAAATAAATAAAAAAGAAACATAAACAAGAAACCAAACCACCACAAAAAGATCAAGCCATTAACAAGCACACCATCATTACAAATTTTCAGTACCAAACAAGGAAGAATACTTTAAAAGTGTGTAATATTTGAAACATGCAGTTAGTATAACATGCTGTTGCTTAAAGGTGACATTGTATTTCCCTACTAATTTTATAAACAAGGTAACTATCTAATTTAAAAGACCTAAACTCAGATTCATAAGTTGATTGTTAAGATGCTTAATAAATGCAGATTCAGTTATGTTTTTTTTTACAATATGGCTACATAATATTACCTCTGATGAATTTTCCCAGTCTATACAAGGGTTATAATCATTTATTTGTACAAATAAAGCACTTGTCGATCGACCTGTTCGAACTGCGTAACGGTGTTGTTTTAGACGGTAATCGTGGGTCATCCTCCAGTCACATGCTTAAAAATACTCCGTGGGTAGTAGCACCTGACACTGGGTTTCAGTCATACACCTAAATGACCTACCTGTAAAGAAGGTCCACAGAAAAGCCTTGCCTCCAACTACATCCCCGCTCGCAAGGGGATAAATTGTTGACTTCTGAGTAACCACTTTTATTATTATTAGACTTATATAAAACATTACTATTATTCAGGAGATGACCCCTATTCACATGGAACAAACCCACAGGGGCCATTGACTTGAAATTCAATCTTCCAAAGTACAGGCAGTCCCTCGGGTTACGACGGGGTTTCTGTTCATAAAGAACGCGTCATAACCCGCCCGAAAATCGTCGTAAGCCAGAACGACATTGTTGGAAAAATGTCTTAAAACTAATAAAAAGTTATAAAAAACCTTACTTATAATCCTTTTGGTTACACTACATGTTGTTTCCTGTAGTTTTTTGTACAACCTGGAGTTATTTTCATAAAAAAAAAAAAATGCTGGTTTTTTGAATGTAAAAAACTATTGTTCCTCTGGTGACACTACATTCTTGAAGTTTTAAGGACAACCTGGAGTGATTTTGCCAAATCTTGAGGGCTACAAGAACAGTTGATTACTAATATATAAGCCTATTTAAAGATACGTTTACTTTAATTAGTCTATATGATACGTATCATATAGACTAATTAAAGTAAACGTATCTTTAAATAGGCTTATATATTAGTATCAACAAAACATTTACTGGCATGAATCAGAGACCGTTTAATGAAACGAACACTTGTCTGTCCTATCTGTTCAGAAAATAAACGTTACGTCAATCCCCAAGACCATTGTTGCCAAGACGCCTCTCTCTCTCTCTCTCTCTCTCTCTCTCTCTCTCTCTCTGATCAAATTACTGGATAATGTCTCTCTTTGGATACTTGGAATTTTGCGTTGTAATCTAACCAGAATCTTAGTTTTGTTATTATTACTGGAACAAGCAATGATTTTTTCATTATTTGCGCTTTTGGACTTTTATAAACTTTGCGCATTGCAAGCTAGTATTTATTCGCTCGGAAACTAGTTCCGCATATGAGGCGTCACTAAAAAACATCGAAAAATACGACATAAAAAGTGTCGAAAATCATCATAACCTCAAATTGTTTTTGTTGTAATCTAACCAGAAAACTTTTTTTTATTAATATACTGTGCTAAATATAAAGGATTTTTATCATAGTATGCGTTTTTTAAAAGCGTCGTTAACTCGGAGCGTCGGAAGACGCCTCTCTCTCTCTCTTCTCTCTCTCTCTCTCTCTCTCTCTCTCTCTCTCTCTCTCTGATCAAATTAGTGGATAATGTCTCTCTTTGGATACTTGGAATTTGCGTTGTAATCTAACCAGAAACTTAGTTTTGTTATTATTACTGGAAACAAAGCAATGATTTTTTTCATTATTTGCGCTTTTGGACTGTTATAAACTTTGCGCATCCAAGCTAGTATTCATTCGCTCGGAAACTAGTTCCGCATATGAGGCGTCACTAAAAAACATAGAAAAATACGACATAAAAAGTGTCTAAAATCATCATAACCTCAAAATTTTTGTTGTAATCTAACCATAAACTAATTTTTATTAATATACTGTGCTAAACTATAAAGGATTTTATCATAGTATGCGTTTTTTTAAAAGCGTCGTTAACTCGGATGTCGGAAGCGTCAGCGTCGTACGTCGGAAAAAACGTCGTAACCCAGGGCAGATTTTTTCAATGGAATAATATTTAAGAAAAAGCGTTTTAACCTCGGAACGTCGTAAGCCGGAGCCGTCATAACCCGAGGACTGCCTTACATAATATTCATTGGGAAGGGAAGGAGAGAGGTAAAAGGGACAGACAGAAAGAAGAGAACTAACTACTTGTTAAAAAAAAGAAAAAGAAAACTATTAGATAGATATAAAGGTATTAAAATACAAGGGAATAAATAGTATTAGGGTAGTCATGCATTGTATCTCTGCATGAACTTCTGAAGCTCCAATTGTGCGACTTCCTCAGGGAGACTGTTCCACAGTCCAATAGTGTGAGGAATAAAGGACCTCCGAACTGAGAAGTTCGACAGCGAAACACATTTACTGCATATTGAGGAAACTGTTCCTCAAATCTTGTAGCTCTCAGCGGGAAAAGGGGCTCAGGGATCAACTGTTTATGTGAAAGACCTATGTTAAAATACATCTTGAGAAAAAGCCCCTCCGTCGATGGTCCAAGTCTTAACTGTTGATTTTAGGAAATAGAAACCTACCACCACGAGCCACTCTATCTAAAAGAGATAAATTTCTGTCAGAAGCAGACATCCACACTGCAGAAGAGTATTCTATTACAGGAAGGACAAATGATCTAAAACACGTTGCGCTGATTTTATCACTGTTATAAATATATGAGGCCTTTTGTACAATACCTAACTTTTGTGCTGCATTGACTGACACTTTCATTAAATGTTTTTCAAAAGTAAGAGGTGAGTCAAAAGTTACACCTAGAACAGTTAAAGCTTCAGACTAATTCAACAGAGTCCCATCCACATGAAGCGGAGGAAGGGGTGCAAAATCTGTACGAGATCTGCTAATCAACAGTGCTTTCGTTTTACTCAATCATGACATTAATCCGCTCCATGTCATGATTGAGAATAAGGGCACCTTCATTTCTCAAAAGTGGAGACTTTACTACACCATTAAGTGTTGCATCATCAGCATACTGAACAATCTTGAAGTAAGCCTAAAACATATCCACCCACTCCAAGATTCTGAAGTTTATAAGTAAATATCTTGTGATTTGCTAAATCTAAAGCAGCACTGAAATTTATTTGAATGATTCTATACTCAAAACCTTCATCGACAAGGTTTTCTTGCAAATGCTGTCAAATCTAAAAGAGCATCACAGGTATCACAGGTATATTTGTATCTGCACCTTGACTTGTGAGCCTGCTATCTCTCTCGAATTTTATGGATTTACAGCAAGTCTATAACACATATATATATCTTCAGCTGGCAGTTCTCCTACATCTCCACCATTTTGTTATTGCCTCTGGTGCAGTACTTACCAGAGGAACCTCGCCTTGCGACGGTAAGGTGTGTTAGCCTTTTGTAATAAATTACCAAAATTACTGGGATCACGGCATTTATAATGTTATGACCAAGATTACTGGGGTCACAGCGTTTATAAGGTTATGATCAAGATTACTGGGATCACGGCCATGCTGTATAAGTCAGCTGAGTTTGCTGATGGAGCTCTATATGTTATTCTCTTGAGATTTGTAGTCCTCAGTCTTTATTGGGGTGCTTTTGGGGAAGACCTTCATCACATTTCATTATCATCCATTACAGTTTAAAATTCAGGTTATTCCTTTCTTTTCTGCTATTTTCTATTCCCCTCTGGGACCCCTTTCCTCCTTCAGAGGCTGACTGTGTTGCCAGTTCATTTGCATAGGTGTTTTGTGTAAGTGATTTTATGATTTCATGTTAATGAAGTGGCCTAGTTATAACTTCTTGCATTTTATTGAATTATAATATATTTGGCTTTTTATATTGTTTTGGTATCCACCTTGAGTTATTCTTGTGTGTGCTGCATTTATATTTGGATTGCTTCCACCTTATTGGATTGCTGTCTTTAGAACACCTTAGTCTGTGGTGTGTATTTTGGTTATTTGTGGTCCTGAAGACCTAGTGTGTGTAGTGGTCCAACAAGGCCATGACAAGTTTTAGATTCCACATACTTATATATTGGTTTAAAGATAGGGTTTTCTGCAAGTTTGGAGAGCACAGGGGGAATGAAAATTTGCCTGTAGCTACTGCAGTCTGCAGATTTGCCATTCTTTTGAACAGGTACTATGTTGATAAGCTTGCGCTCTTCTGCAAAGATACCACGTCGTACATACAATCTATAGAATCTAATCTTGGGAGGCTTACACTAGAAACCTTTTTACAAACAAAGGGAAGAAACCATCAGGATCTTCTCCACCCCAGCTGTCAAGATTATCCAGCAGTTTGTTTAAACATCCCTAAAGCGAAAATGCAAATTTTGTAAGAACAGGCTTCAGGATGACGCCAGTATCAAGGAGAGGGATATCCTCAGGTGATTGCTTAGCTTCAAAAGCTCGATGAAGCAGTTCAGCTTTTTCTTTAGGGCCAGTAACCAATCTACCATCATCTGTTAGTGTTAGTGGTGATGAAATGGAAGACGTGCCTGACCCAAAGATAGATGATGCCGATTAGGTCCACAGATGAGGCTGAGTAATTCCCTCAAGGTTCCTCTTTAAGGAATTACTATAATTTCTCTCAGCTATATGATAAATTCTGTTCGCAGCATAGCGATAAGACTCAGCAAAATGGCTGTAATTTTCACGTGAGCGATTTCGTCTCCATATGTTGAATTTGGTCTGTTGTAGGATCTTTTACATGTATCATCAAACCATGGCTGATCATTTGTCCTTAATTTAATGACCGTTCTAGGGACGTACCTTACCAAAATAGCCTCAGCATTTTATTTAACTTATTTGGGTCATGATCTGATATAACATCTGAAATATTGAGTGCCTGACATGCTTCGATAATGCAATCCCATTTGGCTCTAGATTTTAGCCAGACCGATTTTTCCAATGGTGGAATTAAGAATATACTGATTGACAGATATGTCCATCTCAATGGCGCCGTGATCGGCAGTGACTATTTACTCACAGACATTGGACTTGACAATAGCTGGAACATCAAGGAATCTGAGGTCTAATGTATTACCAGAAATATGTGTGGGTTCCTAAATTAGCTGGACAAAATAGGAGGATACACAGAACTCAAGAGCAGAACGGCCATGTTGATCCGTGGAATTTGAATTAAGCCACTCGCTGGGCTTTGCATTGCAGTCTTCAAATAACGAAAGAAGCTTTTGAATCATGTGACTCAGCCATACTAGTCCTTTCTAAGAGACCGTCCGTCACATAAAATCGTCGATATTTGGATTGCTGTAAACAACAAATGCAAATTCGTATATATTGTAGAACTTGCTGAAAATCTTGAAGCAAAGAATTTCATGGCAACTATGCTGGGTTTTTCTGACGATACATAGGTCGTCAGGACTTAGCGTGCTATACAGCCATGCCTTGCACATGTGGGATGTAACGATGATGAATAAAATCAGGGCCATCAAACTCTGGGATGAAAAGCTCAACCTTTGACTTGTCGCTACTTACGAGAGTCTGAGATATAAGCATAAATCGTAGTTGCGGGCATACTCAGGAGATTAAGAAAACTCGACCCTAAGGCCCCGAATATTTGAGTAAAAATACTTTGCACTTTTCTTACAGTATGAGTAGCAGGCCTAGGGTGCAGCTCTATGTCTCTCGAAAAAATAAAAATTAGCATGAAAATTTTAGCGAAACAAATAGAATCATGATAACAGCAGCATAATAAAATCAAAAGAACAACAAACAATAATAATGCAATCAACAGCAACAGTATTTGCATCACTTACAGAAATTACATTGAAAGTGTAAATTAACTAACCACATGTCGATGAAAAAAAAAAAACGCCAGAAGCAACTGGTCGATAGGTGGAGCTGGCACACCTTATAAGGCATATCGAAAACCCACCAGGTTTGCCACAACAACTCTGGGGTGACAGTTAGGATAGATTTAGAAATTTTGAAAAACCTAGAACAGGGATTTCCAATATTTTCTTAGTATGACCCCATTCAGCACTTTCACCTGTTCAGTGAGACACCAATAAAATAATATATATATATATATATATATATATATATATATATATATATATATATCTATATATATATCTATATATATATATATATATATATATATATATATATATATATATATATACATAATATAGATATATACATACGTACATATATATATATATATATATATATATATATATATATATATATATATAGATATATATATATATATATATATAGGATATATACACACACACACATATATATATATATATATATATATATATATATATATATATATATTATATATATATATATATATATGTGTGTGTGTGTGTGTGTGTGTGTGTGTGTGTGTGTGTGTGTATCCTATATATATCTATATATATGTATATATATATATATATAAATAAATATATATATATATATATATGTAATAGTGTGGCACAGTGTCGTTATTCCAAAAGACAATAACTTAATAATACTTAAGAAAAAGGCACAAAACGGATAATAAGGAAGAAAGGGAAAGGGAATAATAAGATAATGATTTTTCTTAGCGAAGGGATTTTGTTACTCAAAACATTAGGCTTTTAGCCATTAGACATCTGGTTTTCATCTCCCCCAAAAAGCCTCTGTCCGTACCAGCGATTAGTGACCAACAAGAGATTATGGGCGACGAAGGATATCGCCCAGGCATATTCGAGAAATTGGAAACTACTCTCATTAGCGCCTATGACTAATCGGCGTTCCTTTCGTGAACAGGTCAGAGAGAGCCATCTGGCATACGTTAAAAGGGAATTCTATGACCCGTTGTTAGAAAGAGGGAATTACCAAACTCTTCAGAGCTCCACCCTCCCAAATATAGGCCTCTAGTATCGACGAATCAAAAGCCATGAGTGTTGGTCATAAGACAGCCCAAAAGAAGTATCAACGAATGACCTATGAGGTTACCAAGGCATACGCCCCTAAGAAGCCAGGACATGAAGAAGGAGGCGTATACAAATTCAAAGCCTACGAATTACTGTAGAAGACCTGACAGGAAGGCGGTCTCGTATGAAGTTAGTAGCCACTAAGAGACAAAAAGTCTTTCAGAAAATGCCACACCCAGTCAGAATCCAAAAATCCAAAGGCGGGGCTAAGGAGATTTCAACTGAACAAAAAGGCGAGACAGAGAGAGAGCAGGGAGAAAAGGGAGCAGAGAAAAAAGGGGAACAGAGAAGCCAAGAGAGAGAACAACCGGGGAGCCTGAGGGGAGAGCTGCAGTGGCATGGCCGTGAAACAGAGAAAGACAGAAGAATCCCCAGAAGAAGAACAAGTGCAAAAGTGTGGTGTGCGAAGCAATCAAAGACAGTGAAAGTGACAATCAATACTCAGTAAAATTCCCTCGTGCCTATATACTCGTAATTGCAACAAGTGCCAATTAAGTTTTATCAGTCCAAGAGCCCAGTAACTCAGAAGGTGGAAAAACCTTGTAAGAACCCCTAACGAAGAATAAAACGTAATTTGTATGAATATATCAATTTCATTTCTCATCTAAAAGTAGAACCCTTCCTTTTAACGAATTCCAGATTAAGAACATTGAGCAAGACAAGAAGAATTTATATAAGCCTAATTCCCCAAAGTACAGCCTCCACGGCACACGTTACCTTAGATCTGTGCAAAGAAAGTAAGTACCGTCACAGATTTATTGGTGGCAGAGCGACGGGATACGATGAGATAAAGATTGATATAGTGACAAGATTAATTGATGTCGAGTGGTAAGGATAGGAAGAGACAAAAGACACAGCAAAGAAATGGCGATCAGCGACACGAATGACAGTTAAAAGACAGCGGCTGCGAAACGGAATCAAAAGTTTAGTGTCGGCATAAGAGATTTCAATTCATTCAGGCCACTCGAAATAGAAAGTTCTCCCCTAAGACAGTACCAGTGTTTCCCCAAATACAAAGACAGTTACCGAGTCGTAACAATAAAAGCACTCCAAAGTAGCCACCCACACTTTGCGAAGAAAAGCTCCACTCCGAAGAACAAGAACAATCGTTCTACCAGAGATGAAAGATTTGAACGCATAAAAAAATATCAAGAGGGGAAAGAAAACAATTCCGAAAACGCAACAGTCAACGCAATCGAGAGAGAGAGAGAGAAGTCCCCTTCCCGCAGACGTAACAACGCATCATTCAACGCGCTGGTAGGCGAACGCAAGCTGTCAGACGCAACCCCGGGTGCCGAAGGCGACGCAAGTTAAGTCCAAATAAAAATCCCCACACTTACATAACATTAAACTCTATTAAAAGTAAATTACGCGATTAACATTTCAGTTAGACAATTTCTGGTATTTCAAGATTAAAAGATTTTCACACAGAACTTTTTTTTTGGCAACGAAACTACGATATTTCTTTAGTTTACTAATTATAACTAATCAGCTACTAAGACCTTTTCCCGAACATTTGTATTTACTAACCAATAACTTTAAATTTTAGTTTGAATTTTGAATGTGTCATTTTATGTTATTTTTTGTGATTTTGTTGTTTTTTTGTGATCTTGTACTTTGTTTTTTTTTGTTTTAGTATTTGCTTTTTACTCTTATTCGTTACGTCGAATGAATGTTTACTTGTTTTTTATTTTGTTTGTTTAGGATAACAAGGGTAATTCACGAGAGGTCTCTCGTTAGCGTACACTTTACGGTCAGTTCAGTATCGTTTTACCAGTACAGTTAAGAGGGTTTTTGTTGTTATTTAAGAATCGCTTACAGGTAACGTAAGACTTTGAGAATATTTCTGGGGAAAATTCTTTAATTTTTTTGGTGATCGAATACTTTAGTAAAAATACTTTATTGTTATTATCATTTTCTTTCGGGTTAATACTGTCATAACTTTGATACTTTTAATGATACTCAGTACTTAAGAAAATTTCCATTAACGAGTCGATGGTCAAAGGTAGACCGACTCCTTATCAGAACGTAAGAACGCCTGTGCTCACGAGAAGTCAAACAAGGAAATTAACCATGCCGGAAGGTACACAGTCCGCGAATTCGAGCGCAGCAGTAATGGGAACACATAAGGGACATGTGATTAATCACATAGCTAAATTTTGCGGAAGAAAGGATGGTCAGTTAGCTTGTAACTTAGAAAACTGATAGAGCAGGTGGAGACACGCTAGATAGCATAACGGGGACAGATAGAGAAAAGCTTATTGAAGCCAAGAGTTATCTTGATTTGGAAGCCGGAGGAGACTTAGAACGGTACGTCCACTCCGAGACTTACCGAGATCTTAAGAATTGGGAAGAATTGAAACGGTATTTTAGGAAGGTCTATTCCACAGTTGGTGAAAGAGATCCAGTTACTAGCTTGGCAAGGATAGTGCGTCAATTTAAGTTAGACGAAAGACGTTATCAAGACTTTAGCTCTCAGTTGTATAACAATATGAATGAATGGGGTAACTTCATGGAAACCACAGGTTGGATAGAGGTAGAAGGAGGCAAGCAAAAAATGCTAATGAGTCATGTTAAAAAAATATTTAGACTAGCAATAATGATTGGAAGCCTGCCAACAGAAGTCATTGCAAGGATGACTCGTAAGTGGGAGACATCCGATGATGTAGCAGAGATTGGAAGAGAGGAAACAAAAATCCTAGGTAGAAGACCTGAAGGGAATCCTGTATACAGACCTTTAGTCGCTATGGACAAAAGGAAAGAGGTCCAAATAGATCTAGGACACCATCTAGAAATAGAATAAGATGCCAGGTAAATCTTCTCAAGGAGGATTTTCGACAGTCACGTGTTATAAACTGTCAGAAGAGAGGACATTATGCCAGTGACTGCCGAGGGATGGCCTTCTGTCCTTTCCATAAGAGAACAGGACATAGTGCTCGAGAATGCAGAAATAAATTTGTTTCAGCTCCTAGAGGTAGATCTCAGTCGAGAGGCAGAGGTAGAAACCCAAGTCAATCTCCCCCAGTTAGAGGAAATAGAAATTCCGTCCCAAATAGATATGCTAATCAAACAGCAAGCATAGGTTATCAACCAGTTCAGTCAATGTCGGACGACGCAATGGGAAATTTTCTGTTTACTGGTACAATGGATCTTCCTCTATAACAGAGAGAACGTCCGGAATGTCAAGGCTAAGCCCAGCTACACAGGTTAGCAAAGTTGATGTAGGAAATGAATATAATTATAGACCATTATTTCCCGCACATGTCGCTTTAGAGAAACCTATTATTACATTCTTTGATACAGGTAGTCCTAAGAATATAATGTCGAAAAGGTGTATCGGTTTGTTATTTTTTCTCACTTAAGTTTGAACACAGCAGTAGATTGTAGAATCACAGACGTCCAGGGTAATGATATCCACGTAATTGGACAGTTAGATTTTCCATTTAGGCTAGGAAGAATTGCTCTAAGAGAAAATGTTCTGGTAGCCAGAGATATACAATTAGCTTTTGCTCATTTGCTGATAGGTTATCCAACTATGGCTAGACAAGGGATAAGCATTGATGCCCCTAGGGAACAACTAGTGATTAACAACGGTCGTGAGATTTCTAGAATACCAATATGCAAGCCAATTAAAAGAACCCAGACTCAACAGAATCCCACACTGAAAGGTATTTTAAAGAAGGATAAGACAGAGGGAAGATATCCAGAATGCATCACGAGTTCAACAATCAGAGCATTAACCTCTTAGAATCAAATCAATACACTTATTTAAAGTTAGAGAGGGAATTAAGACTTAAACCAGGAGAAAGTACGTGGGTAGAATGTACAGTAAATCCAATTTTTGAAGGGAAGGAAATTCTCACGCTTACTGAAAAGTCGCAAGTAAACGGAATACATTATTCTTCTAGTTTACATGAAGTCAGACAGGGCAAAATAGCGTTACAGATTACGAATAACAGAGGAGGAAAGGTTAAGTTAACACCAGGTACAGAGATAGGCCTAGCAGAAGTATACTCCATACCTATCCGAGTTGTAGAAAGGGAAACGGTAGCAGCAATTAGTAAAGGAAATGAAAATTACGCTCAGGACATAAAACTGAGAAGAGCTAAGATAGGATCTCATTTAAAGGACATTAAGGAAAACCATGTTAGAGAAGAATTCATAGACTTATTGTGCGAATATAAGGATATAGTCGCTCTAGACGGCGACACCTTGGGAAATACACGCGAAATAACGCACAAGATAGACATTCCATCAAACACAAAGCCAATTTACATACCAGCCTACAGAGTAGCACATTCCCAGAAGGAAATCATTGAAAGAGAAGTACAAAGAATGAATAGGCAAGGAATAATAGAACCATCTAAATCCCCATGGTCTTTTCCACTTTTGCTAGTTCCAAAAAGGGACAAAACTTATAGAATAGTTGTGGATTTCAGAAAATTGAACCAAATTACTGAAAATGATCCTTATCCAATGCCGTCAATGCGAGATCTTATCGCCACTATAGGGTCCAAGAGATACTTCACCACTATAGATTTATTGCAGGGATTCTTGCAAATCCCTCTAGACGAAGAAAGTAAACCTTTGACTGCTTTTTCCACTAGTAACGGCAGATACCAGTATGTAAGAATGCCCTTTGGTCTAAAGTCAAGCCCGGTAACTTTTGTAAGATTAATGGATAAAATTTTGGGCGATTTACTAGGCAAAGACGTACACTGTTACATAGATGATTTGGTAATAGCAACAGACACTATAGAGGAACACATAGACTTAGTCAGAGAAGTCCTAAAGAGATTAAGAAAAGCCAACCTGAAGCTTAAACTAAAGAAATGTAACTTCCTTAAAAGGAAAATAGACTACCTTGGGCATACACTAAGTGAAAAGGGCGTAGAAAGTAAACGATGCAAAGATTAAGTCGATTAGGGAATATCCTACACCTCAGTGCAAGAAGGACGTAAAAAGTCATCTTAGGTTTAGCAGGTTTTTACCGCAAATTCATAGGGAACTTTGCAGTCATATCCGCACCACTAACTGAACCTTTAAAGGAACACGTATCATTTGTATGGACAGACAAGCAGCAAGAAGCATTCGATGAATTGAAAGAAAGATTAACACATCCCCCAGTACTTAGCTTTCCCAGAACTTTGGCAAAGAATTCTTTTTAGCCACGGACGCAAGCCACATTGGTATAGGAGCATGTTTAATGCAAAAACAAGATAATAAGTATAATGCGATAGCTTATTACAGTAGGAAATTAAAGCCTTCAGAAGTGAACTACTCAGTAACAGACCTCGAGTCTCTAGCTATAATAGACGCTTTAAAGCATTTCAGATATATCATTTTTGGTTACAAGATAACCGTGTTCACGGATCATTCAGCCGCAGTAGAAATGCTAAAGAACCCTAATTTTTCTGGACGAAGAGGCCGTTGGTTCATGACAGCCCAAGATTATGATATAGAGGTGAGATATGTCCCTGGGAAGACGAATAAGGTAGCAGATGCATTATCAAGATATGTGTCACAAGGTGATAGTATAAATATGATAAGTCAAGAAGAAGAAAAGAATGAAACACTGTGCAATGACGTAAATGTATTCACCATGCATTATACAGAGGAGCTTTCCCGGCAAAATTTCATAAAGGAACAAGAAAGAGATGAAGATATAAGGGAACTGTTTAAATACGTTAGAAACGAAAGAAAACACAGCCAACAAGAATTAACCGAACTAGGTAGGAAGGTTGGATGTCCCACAGATGCACTAACGGACATAGATGGCGTATTAATTTGGATGTGTCACGAATATGACCCATTTGGTCAATTTCTAGGTGTACTGCACAAAAGATTAGTACCTAAGAGTCTAAGAAACAAGGTCATTGAGCTAATGCACGACGATGACATGAGAGCTCACCCAGGAAGGGATGAGACAATTAGATTAATCCAAAGAACTTTCCATTGGAAGGGAATTCACAAGGATGTTAGTAATTATGTGAAAAGCTGCAATATATGCAACAGCTACAAGGGAAGAACAGACAAGGAAGTACCACTAGGGAAATATCCTATCCCACAGACTCCTTTTGAAAGAGTATCTATTGATCTTATCACTAATCTTCATACCACGAGTAAGGGAATAAGAATATACTAGTAATGTATCGACGCGCTCACGAGATATACAGAGTTGGTACCACTAAACTAGTAAAAGTGCCAAGGATTGTGCAACCGCACTCTTCGATAAGATATTTTGCAGATATTCTGCCCCACAGCTCATTATCTCTGATAATGGGACCGAGTTCAACAACTCATTAGTTCAAGAAATTTGTAACGCCTTTAAGGTAGAAAAGGTAGCGATACAGCCGTATCACCCAGCTAGTAATGGCTTAGTAGAAAGGAATAACAGGAAGGTTTTAGACATATTACGTCACACAGTAGGACAGGATCCTGACTGGGACGTCCAATTCTTTACCTTTAGGACCAATTATCATTAAATGCAAGGCATTCATACGAGTATTCGAGCAACTCCCATAAAAGCTTTGATGGGATATGAACCCAGATTACCTTATGCATGGCTGAATCAGCCAATACAGCCTAATTACTCTGAAGATATCATGAGATAAGAAGAATCGGAAACTTTAAAAAGTAATCCACAAGCAATTGCACAAGAATTAGAAGAAGCCAGCAGAATATGATAGAGAAGCATCAAGAAGGATTAAGGCCTGTAGACTACAAGAAGGGGATGAAGTCTATATTAAGAAGGAAGTAAGAAGTTGGTATTAATTATAAGTTAGCCACAAAATTCACAGGACCATTCAAGGTCGTAGACGTACAAGAAACTAAGATAAAGGTTAAGAGAATGAATAACCAAATGCCTTCCACATACGCTGAATCATTAGAAGAAGAATTTTGGATAAACAAGGACAAGGTCAAGAGAACCAAAGAAGTTGAAGAATCCGAAATGACAGAGACGTCAGAAGAAATTCCAGAAGAAGGAACTAGATATAACCTAAGAAATAGAAAAGAGCACTTTTCAGTGAAACAAAAGAACAAACCCATTAATTCATCCCATTATTCCCATGTATTTATTTGATTTCTTTATTGCTAAGTTTACCGCCATCGGTCGACTTAGGAATAATCTTTTATTGTTGCAATTCTTACTTTAATTAGTTGGTTTGTAGCAATTTTTTTTGGAGTTATGTGCACTAACTTCAAATTAATTTTGACTTGAAGGGAAATATTTGGGTATGTAAGAAAACGGTTCAAAGCGCAGTATAAGAATTTCGAGACGTATATTAAGCTTAATCGTTCCATGAGAACATTCTTAGAAGTAAAAGAATAAATAAGACGGGTTAAGATAGACATTAAGAGATTTTTAAGATAAGAGAATTCGTTTTAGAAATGATCAAGATTTTGAAGGGGTAATTAATATACTTACTTTGTTCAAATCCATTAGATGTTGATTGATGATAACTTACTAATAAGATATTAATCAATGAAGACTCACTAACAAGAAGTTTGATTGATGAAGACTCATTAACAAGATAGTAGTTGTTGAAAACTTACTAACAAGATATTGATTGGTGAAAACCAACTAATTGTTGTCACAGTAGAAGAAACCTACAAGTATTAACCACTAACCGGTTCCTTTAACCGAAGTTGCCAATTTTGTTTTGTTTTTTTAGTATCACGCAGTGAAGTTATATTGTTTAATGTACAAGGTTACTCAGAATTTACAGTAAGAATGGCCAATGAAATTTTGCATAAACACAATACACAATCTCAGTAGGAAGTCAAGGACACCCTCGTTATTGCATACAAATACACAAGGATATTTTCTCCCAGGACTTAGTCTCCAAGCAGCAGGTCGCAGCAAACAAAGAAGCCATTCAAGTGTCGTCAACGAAGAACGAAATTTATTTTCCATAAAAGAAAGACGATATCCACCTAGATAGAATAGGACTGAGGACTGAACCAATCATATACTGTAAACTTGGATAGTTACCATTATTTTTTTGCTTCTACCATGCATTTATATAACTTATGTGACTCAAGGGCTTATGTATGTTAAACTTTCAGTTTTCTTGTTTTTTTTTGGTGATTTATTTTTGTTTGCACTCAGTTTCATGTTTCTTAATGTGATTTACTCATATTTGAATTCAGTTTGATGATTCTTTTAATATTACTTAATCAAGTATTTGTTCATATTCATATTCAGTTTTTTTTTATGTTTCTCTGAATGTTACTTACTCAAGAATTTACTCATGTTTACATTCAATTTTGATTGTTGCCCTTAACGTTACTTAATCAAGGATTTGCTCATGTTTAAATTCACTTTTGATGTTTTTGAGTTAAAGTTTCAATATGATTTCCAAGAAGCCATTAGTTAGGAGTCCTCTTGTAGGTATAATATTTGCTTCAGCTTAGATAACGCTGTCGGAGTCAGCGAGGTAGCGGGCCGAGACTGTAATAGTGTGGCACAGTGTCGTTATTCCAAAAGACAATAACTTAATAATACTTAAGAAAAAGGCACAAAACGGATAATAAGGAAGAAAGGGAAAGGGAATAATAAGATAATGATTTTTCTTAGCGAAGGGATTTTGTTACTCAAAACATTAGGCTTTTAGCCATTAGACATCTGGTTTTCATCTCCCCCAAAAAGCCTCTGTCCGTACCAGCGATTAGTGACCAACAAGAGATTATGGGGCGACGAAGGATATCGCCCAGGCATATTCGAGAAATTGGAAACTACTCTCATTAGCGCCTATGACTAATCGGCGTTTCCTTTCGTGAACAGGTCAGAGAGAGCCATCTGGCATACGTTAAAAGGGAATTCTATGAACCGGTTGTTAGAAAGAGGGAATTTCCAAAACTCTTCAGAGCTCCACCCTCCCAACCCAAATATAGGCCTCTAGTATCGACGAATCAAAAGCCATGAGTGTTGGTCATAAGACAGCCCAAAAGAAATAGTATCAACGAATGACCTATGAGGTTACCAAGGCATACGCCCCTAAGAAGCCAGGACATGAAGAAGGAGGCGTATACAAATTCAAAGCTACGAATTACTGTAGAAGACCTGACAGGAAGGCGGGTCTCGTATGAAGTTTAGTAGCCACTAAGAGACAAAAGTCTTTCAGAAAATGCCACACCCAGTCAGAAATCCAAAAATCCAAAGGCGGGCTAAGGAGATTTCAACTGAACAAAAAAAGGCGAGACAGAGAGAGAGCAGGGAGAAAAGGGAGCAGAGAAAAAAAGGGGAACAGAGAAGCCAAGAAGAGAACAACCGGGGGGCCTGAGCCGGGAGCTGCAGTGCAGGGCCTGCCGTGAAACCGAGAAAGACAGAAGAATCCCCAGAAGAAGAACAAGTGCAAAAAAAGTTTGTGGTGTGCGAAGCAATCAAAGACAGTGAAAGTGACAATCAATACTCAGTAAAATTCCCTCGTGTATATACTCGTAATTGCAACAAGTGCCAATTAAGTTTTATCAGTCCCAAGAGCCCAGTAACTCAGAAGGTGGAAAAACCTTGTAAGAACCCTAACGAAGAATAAAACGTAATTTGTATGAATATATCAATTTCATTTCTCATCTAAAAGTAGAACCCTTCCTCCTTTTAACGAATTCCAGATTAAGAACATTGAGCAAGACAAGAAGAATTTATATAAGCCTAATTCCCCAAAGTACAGCCTCCACGGCACACGTTACCTTAGATCTGTGCAAAGAAAGTAAGTACCGTCACTATATATATATATATATATATATATATATATATATATATATATATATATATATATATATACAAGAAATGTACAATGAAAAATAGCATAATAGAAACTTGAGATAATGTACTTGGAGATAGGCTATAGCAGAAAACTTCATAACATTCCATTTGTTCTGTGGAGGGGGTGGCTCTAATTTTGAAACACCCGGTATATATAATTATGTATATACTTAAAACAATTATTTATCATTTAATTTATTTTTTCTCGGTATATATATATATATATATATATATAGATATTTATATATATATATATATCATTTATTTATTTTCTCTCGGTATATATATATATTATATATATATATATATATATATATATATATATATATATATATATATATATACCGAGAGAAAATAAATTAAATGATAAATAATTGTTTTAAGTATATACATAATTCCGGGGTGTTTCAAAATTAGAGCCACCCCCCCCACAGAACAAATGGAAGTTATGAAGTTTTCTGCTATAGCCTATCTCCCAAGTACATTATCTCAAGTTTCTATTATGCTATTTTTCATTTTACATTTCTTGTATTTTCAGACTGATGACAGAGTTAGATACAGCCATGGCTAATGACTTGGAGGAATCAGATAGATTG
>NC_061108.1:60436127-60458627 GCF_015104395.2 Macrobrachium nipponense | reverse complement strand
ATTTTTTAAGCAAACTTTTGGGCAGATGTGGGAGTCAAAGCTGATGAATACATTAGGACAAAAGGCTTCCTTTCATAAAAGCATCCTTGGATTAATATTACTATAGCTGTTAATTTCTTCTAAATGGAAATTAATTAGAATCAGTTTCACAAGTAAGCCCCGACCTTCTGCCTTACGCATATTATAAGTAGCTGTAATCAGGGGTTGTTCTTTGACAGCTGCGACAATCATATTGTCTTGCTCTCTTGTGGTGCTTCGAGGAGTTACACGCCTGGTCATATTTTCTAAACTCTGCCGTTCTCTAAACAATTTGATCAGTATACGTATGGTTCTCTTCGGTGCATTAAACCTTCTTGATATCTCTGCAACAAGAACTTGCACCAAATGCAGTGCGATAATCGTCTCTTGCTGTGCAGGGGATGTGAACGTGAGGGGCGTGAGATAACAGCTGAGTTTGGCTGATAAATGACAACGATATTTGATTCCCGTGCACATCACATAAAACAAAAAAACAGATTGAGGTTAAACGTTATCATGGTTTAATAAAAATCTTTGATAGTATTTTAGGAATGTCCAATGTTTTCCTTAAAATTTAATAAATAGAAGTGTTCAACTACCATCAACTTTTTATTGATATGATAAAATAAGGATTATGTTTATGCGATACTGCTAGTGATAGCTGTCTCCTATCTACTTAATACTTTTTGTCAGTGCTTGTGATTTGACTTTTTTATCACTTCATTTCCTTCATGTCAATTTTCCTATATGAAAAATGGCTTTACACAATAATATAACATGATGTTCTAAAGATTACAGTGACTGTTTTTAACGCCATTACATAGCATTTCTCCATCTTCGGAATGAAAAACAGATCAATCAGGCTTGAATCGTCCATCAGGCGGCGATCGAAAAACTATGAAACAGCAAATTCTAATTTGGGCGACTGTACAATACAAAAGAAAATTTTTGTTGGACTTATTGTTAACAGGTGTGAAATGAATACTCATGAGACATGTGCAATAGTTTGGGAGTATTTGATTCTTTAAAGATGCGACAGTTTCATGAAGTAGAGAGATTCTAAACGAAGAATTTGAAAGGAATTGATGATTAAATAAAGTATTTTCCACTGTTGCACAGCCTACTAGTTTTACATGAATTCCCAAAGGTTGGTTTTTTTCTGGTTGAAAATGTGAAAATTCTTATGATTTTAAAATGTAACCAGTGTGTAGTCTGCTGCCCTATCTGAATTGATGCTGATTTTCAGTAAATGTCGAGTAGATCCAACAATATTACATTTTGGATAAGTGCGTCTATAGTCAACGAAATATTGTATTAATATCCAAAATGTGTCTTTGAACCTGAAAGTCTCTTTAGTTAAGGAGTTTCGATTACAAACTTAAAACTGATAAATGGGCACAAAGGGCTCCGAGCCATTGTGAGTTCACGTCTAAAAGACGAATTTTTACCAGCAGGAATGAAATTTACATTAATTTCTTTGGAACTTGAGGGCCCACAAAAACGTATCAACATTTGCATCAAAAAAAAAAGGGTGGAAAGGCTAACAGTTTCATTTAAGAAATTATTTAAGAACTGAGATTTCTTTCTGGAAATTGCACCACTCTGAAGATAAGGAATATGCTCAGAATGAAATTGTATGAACTAAATCCATCTTAAATGAGTAGGACAGTTACTTAAATGATTCTACTTCCATAGTAACCATGGTACTTTAATGAAATGTACTAATATATTCTAAAAAATATTTTTGCATAAGATTTCATTGTAGCCCCGATGATGGGGAGAGGGTTCCCCAAAAGTTGTGTACATGAAAAGAAGGTGATTTCCGCCGTCTGCTCGCTGCCCAGTTCGTCATTTAACTCCAATCGTCAAAAGCGAAATCTTCAGTGCGCGTGCGCGCACACACGCACATTTATGTATATGAATTTATATAATTAGAGTATTGATAAGGAATATATAAATAAAAAAATACATGTAGTTCGAAATACCACATGCGAACATCTGCAGAAAGTTTGTCACCAGTGAAATATTTGCTCTTGATCTTTCAGCAAATAAAATTGTTTGTAAACGGTGGAATTTCTTGTGTAATTTTGTAAATATTTCTTTGGAAGTCAAACTTTTCCAGAGTTCCATTTACACGAAGAAAGGGTGTGGCACTTAAATTCTCTCTCTCTCTCTCTCTCTCTTGTAGCCTTTTGTTTTTGCATCTTATCGGATACCACACCTTTATCCAAAAATTACCTTTTTCTATCATAATTCTGAGATCCAGTTTCCGTTCATTTGTTCGAGCTTTGTGTTTTCCTCCATATTTTTCGTTATGAGTCCACGTCCTTTTTTTTTTCAACATTATAGATGAGGCAGCAGTAGCAGGAATAGAAGTAATAGTGTCTCTGATCGAAAAAGAATAATTGCGTGAATTACATTATGGTAGCACAAGATTCTCATCGGATGGAGAGTAAAATTACGATCATAATAAGGCTTTAATTCTTCAGAAATTATAATCTAATTATTTTTTTTATCACAGTGATCTACAGAAGATGACATACTTATTGCCCCTCTCCATCATCATCAAAATTAAAATTGTAGAGAAATGTGTCAAAATCTGTCGTCGAGCAGTAGATGGCGTTAGGTTCACCCACGACCTGAATCTGGTTTGCTGAATGAGAAGCGAACAGAATGGCAACTTTTTTCAATTCTGAAATCAGACAAATATTGTGACTCCTGGAAATAAAACATGAAAGGTATCTTTTTTTCATTGCTTCAATTCACTGAGGGAAGATTAAGATCTTTCATAGTAAAAGAGTCGTAGGTTTTTTCAGTTCATTTTATTAATCTGGTTTGGCCAATATTTTTAGCTCGGGAAATGTAGCTACGAATCCATTTTCTCTCTGTGTAGATTCATCACATTCAGTAGTTACGGTGTTTTTCGCCTTTTGGGAGCTTGGTTTCTGGCCAACGTGTTGTTTTGAGAACTATTTAATTCTAAGCCTTTTACATTTGCTCGAGCAACATTCGGTTTCAAAGCGAAAAAGTTACTTTTATAGCATGAAAGCTTATTTTTGTTATTGAGCAATCGATTTAAGAGGGAGTCTTTCCGTAAAATAATAATGTTTAAGCAGTAGGCCTTCACATTTGAAACAATTCAATGTAATACTGGAATCCACAAACTCCAATCTGAGTATGTGGCAAGCTAAACACGATGGAACTCCTAAGGAAAAGCAATACTATAATTTTCCAGGCTAGCGGCAGTCTTATGTATCATTTCACATGTTTCTGTCCCGCATAATGCTATATAAAAATGGGTTAAATTGTCAATTTATTTTGTGCTGATATGTGAAACACTAGATTCTGGTATGATAGAATGGTTTTGAGTTATACATCCCCCTTATTTCAGTTAATACTTTGGACGTACCTTCTTTAGAAAGATACCTACTAGCCGCTTTGCCTAGTCAGCGTAAGCCTCTTTTTGAGGCATTTGAACCATGAGACTTCCAGAGTTTGACGGTTGCAATGTGGTCCGGCTGAGTTCCAGCATCCGCAGGGCCGATTCACACTGAATGGTTAGTTTTCGTACGGATACGTTTCGTTTATGTTCTAGCAAAATGTCACTGTGTTCACACTATATGTTTCGGATACGTTCAGTCTGCATACATCTGTTGCTCCGATATGGCGCCAAAAAATGTTAATCTAAAGCAGCTCGCTGCCATTGCTTTACTTTTAGATGAGGAAGAGGAAAGAATCCTCAATAAGAAAAAGAGAGTTTGGGTGCATAAGTGCCAAATGAAGAGAAAGTCAGTGGGAGAATATTGGACAGTGAATTTGTTATTTGATAATGCTTATGTTAAATTTGCAACTTGCCTTTTGCACAACTACTTGCGTGACAATACTGTTGATGTTACCAACATAACTGTCTCCAACAATGAAGCCTCTTTAGAAGACATAGCTAGACAGGGAGGGAATGCCCATCGTTGTGCTTTCCTTGTAAGAAAGAAATTTAAAGATTTCTCTAATAGTCCTCCTGGCTCTTCCTTGGAAGAAAACAGTGTAGAGATAAGGATGAATGTAAATGAAAAGGATAATGAAAAATTATATCAAGATG
This sequence comes from Macrobrachium nipponense, assembly GCF_015104395.2. Classification (NCBI taxonomy): domain Eukaryota; kingdom Metazoa; phylum Arthropoda; class Malacostraca; order Decapoda; family Palaemonidae; genus Macrobrachium; species Macrobrachium nipponense. Next base: position 60,454,513 of record NC_061108.1, on the reverse strand, counting down.
CAGTGAAATATAGTTCAATATCGTGCCTGGTTTTTTCAATTCGTCGCCAATAACTCCATATTTGTGCCTTCGTCTGATTGTCACTATCTTCTGTTAGTCATATCATATACCTCCTCGTACCCTCTGACCAACTCTATATACTTCTTGTCACTCATATTGCTTAATTACCCCCAAACGCAACGTGACCGAAACTGATACCTATCTCTGTTCACACTGAGAAGTGAAGATGCGTATACATTTCGTACGTATACGTTACGTACGTCGGATATTCCTTCCAAACGTATCAGAGCCGTACGAACGACGAGCCTTACGAAAGACGAACGAAGACCGAACCGTTATAGTGAAACAGCTCCACATTTCTATGTAATAATAATTACGAAGAAAGTCGTACGAAGACGAAACGTAAACGAACCGTACAGTGTGAATCGGCCTTCATACGTTATTCCAATTTATGATCGCAACAATGACCTCTTAGCCTCTCGATTTCAGCACACGTGGGTACTCTCTCATGACAAGGCTTGAATCCAGGTGTTGATAACATTTTCCAAAACCAGTTATGTGACCTAGAAACTGCACTGCCAGATATATTCATGGTTACACATTATTTCTGAATTTTTAATCAGCAAGTGACTTTCATCAAGTCAGCATAGATAGTGTGATTTTGATTCGCTTAAGATAGCTCAGGTTCACCAGGGAATTAAAGCTTGTTATTAAAATATAAAACCATTGTTTGTCCAAGAGGAAAGGTGCAAGGGAAGAGTGCGAGATCTTTCTCCTTTAGTCTAAAGCAGGACTGGCCAGAGTCTAAACTTTCTAAGACTGAAACTATTTTACGATCTACCTACTACATAATCATATGTTATAACGTGAAAAAAAAGTGAAAATCACCATAGTTCAATAAACATGGATACAATTGTCTCACTTATATATATATATATATATATTAATATATATTATATATATATATATATATATATATATATATATATATATATATATATATATATATATATATATATAGATAAGTATATATATATATATATATATATATATATATATATATAGATAAGTATATATATATATATATATATATATATATATATATATATATATATATATATATGATTGTGTTTTGTTTTGTTTATATAGGATTGTTGAGGAACGGCGATCGACCAAACAAGTGGCCGCGATCGACTGTTTGGCCACCTCTAGTCTAAAGCATTGTCAAGCAAAGTGCATGCAACAGAAAAAATATCATCCTATCAGAGGCTGATCTTCAAAGGAGCAACAACTGCCCTGAACCAAGCCACGTACTGGAATGACCAAGGAGAGTGTCACGGGCGGAATTTCCCCGCCACGACATTATCAGGATACAAGAATAAGAATACTATTATTATACATGTACACTTTTGTCAGTCTTCTTGCCTGGAGACACGGGTCGGAGAATGGTACTGTGTCATAGTTGACACGGTGGGTATGAAGACTAACGTTTACGCTACCTGGAAAATAGGGTAGGCCTGTCCTACCTGCTATTACATGATATTCCTTGTGTGTATGGGTCTTACTACTGATGAGGCCAGGTGATGTCTTCCCCACTGGAAGGTAATTGGAGTGCTGATTTCCATTTTAGGGGTATTGAAGAAAATTCCTGGTACTCAGCGTTCTTCTTTATTACTCAGTACATCATGCTAAATTTCTCCCAGGCCTAGTCTCCTGACTTGATTAATTTACCTAGTCTTCAGAACCTCCTGGACTAGATCCTTGGATTAGATCCCCTGGACTAGATCCCTTGCAAGGGGTAGATAATCATTTGTATTAATAATTGGTAAAATAGCCAAATTGAAGGCTGGACCGGTTGCGTCCTTCTCACACGAGAGCATTCGTGATTCTTACACGTGTTGCTAGTGTTACCAAAATGCAGACGAAAGATTCAGGGCAGCGCTCCCACTACTCAGTGAGAAAAACAAACAAGGGACTGGCTACACTGCCACACTCGTCCACAACAGAAACGAAAACATTTCATAGTTCCAATCACTTACAATAGCAGTGTAAAGATATTAGAGGAGGATGATGAATCAATTCCTAAATAAATCACTAATAATTAAAGGAATATTTTTCCCATTACAAGAGCATAAGATATTATCAGGAAATACTGATGATATTTAGTTTCTCTTTTCAACCACCTCCGAACGACTTTTCAAGAATGAGGTTAACAGTCAGTAGAGCAGAACTCGAATTATATATAAATTTTGATTTGTTAGTTACATCAATGCGGATTCTGGGAGGTTTCTAGAGCAATATTATTGCATCTTGTTATTCTGCTATCGATGATCTGTATGATTTCGCGGCGAATTGTGGCTAAGTATTGACGCTCGTTCATTCTGAACTTTTTATTCCAGTCCATGCACGGGATTTTTATAACAATGTTTATACTCAGCTAAGAAGAGTTTCTGATAAGCATGCATTTTACAGAGATGTTTTATGAAAGATTACATTTACACAAAATATTCTCAAAATAAATATCATGAACTCAAATCCACCGAAAAAATAAACAATGAATCACGTACAAAATCCGTAAAGTTCAGTCATTATCTATGAGGATTTTTGAAGCAAACGCAGCAATGTGATTTTTCCGAAATATCACGAATTCGAGACCTAATTTTGAAGTCTACGGTACAATTCTTTATGCTTCACATGTAACAATGATAAGATATTAAAACGGTCAGAGGACATAGTTGATTTCCTTTAACAATTTCTCTCTCTCTCTCTCTCTCTCTCTCTCTCTCTCTCTCTCTCTCTCTCTCACCACAAGCTTAGGTATGAATTTTGGGCCTCCCAGAAGAAAAATAATGAAACAGAGGAAAAGGAAAAAGCAAATGAAAAACAGAGCTTATTTTATTTTTGAAATAATGTAAAACTGCAGAAGAAATATATTTTCTTGTTGATTTTAAGAAACCATCCGTTTAGGTGCTGCATCAAGATGTCCTGAGAAGTTGGTTATTGGAATAACCTGTTTTACGGTTGCACAAATGAAAGAATTTGCCATTGTTATTATAAGTTGATGTTAAATGAAATCATTTTCTAGACAGTTAGTTATTACTGCTTGAAATCGTTATTATTATTATTATTATTATTATTATTATTATTATTATTATTATTATTATTATTATTATTATTATTATTATTATTATTAATGGAAAAGTACATCCACAATAATATGTCTGTTTGATTTTGTTATTTAAAATACAAAGCAGAAAGCTTTCGATGACCTGCACGGTCCTCCTTGTCAATTTGACTATAATTACACACAATGACTATACAAAAACTTGGTTTTTTTGACTAGTTTACAAATATGTTGTTTCGAGATGGGTAGTTTGTCCTTCACGTTGTCCCCTCATTCTCTGACGGCAACCCAGCTAATCGCCTAGATATTCTAAGTGGCGGTTTGCTTCTTGAATAACTTGGTCTGTTGTCTTGGGCGCCTGCAACAAGGGGCACTGGGTGTGACCCCGTTACCTGAACGAAAGAAGATGAGGCAGCGGCAGTATCAGAGGTGGCTAGATTTAAGTATTGGTGTTATTATTATGCAAGCTTTCCTTATTATAATCCCTTATAAAATGACAGCAAATTATTTCATTCATAATAAAATCTTCCTGCGTAAAGGTTTTAATGCCTTCTATAGAGGGACCTCTGTTAATAATTGCTCCTTCAACCAACCTTCTATTACCTGTATCTTTACCATTGGAAATTACTTTTGATTCCTTCCAATTTATGCGGTCATCGTCATTCAAACCATTTAATCTTAACTTACAAAATATTAGGAAAACGGTGAATAAAAAAGGCGAAGGAAAGGTCGACCTAGTCTTCAACTATAAGAATACACTCAAAGGCCGTCTCATGCAAAATAATAACTCCAACCAAAGCATTAACAAAGAAATTGGTGTTTATGAAATACCATGTCTGGATTGCTATTAAGAAATATTACGGAGAGAGTGAAAGGGGACTACCAATCAAAATCTATGAACAAAAAAGACCTATAATGTGGCAGACCAACAGGTGCTTCTAGGTCACAAGCAAAGGATCACTTTTCAATGGAAGGGCACTGTACCCCAATGAACAGTGAGTATCAAGGAGAGCTCGTGGCTCTAGTAGACTAATTGTATCTCTTCCGCCCCTTTCTCTTCCTCTTTGGATTCCTCCAAAGCTTGCTTGTGAGGCTCCATGGAGGTGACAGAAACACTGCCTCTGAAGGAGGTGCAGGAGTTCCTTGGGAAGCGACGTAAGGGAGGCTCCTTACTCCAGCTGCTGTGGCAACTAAAGCAGGAGCAGTGATGCCCTCTGCATCCCGGCAGGACAGCTCTTGGCTCCCTGGAGAAGGTGTTGTGGGATGCTCCTGCAGAGGTTCATCCTCTGAAGGCAGGCGTGACAAGGAAAAAGGTTTATTGGGAGCAGGAGGCTCAGAATTGGCTATGACCAACTCAAGTAAATTTGGAAGATCTCCTGAAGGAAGCTTGGAGATGTGGTTTGGCACTGGAACTGACAACAGGTCAGTACAAGGCACAGGGATCAATTCTGGTAGCTGCTCAACATCCACAGCAGACAGAGAGTGGCACTGCTCAGGGAGCTTAAGTGTAGCTGGCAGGAATTTTAGGTCAGGAGTGCCTGAAGAAGAACCCAGGGGTGCAAAGCCTCTAGGTGACCTTAGTTGGGCTGAGACAGGTGTCTGTCCCAGGAGGAGTACAGAGTCTCCTGGAATTCTTCTGGTTTTGGTGACCATTGTGCATTGCTTGCTAGGGCATCCTGCCCAATTTGGTGTGCTCTATCATTTTGCATGTCTTACAGTGGTACAGTGTCTTGTTAGCCTCCTTTTACTGTGAGGGAGGAAGTTTCTGATGGCCTTTCTTTCTTGAAGAAGGGGAATTCGGCTTAGTTGGCACAGTGAGTGCCCCTTCTCTTGATGGTAGCACGCCCTCCAATATGGCTGTGATCTTGTCAGGTGAAGCTACAGATGATGCCTCCAGTTTGGAGGTGTCCAGGCAAAGGAAGGGTGTTGGGGGAGTCCATCCCCAAAGGAGGTCTCGTCCCGGCAGGAACTCGACTCCGTGCCTAGTTTTACTCACAATGCCAATGCGTTGGTTTTGAGTTCCTCAATCTAACAGGTCGTTTTTGTCCACGGTGGCACTGGCTGGCACTCGGGATGTGGCAGACAGATGTCTGATGTGGTGTCCACTAAGGCTGGCAGATCAACTGGCAGCTAGAACTGTCAATGGGGTCACTTAACCACAGATTACTTATCTGGTAAATTACACTTAAAGGAAGATAACTGTAATGGATTATATTGATTACTTTATTTATGCAGTAAGCAAAAGATAGATGCAGGATAGTATGCAATCTAGTCTGGCACAGGTCAAAACAAAACAAACAAACACTACATAGTATGTCTGGGGGTTACTGAGAATTTACATGAAACAGTGATACAATGGAAAGAATATCGACTGGTGTACTAACCAGTATGGAAATTGGAAAAGAAATAAACACTATTACAGGATAATTACTTAGCCTTCAAGAAAAATATTCCGTCAGAACATGAATAGTCAATGAAGTTCCATGGGTCTATGTGGACAATCTTACAATGGGCAACAAGAGATGCTAGATTTCAATGATACAATGGAATTAGTGCCTTTTTAGGCAAGCTCTGATAGGCAATGGTTTCAGAACAATGAGGGGTGCGACAACACGCATCTGGAAATGGATTATTCCCGTTAAACATAGTACACAAAAGATTCTTTCATCACTATTATAGCACTATGGGGGAGGGGAGACTAACCTTATGTCCTCAACAGCAAGGGTATTCTATCCTGAACTTAATTCCTACTAGGAAAAAATCAGTATTTTCAAGTATACTACAGAGAACACACAAACGAGTAGTACTACGGAATTTTTAGGAGAAATACTTTTTTGGGTGGGAGATAATAAGGAAATGGAAAACAAGAGGTTAGTCTTGGGAAAAAGCTACTGTCACTCAGATGCTGATTCTCAGGCATACCGTATATATCTTCCCAGATTCACAAGCTTTTGCAGTGATGGGCGACGTTGATTGGTCTTCCATCAACAACAGATTTGGGGATACTTCTACCTCTATGATACCAGTTCGACAAAAAACTAATGAGGGGAGTGTCTCCTAGAATCAGGAGATCAATGGTACATGTCTGTACCCTGCTCCAGGTAGCACATGACTCCTCAGTGCTTTGACAGGCTTGCTGTTTTTTTGTAGTTGATCCCATGGGAAAACATGTGTCTGGAAGGTAATCTGAGGCCAGTCAATAGTTCAAAACTAGTCACCTGATCTGACCCTTAGCAAGGACCACTCACTACAACTACAGTTGTAACTAGGTCTATCGTCCCTGCCTTACCCTGGTCTTGCTGTCCCATTTACGGGAAATCCATCATTCTGGGATACTTGGCATAAAGCAGTAGTGCCTTGATAGTTATAATATATATATATATACATATATAATATATAGTATATATATATACTATATAAGTATATATAATAATGAATTCCCGTACTTGTGGGGGATGTGTACCAGATCCCACAAATAGCTAGATTCCGCGAATACTAAAACCCCCTCTCTAACAAAGCTTATAACTGCCTATTTTGAAAGTTCAAATGTCGAAAGAGAGAGAGAGAGAGAGAGAAGAGAGAGAGAGAGAGAGAGAGAGAGAGAGAGAGAATAACTACTTATGATATCAAAAGATTGAAATGAATCTCAATTGGCAACACTTCCTCCCCATACATATATCTTTTCCAGAGAGAGAGAGGAAAGAGAGAGAGAGAGAGAGAGAGAGAGAGAGAGAGGATGAGCTAAGTATCTATTTGTCTATCTACCAATCGTTTGGCAGAGAGAGAGAGAGAGAGAGAGAGATAGAGAGAGAGAGAGAGCGAGAGAGAGGAGAGAAGACGAGAGACAGAGAGAGAGAGTGGAGAGAGAGAGGAGAGGTCCCTTTCTGTCAAGTAGTGTGACATTTCTAACAGGTTGCCCAACCTCCCCCTTCACTTCACAACTTAGGCAAGAGACTGGGAAAGTTCTGTTCTTATATTCATAAATCAGTTGTGGGAATCGGTTGCCTGTTGGGCGCTTTGGGTCCGTTAGAAAGAAAAGACTGATCCACTTCTGAAATCTGCATTTCCCTTTTCCTATAACACTATTCTCTCATATAGCAGGATGTATGAGTGTATGAACATCTAAAGGGAACCTGTGGTGAATTACCCGAATGTAAGCACCTATTTATTGTGCATGATGTGGATTCTTATGCGTGTAATCAAAAGGCTAAAGGAAAGCACACTATTTTTGTGTGTAGCTAATGCCAGTTATTGAACATAATGTCCATTCCGAGATAATACTTAAGAGAAAAAGAAGAAGAAATCTGTTACTGCAGTCAAGTGTTTTTTTGGGAATGATCTCATATTTGCTTACAAGCACATCTTTAATTTGGGCTTCACTCGATGCAGATCTCGAAGTGAATGGAAAGGCTTTCACAACGAAGGCTTGAATATCTAAATCCACGAATTAGACAAAATCCTTTCTAATGTCTATGTTTGCATCTCGGCTTTCCGAACTCTGTAAGTAAACTTCATTTCACGGTGTATTTCTTTCAGCACATAACCACCCCTAAACCCCATATTGGCAGCTCTGTGAAACATTCCATCTTCAGGTAACCTGCTGTGATGTAAACCAGACTGAGGCGAAAAAAATAAAAGAATTGTCCTTGCTGTAAAAGAAAACGACAAGAAACTTTAATTTTAGTACTTTATTTTAGTAAAAGAATCTTTATAAAAAGTATGATCTATGTAATTTTTGTTTTTAGAGAAAAAATGTGTGTGTAGTTTTTTAAGTATGCCATAACTATGAATAAGCTGATGCACATCCCATCCATGCGGTGGCGCAGACATGTGAAGAAAGGAACCTCTGCATCCCACAATCACCAATGACACAGAGGGGAAAAACCACAACCCCCCAAAAAATTAAAAGTAAAATAAAATTACTTGATAACCTATTATATTTTTCTGTTGAACATAAATATACTTTTTATACCCCATCAAATAATCTCCATGTGGGTGTTGTATATATACTTTGTGATTTCTACAGTAAACTGAAATGCACATCTTCCAGGATGTCTTTTTTTTTTTTTCTCCCATCTTGTTACGCTGCAGGAATCTGTAGAGGTCCGTAGATGTGAAAGCAGCTGCCTGACTATGGGAGCGGTTGCTGACTGTAGTGTTCCTAATCAACATGGATTTGGAAGTCAGGATTCATCTTCCGTCCTACGAACTGAAAATGAATTCCTCATTCCTCGGGAGGAAACCGGAAATTGTCAGGATCAAAAGCATGGAAAGCCCGAATACCCTGAGCTTTATGAATTAGAAACTGATTATTTAGGGAAAATTGTTTTGTTATTCTGAATTCGACTGCTTATGTTAATAAGGGGTCTTCCAAATCTTAGGTTTTGTGAAATCAAGACTTGAATAGTCAGTGATTTAATAAATTTCAGTCCTTAATTCATAAAGTTCAGGATATTTGGGCTTTCCGTGCATTTGATCCTGACCATTTCATTCCTAGGAACGATTAATTCATTTTCAATCCGTAGGATGGAATATAAACAATGCTTATACAATAAGATACTAAGATTCAGGATTTTGGGTCTTGTCGAGTATCCAAAAGGAAAACCAAGAAATTGAAGCCTTAATAATTAACATCCGAGAAATAATGCTTTTAGTCTGGTATGAACATATAATAAAGACATTGCAAATGTCAGATCCTAATCATGGAGACCTTGTATCCTTTAAACCCAGGAAATAAGGATGATCATAGGTTTGAAATCAAAACCCAGTTTCAAGGGTCTTACAAATTCAGTTTGAGGTTTTAGAATCCTAAGGATTCTAGAATTATTATATAGTGATTGTTAAATATTCAAACAGGTCTTCTGACTTGAGCTGGAATTTTCGGCGTCTAACGTATTCAAGATCAAAATATTTCAGGGGCTTCGGAATTTAGCATTTGCAGGTTCAAATTGATTAATCGCGTTGTGTTTGTCAGGGGTCCGAGGGATACAAAGTCTTGATGGTTAGGATCTGACATTTGCAATGTCTCTATTACATGTTCATACCAGACAAAATGCGTTATCTATTTAATGAATTAAGATTTAACTCAATAACTCGAATCTAATGGGGGTTCAAAGATTTGGAACCTGAATTTTGAGGTTCTTGCAGATTCTGAAATAAAATATAAGTTTTAAGTCTACAGGCATCAGAAATTGTACGTATTTTGTGAGGATTACGTAGCCATATGTGTAGTATTAGCGCATGTTTTCCCTTGAGAAGAAACATTATCCGTGAGAAGTAGACAGAAATACACAGGCTCACCAACGAGCAACGGTAGTACGACTTCCTTAAAGAAATTATTACAGTTGTGAAAAAAGTATAGTTTGTTTTTCTTTGTCAGTTTTCCTGAATCGAACAAACCATTTGCTTAACGGAGTATCAGGCTATAGAATGATTTATGAAAGTGTATAAAGGTCGGCGGCTTCCGCACCGGATACGGAGAAATTGAAGGTATTTCCGCTCATGAGATTTTCACTCTTTCTTTCACTAGAGATCGTTGCGGCTGGTCATGATGATAACTACTAGTATTATTTCAATTATCATTTATATTATTTTGATAATAATGGTTCTAATTGGGATATCATAATTGTGATATAGAAACGTTTACAAAAAATAATCTATAGCTTTAAAGAATTGTTTTTAATAAAAAGAATATATACGATGGCATCGTGTGTACAGTTGTTAACACTGGTATTGGTGTCGATGGCATTTCCCATGGCATTTTCCCATTAGAGAGAGAGAGAGAGAGAGAGAGAGAGAAAGAGAGAGAGAGAGAGAATTGTCTTATATATATTTCGGATGCCTTGTTTATCACATGTTGGGTAGCACATTGATGAGTGATGACTGAGAAGGGTTGCACGCCGACATTTATGCCCTATGAACAGCAGTGGGGGAGGGCATGGGCCTAGCAACATTAAAAAAAAAATATATATATACCTATATATATATATATATATATATATATATATATCTATATATATATATATATATATATATATATATATATATAAATATGAGTGGTAAAAATGTTCTGTTACAACAGAATTCCATTTAATAAAAGGAGCCCATAAAAACGCCAAAATAGAGAGAAAATAATATATTTCAGAGAATGCTATCTCTCTCTTCAGGTAGATGAATGAGAAAAGTTACAGAAAGGACGGTATTTATACCAAGAGATCCATCCACAGTTAAGCCAATATAGGTCACTCCCACTGATAATCCTTCTTTAATCCTCTTAAGTGTTGGTTGAAGGAAAACTATCAATATCTATGAAATCTGAATCCCATGACCCTTTGAGATGTTCATTACCTGTCTCTGTTTAATCAAGGCTGATTCTGTCATCTGACTCTTGTACCGGCAGTTGCTGCTATAAATTATACGTGATAAATTCCAGTTTATTCTGTGGTTATGTTCATTTATATGGATGAAAATAGCTGAGTTCTGTAGTACATACCTAACTGACTGTTGTATTAATCTCTGGGGAAGTGATTTTCCTGTAAAACCGATGTAAGCTTGGTCACAGTCCAGGCATGGGATTTCATAAATGCCTATGTCCTTAGGGAGTGTCTTTTGTTTGATGTTAATCAGGGATTTAGCTAAGGTATTTGGGTAAGTAAATGCAAAGGATTAGATTTTCCGAGTCTTAATCCTGTCCAGGTGTGGAATTTTTATTTTATTGTTGGCTGTCTCTCTGGTCTTGTCTTGAGGCGGTCGGTAGAGAATTACGTTTGTTTGCTTTGTGAACTGCTCTCAGTTATATGGTCAGAATACCTTAAAGACGAAAGCTGCTTACGAATTAGTTCAAATTCTTTTTCTGGAAATCTGGGGAACAAATTCGTAAGGATCTTCCTATCTTGATAGGAATGTCGTGATAGCTAAAGTAGTGGATATATGAAAGTGAGAACGTTTGTTTTCCGTATATGGTAAATTTGTATTCTGTCGTGTCTCTACTTAATAAAACATCAAGAAAAGGAATTTGTTGTCTGTTTCCCATTCAGCTTTAAATTTGATGCTGGGCACTAATGCATTTAATTTTGAAAGGAATTAATTGAAATTGCCCCATCTATTATCCCAAAATGTTAGAATATCATCTACATATCACATCCACAAGCAGGTTTTTTGAGTTTTATTGCATTTAAGATTTTAGTTTCAAAAGTATTCCATGTATAAATTGGCGAAAACAGGACTTAAAGGACTACTCATATTACATCCAAATTTTTGCTTATAGAATGATCCCCCGAAATACGTTATTAGATACACATAATTCAACTAACTTTATGATTTTGTTAAGCGCCAATGGAAAATGATCTGAATAGGGGATAATTTTTCTCTCAAAAACAAAAACTTAAAAAACGTCCTGTACTGATACTTTTGTGATTAGGGAATCTACATCAAGGCTTAAAATTTTATGTTGTGAAGTGGTATATGCGCTTCTCTGAATTGTGACAAAAATCTTCTGATGTTTATATGAACTAGAAGAAAAAGTGCCTAAAAAAGGGGAAAGGAGGCCAGCTAACCATTAAGAAATTTTGTAATAAAAGGCTCCAGCACATGAAATGATGGATCGGAATGGAAGATTGTCCTTTCCTCCGTTTTAGGAACGTTTTCTCCCGGTCACATTAAACATTCGGAAGATTTTTGTCACAAATTCAGAGAAGCACATGTACCACTTCACAACATAAAACTTTTTAGCCTTGATGTAGATTCCCTATTCACAAAAGTATCAGTATCAGTACAGGACGTTCTTCAGTTTTTGAGAGAAAAATTAGCCCCCTATTCAGATTATTTCCAATTGGCGCTTGACAAAATAATGAAATTAATAGAATTATGTTTATCTAATAACGTATTTTCTTTCAGGGAATCTTTCTATAAGCAAAAATTTGGGTGTAGTATGAGTAGTCCTTTAATGCCCAGCATCAAATTTAAAGTTGAATGGGAAAACAGCACAACAAAATTCCTTTTCCTGATGTTTTAATAATTAGAGACACGACAGAATACAAATTTATCATATAAAGAAAACCAACGTTCTCACTTTCATACATTCATTACTTTAGCTATAACGACTTTTCTATCAAGATAGGTTTAGCCAGCAACCTATCCCTAAAAAAATTTGGTCGACTTTCTTTATCAATAATCCTAACATATACCTTCACTATTATACTAAAAAACTTGGGATCCTCTAAAATTCTGTTACCCCTATTATCTTCTCTCTTATGCAGAAGAACAATTATTATTCAGAACCTCTTCCTCGTCCAGACATACCTTCCAAACCTTGCTCAGCCACTCAACCTTATTATCACCACCATAACTCAGAATCTCACCTGTTATTCTGTCATAACCTGATGTCTTTCTTTTTATAAGCTTCTTAATATTACCATACTTGCATTCAAATAGTGACTTCCATAAAGATTCTGAACAGTACACTAACCTCACTATCCTCACTTTCTTCTGTCTTCACATCCAGTACAGCTGCAAGATGCCCGCTTTGTAAACACAAGACTACTATTGTTCCAGGTGTCACGTATATATATATATATATATATATATATATATATATATATATATATATATATATATATATATAATATATATATATCATTTGGAAACAGGTTATCCCCTAGGCGACTTAAAATTGGAAAGTACAAACATTTCATGTGTAAAATTAGTAACAAAACTATCATATACTAGTTGTTAGCAGGTGTTTTGAGATAAAGTTGTTGGTTCATGTCATTTTCTGCCTGACTGCTTATCACACAATACTTTCTTCTGACTACCAGGTGCATAATCCACCGATAGGTTGACATGGGTACAGTAAGTTGTAAGTGACTGTACCCAACTTAGTCCTCCTCGGTCAGGAATCAAATCTGGCTCTTATTGCTAGGAAAGCGAGCTGCTTATCTGCAGTTACTGTGATGGGAGCATCACATTTCTTATACCTTAATTTTGTCTATACTGACTGGGTGACCACCCAATGACTCTCTTTAGCACATACTTGACCCATCCCTTGTAAAATATATACAGTCATATATATATATATATATATATATATATATATATATATATATATATATGTATGCATATATAAATATATATATAGTATGCATATATAAATATATATATATATATATATATATATATATATATATATATATATTTATATATGCATATATTATATATATATATATATATATATATATATATATATATATATATATATGACTGTATATATTTTACAAGGGATGGGTCAAGTATGTGCTAAAGAGAGTCATTGGGTGGTCACCCAGTCAGGTATAGACAACATTAATGGTATAAGAAATGTGATGCTCCCATCACAGTAACTGCAGATAAGCAGCTCGCTTTCCTAGCAATAAGAGCCAGATTTGATTCCTGACCGAGGAGGGGACTAAGTTGGGTACAGTCACTTACAACTTACTGTACCCATGTCAACCTAATCGGTGGATTATGCACCTGGTAGTCAGAAGAAAGTATTGTGTGATAATCATCAGGCAGAAAATGGACATGAACCAACAACTTTATCTCAAAAACACCTGCTATAACAACTAGTATATGATAGTTTGTTACTAATTTTACACATGAAATGTTTGTACTTTCCAATTTTAAGTCGCCTAGGGGATAAACCTGTTTCCAAATGATATTCTATGTGCATATCAACCCTGCCAGGATTTGAAAAAAAATGCTTTTTGGATTGTTATATGAGCAACAGTTGACTCAATGTACTCAGCTATTAAGACACATAAGATGATTTCGACCCTATGGCCCCCAACGAGGAAAGCAGTGCAGTACAGAAGAAGACACTGAGAAGTAAGGAATAAACAATGAAGAAAAATAACTAAGGGAGATAAATCAGGCAAATAATGCGGTTAAATAAATAAAAAAACACAACAAAGGGACTATCGAGTGAAACTCACATCAGCCTACTCAACAAAAACACAACTAGTTCCAAGTTGGAATCTCCGAAGTTCCAATGATTCCATTACAGGAATAAGAGGATCATTCAACAATTTCTTCCCAACAGGAATAAAACTATAGGACCTGTGTGTGCTGAATCTCACTGGAAAAACATATATGAAAGTATATTAATTTTGAGGTAGAGCGAATTAGATATTAACGGACATTTGTAGCTTCATGCGTATATATGAATCACGGTGATGTGATCAGACTCATAAATTGGGCGGGCACATGCGACAAAAGCACTACACAGTTGGCAAGGTCGAGGAGGGTTGTGGATGCGACTCCAAAACAATGAATCCCTGGGCGCAACATGGGATTTGTAGGTGAGAGGAGGCGTTAACTTATATCCTCTCATGGTAGCTGTGTGTTAAATGGTCGGCTTCACTTTACGTCCCTGATTTCTGGGTTCCTAGGTTCGCGCCCGGGAGCCGACGAAATTATTGTTAACTAAAAATTCCCCTCCAGTTAACATAGTATATGAAAATGATTTGATGTCAAACATTTTGCATCATGTTGATCAGTAATTCCCAAAGAAGAGAAATTGTTTCTTAGACTTAACTGCAACGTAAAGAAATGCTAAAGCTCTCTTGTTCTCTCTCTCTATTCATGACAGGTAAATTTTGATATTTACATTAACGTAAAGTTTATGTACTTACATGGTCACTCATAACTTTGTTTAATTTAATTTCTAATAGCATAGTGGGGCTATTTGTGGAATCTGACTAGACATTGTGAAACGGCGCCTGGGAAATAAGTGTGGTTTAATTGAAGATATTGTGAAAAAGGTTATTTTTTTTGGTAACTATTCCATCAGAAAGGTAATGTGTTGTACAGAATATTGTTTTAAGTGCACTTAAAAACTTGAACTTAACCTAGTTAGGTTTTTTCACTTGAATTATTTTATTTTTCTCACATTTCAGTTTTTGTGTTTTGTATTCAATTCTTTCTAAGTGTTTTTTTGTATTCTGTGTGTTTGCCATTTTCTTAGCGTTTCTTTTTTTACTGTTGATATAAGTACTTTTCCTATTGTGTGTTTACATATTATTGCATTCACATTTTTTCATTAACTTAAGTGAATCTTAATAATTTAGTGTTACATGCTTGATTCAACACTTGTGATTTAATAAGCATTTACTTTAGATTTCTTTTCAATTCTTAATCATTTGTAAATAGTTGGAACTACTTGGGTAATTTAATTTCTTGATTAATTAATTTTCTTCATAAATAAATGTTGATTTGATTTTTGTTTTAAAATAAATTAATTCAAGAATTAATTGAAACCTTTTGTGTAGTTGTTTTCAAGTAATAGTAAGAATTTCCCTGAGATTATGAAATTTCACTTATAAATTTTGAATTTGAAAATAAATTTGTGTATTTAAAATTTGTATAAAAGCGTTTTAATTCACTGACCACCAGTGATAGGAATTAACTTATGTAGGTTCAGCCTCAGTGATAAATTGTGCCGTCTTCCTTCAATTTTCTTGAAGTGAGTTAGAACAGGGAAGGTATTTGAAATACTTAGACTTTTTGAAGTTGTTGTTGGAGTAATGCCCTTTAATCAACGTAAGCATAAGAATACCTAACACTTATTTTAGCGATTAATAAGCTTTTTAAGGGATCAGTGTTGCCTTCAGAGTATTCAATCATATTTTATCCGTGATGAAGGTTTAGGTGTCTGGCTGCTGTGAGGTCACTCTTTTTGATTGTTAAACTGTAGTAACCAGATATTTGGGTGCTTCGTCAATATATATATATATATAATATATATATATATATATATATATATATATATATATTATAGATATATATATACAAACATACATACAGATATATATACATACACACACACACATATATATATATATATATTTTATATATATATATATATATATATATATATATATATATATATATATATATATATATATATATATCTATATATACATATATATATATATATATATATATATATATATATATATATATATATATATATATATATATCATATATTTATATATATATGCATATATCCTCAGTTACCACGCACGCATGTGCACAGAAGTGGATGTTGGTGTATGGGGAATTTTCTGTATTATTTAACTTGCTGTGCATGAACATGCCCTAAAAAAATAAATACCTTATGAGTAGCTTCTGAGGAGAGTCACGTTATTTGGGGGGTAGGGGGTGGGGGTTAAGGTTGGAGGGGCAGGGGCGGGGGGGGGGGGGGGCTTGTAAGGCGAAACGCTACTACTTAATCTCTGCTTAATCATTTTTGACATTTTTCTGAGAGGTCATTTCCTGTTTTCGTAGTTTTATCTGGAGACCGTCAGTGAGTGTTGCGCCTCTTTCTGCGAACGTTCGCCACTTCAAACTGCTTTTATTTGGAACGTCCGCTAGCCCATCACCGGACGGAATAAAATAAAGCCCCTATTACACTTATCCGGTTTCCTACGGCGCCGTCGGTCGCGACGCTAGCATATGTTCAAGTCGGAGCGTGTGATAGCAAATTGGCCGTATGAAACGCTCACCCATGGCGGCCGGATGAACTTTCGCCAGTACTAAAGTTGGCCGTACGGCCGTCGTACGTCACGACTGAGGACGTAGCGTGTAATTGCTCACTGTATGGTATGACATCAGTTCTGAGGCTGCACCTGACAGTGGAAGGTCGCCACCATAAGCAAGCTCTTGTGCGGATTACAATTATGAGACATATGATATTCTCCAAATGTAATGTAGGTACACATGTACATTTATGAACCTTGGATACTCTGGAATAAAGATTGAAACTTCTTTATTTTTTTTAATTAACCTGTATGAATGTTTCATACTAAAACAAGAAATTAGTTATTTGTGCAAAATAAACTTACCTTCAGATATTTTGGGCCTAAACATTTGCAGATTGCTGCACATGTTTCTGGGATTATTGCACTGAGAGAAGGCTGCGATAAAATTGTTGTAAACTTTAGATCGCTATATGTTCTTCCTGTAGCAAGAAATCTCAAAGTGGCTGAAAGACGCTCATGTGGACTAATTGCTTCTCTCATGCAAGTGTCCTTTTTTTCTATTAAGATGATACCTGACTTAAGAGTTCCAAATATGTGGTCATGATCCATTCGCATGTAGTTTTATTAAACCAGTCATCTTTGCTAGTGCTAGTTCCTTCATTAAGTTAACATAAGAGTATTTTGTTACGCAGCCAATGTTTTGGACCAAATCTTCCTTTTTCTTGTTTCACCTTCAAACAGCACGCTAGAGCAATAGCAACGAGATTGTCGTCGAGAGAAGCCATGTCACTCTCCACCACAAAACAGTGCCACACTCACCCACTTGCCACCGGCCGTTCAAATAGTGTAATAACTCTAGCCGTAGGCCAGAATTTTCCTACAGCGCCATAGGCCAGGTTGGCAGTAGGAAACCGGATACGTGTAATGGGGGCTTAAGAGGTAACTTTAAATTCCCACTGTCACACGCAACACATGTATACACATACACACACACACACACACATACATATTTTTATGTATGAGCCGGCCTCGTTTGTGAGACCCAAAATACTTAAAGGGAAATATTTTTAGGGAAAAATGCAGAATAACTACCTTAAAAGGATTGCTTTGGGTTAGATTACTCTATAATAAGGTCGCCAGGAAACTCAGCTAATTAATTTAAATTATTTATTTACAAGAGGCCGTTGAATGGCCCGGAGAAAAAGTAAATGCAGCTTGTCTGAGATCTGGGGCGCCAATTAGCCCGTTGTAGCCCTTTTGGAAGGCTGGCTGGGACCTCTGTCCTAGGTCACGGCACAAGGGGAGAGCTGGCTAAAATCAGGTTTACGTAAAGGCTGGTTTCCAAATTTACTCAAGTTATCTTGCAGTAAGGCAGCACTTGGACTTGAGGGGAGACTTGAACACGTGACTCAGCCAAATCTGGAAAAGTTCACAGATTAGACACAAAATGAAATGAAGACTTCTTGCACAAGTTACAGTTATTCAATTTTATCTAACACACTGGGGACGGAACTCTAGTGTTTAATTGAGATATACAATGAAGACTTTGTCTGTCTGGGACGATCACAAAAGGTTGCATGCGGCCACGAGGCAAGGAAAGGAACAAAGGGATGTCATTTGAGATTAGGAGTTTGAATTTTGAAAATGTGGAGTAATTACGTGACTCGGAGGGTAAGAACTGGCAATATGACTGTATCACAAGACGTACCTGGAAGCCTTATGTAAGTGGACCTTTGTAGAAATTGGC
>NC_061108.1:60380794-60435627 GCF_015104395.2 Macrobrachium nipponense | reverse complement strand
GCCAATTTCTACAAAGGTCCACTTACATAAGGCTTCCAGGTACGTCTTGTGATACAGTCATATTGCCAGTTCTTTCCCTCCGAGTCACGTAACTACTCCACATTTTCAAAATTCAAACTCCTAATTCTCAAATGACATCCCTTTGTTCCTTTCCTTGCCTCGTGGCCGCATGCAACCTTTTGTGATCGTCCCAGACAGACAAAGTCTTCATTGCATATCTCAATTAAACACTAGAGTTCCGTCCCCAGTGTGTTAGATAAAATTGAATAACTGTAACTTGTGCAAGAAGTCTTCATTTCATTTTGTGTCTAATCTGTGAACTTTTCCAGATTTGGCTGAGTCACGTGTTCAAGTCTCCCCTCAAGTCCAAGTGCTGTCTTACTGCAAGATAACTTGAGTAAATTTGGAAACCAGCCTTTACGTAAACCTGATTTTAGCCAGCTCTCCCCTTGTGAGAGATAAGAGTGGTCCCCGTGCGGACAAGCTGCATTTACTTTTTTCTCCGGGCCATTCAACGGCCTCTTGTAAATAAATAATGTAAATTAATTAGCTGAGTTTCCTGGCGACCTTATTATAGAGTAATCTAACCCAAAGCAATCCTTTTAAGGTAAGTTATTCTGCATTTTTCCCTAAAATATTTCCCTTTAAGTATTTGGGTCACAACGAGGCCGGCTCATACATAAAAATATGTATATGTGTGTGTGTGTGTATGTGTACACATGTGTTGCGTGTGACAGTGGGAATTTAAGATTACCTCTTATGTCCGTCCGGTGATGGGCTGGCGGACGTTCCAAATAAAAGCGGTTTGAAGTGGCGAACGTTCGCAGAAAGAGGCGCAACACTTACTGACGGTCTCCAGATAAAACTACGAAAACAGGAAATGACCTCTCAGAAAAATGTCAAAAATGATTAAGCAGAGATTAAGTAGAGCGTTCGCCTTACAAGCCCCCCCCGCCCCCGCCCCTGCCCCTCCAACCTTCCCCCACCCCCTACCCCCAAATAACGTGACTCTCTCAGAAGCTACTCATAAGGTATTTATTTTTTAGGCATGTTCATGCACAGCAAGTTAAATAATACAGAAAATTCCCCATACACCAACATCCACTTCTGTGTGCATGCGTGCGTGGTAACTGAGAATATATGCATATATATCTATAAATATATATATATATATATATATATATATATATATATATATATATATATATATATATATATATATATATAGTTGACGAAGCACCCAAATATCTGGTTACTACAGTTTACCAATCAAAAAGAGTGACCTCACAGCAGCCAGACACCTAAACCTTCATCACGGACAAAATATGATTGAATACTCTGAAGGCAACACTGATCCCTTAAAAAGCTATTAATCGCTAAAATCAAGTGTTTAGGTATTCTTATGCTTACGTTGATTAAAGGGCATCACTCCAACAACAACTTCAAAAAGTCTAAGTATTTCAAATACCTTCCCTGTTCTAACTCACTTCAAGAAAATTGAAGGAAGACGGCACAATTTATCACTGAGGCTGGAACCTACATAAGTTAATTCCTATCTCAGGTGGTCAGTGAATGAAACGCTTTTATACAAATTTTAAATACACAAATTTATTTTCAAATTCAAAATTTATAAGTGAAATTCATAATCTCAGGGAAATTTACTATTACTTGAAAACTACACAAAAGGTTTAATTAATTCTTGAATTAATTATTAAACAAAAATAAATCAAAATTTATTTATGAAGAAAATTAATTAATCAAGAAATTAAATTACCCAAGTAAAGTTCCAACTATTTACAAATGATTAAGAATTGAAAAGAAATCTGAAGTAAATGCTAATTAAATCACAAGTTTTAAATCAAGTATGTAACACTAAATTATTAAGATTCACCTAAGTTAATGAAAAAATGTGAATGCAATAATATGTAAACACACAATTGGAAAAGTACCTATATCAACAGTAAAAAAAGAAACACTAAGAAAATGGCAAACACACAGAATACAAAAAAACACTTAAAAATAATTTAATACAAAACACACAAAAACTGAAATGTGAGAAAAATAAAATAAATTCAAATGAAATAATCTAATTAGGTTAAGTTCAAGTTTTTAAGCGCACTTAAAACAATATTCTGTACAACACATTACCTTTCTGATGAATAGTTACCAAAAAATAACCTTTTCACAATATCTTCAATTAAACACATTTATTTCCCAGGCGCCGTTTCACAATGTCTGATCAGATTCCACAAATAACCCCTATGCTATCAAGAAATTAAATTAAACAAAGTTATGAGTGACCAAGTAAGTACATAAACATTACGTTAATGTAAAAATCATAATTTACCTTAGTCATGAATAGAGAGAGAGAACAAGAGAGCTTTAGCATTTCTTTACGTTGCAGTTAAGTCTAAGAAACAATTTCTCTTCTTTGGGAACTACTGATCAACATGATGCAAAATGGATGACATCAAATAATTTTCATATATGTTAACTGAAGGGGAATTGTTAGTTAACAATAATTTCGTCGGCTCCCGGGCGCGAACCTAGGAACCCAGAAATCAAAACGTACAGTGAAGCCGCTTTTAACCACAGCTCACCTACAAATCCCTGTCGCACACAGGCATTCATTGTTTTGGGTTGGCATCAACCCTCCTCCACCTTGACAACTGTGTAGTGCTTTTGTCGCACGTAGCCAATTTAGGAGTCTGATCACATCACCGTGATTCACATATATGAATTAAGCTACAAATGTCCTTTGATGTCTAATTCGCTCTACCTCAGAATTAACATATTTTCATATATGGTAACTGAAGGGGAATTTTTAGTTGATAATAATTTCGTCGGCTCCGGAGAGCGAACATAGGAACCCAGAAATCAGGACGTAAAGTGAAGCCGCCTTTAACCACACAGCTACCATGAGAGGATATAAGTTAACGCCTCCTCTCACCTACAAATCCCTGTTGCGCCCAAGGATTCATTGTTTTGGAGTCGCATCAACCCTCCTCGACCTTGCCAACTGTGTAGTGCTTTTGTCGCACGTAGCCAATTTATGAGTCTGATCACATCACCGTGATTCATATATACGCATGAAGCTACAAATGTCCGTTAATATCTAATTCGCTCTACCTCAAAATTAATATATTTTCATATATGTTTTCCAGTGAGATTCAGCACCACACAGGTTCCTATAGTTTTATTCCTGTTGGGAAGAAATTGTTGAATGATCCTCTTATTCCTGTAATGGAATCATTGGAACTTCGGAGATTCCAACTTGGAACAAGTTGTGTTTTTGTTGAGTAGGCTGATGTGAGTTTCACTCGATAGTCCTTTGTTGTTTCTTATTTATTTAACCGCATTATTTGCCTGATTTATCTCCCTTTGTTATTTTTCTTTCATTGTTTATTCCTTACTTCTCAGTGTCTTCTTCTGTACTGCACTGCTTTCCTCGTTGGGGGCCATAGGGTCGAAATCATCTTATGTGTCTTAATAGCTGAGTACATTGAGTCAACTGTTGCTCATATAACAATCCAAAAAACATTTTTTCAAATCCTGGGCAGGGTTGATATGCACATAGAATATCATTTGGAAACAGGTTATCCCCTAGGCGACTTAAAATTGGAAAGTACAAACATTTCATGTGTAAAATTAGTAACAAACTATCATATACTAGTTGTTAGCAGGTGTTTTGAGATAAAGTTGTTGGTTCATGTCATTTTCTGCCTGACTGATTATCACACAATACTTTCTTCTGACTACCAGGTGCATAATCCACCGATTAGGTTGACATGGGTACAGTAAGTTGTAAGTGACTGTACCCAACTTAGTCCTCCTCGGTTAGGAATCAAATCTGGCTCTTATTGCTAGGAAAGCGAGCTGCTTATCTGCAGTTACTGTGATGGGAGCATCACATTTCTTATACCATTAATTTTGTCTATACCT
The DNA here is from genome assembly GCF_015104395.2 of Macrobrachium nipponense. Lineage (NCBI taxonomy): Eukaryota > Metazoa > Arthropoda > Malacostraca > Decapoda > Palaemonidae > Macrobrachium > Macrobrachium nipponense. Next base: position 60,431,685 of record NC_061108.1, on the reverse strand, counting down.
GACTGGGTGACCACCCAATGACTCTCTTTAGCACATACTTGACCCATCCCTTGTTAAAAATATATACAGTCATATATATATATATATATATATATATATATATATATATATATATATATATATATGTATGCATATATATATATATATGTATGCATATATATATATATATATATATATATATATATATATATATATGTATATATATTATATATTTATATATTATTATATTAAGTATATATATATATTATATATATATATATATATACGTGACACCTGGAACAATAGTAGTCTTGTGTTTACAAAGCGGGCATCTTGCAGCTGTACTGGATGTGAAGACAGAAGAAAGGCAGAATGGTGTGAAAGTGAGGATAGTGAGGTTAGTGTACTGTTCAGAATCTTTATGGAAGTCACTATTTGAATGCAAGTATGGTAATATTAAGAAGCTTATAAAAAGAAAGACATCAGGTTATGACAGAATAACAGGTGAGATTCTGAGTTATGGTGGTGATAATAAGGTTGAGTGGCTGAGCAAGGTTTGGAAGGTATGTCTGGACGAGGAAGAGGTTCTGAATAATAATTGTTCTTCTGCATGAGAGAGAAGATAATAAGGGTAACAGAATTTTAGAGCATCCCAGGTTTTTTAGTATAATAGTGAAGGTATATGCTAGGATTATTGATAAAGAAAGTCGACCAAATTTTTTTAGGGATAGGTTGCTGGCTAAACCTATCTTGATAGAAAAGTCGTTATAGCTAAAGTAATGAATGTATGAAAGTGAGAACGTTGGTTTTCTTTATATGATAAATTTGTATTCTGTCGTGTCTCTAATTATTAAAACATCAGGAAAAGGAATTTTGTTGTGCTGTTTCCCATTCAACTTTAAATTTGATGCTGGGCATTAAAGGACTACTCATACTACACCCAAATTTTTGCTTATAGAAAGATTCCCTGAAAGAAAATACGTTATTAGATAAACATAATTCTATTAATTTCATTATTTTGTCAAGCGCCAATTGGAAATAATCTGAATAGGGGGTTAATTTTTCTCTCAAAAACTGAAGAACGTCCTGTACTGATACTGATACTTTTGTGAATAGGGAATCTACATCAAGGCTAAAAAGTTTTATGTTGTGAAGTGGTACATGTGCTTCTCTGAATTTGTGACAAAAATCTTCCGAATGTTTAATGTGACCGGGAGAAAACGTTCCTAAAACGGAGGAAAGGACAATCTTCCATTCCGATCCATCATTTCATGTGCTGGAGCCTTTTATTACAAAATTTCTTAATGGTTAGCTGGCCTCCTATCCCCTTTTTTAGGCACTTTTTCTTCCAGTCATATAAACATTCAGAAGATTTTTGTCACAAATTCAGAGAAGCACATATACCACTTCACAACATAAAATTTTAAGCCTTGATGTAGATTCCCTAATCACAAAAGTATCAGTACAGGACGTTTTTCAGTTTTTGAGAGAAAAATTATCCCCCTATTCAGATCATTTTCCATTGGCGCTTAACAAAATAATAAAGTTAGTTGAATTATGTGTATCTAATAACGTATTTCGGGGGATCATTCTATAAGCAAAAATTTGGATGTAATATGAGTAGTCCTTTAAGTCCTGTTTTCCCCAATTTATACATGGAATACTTTGAAACTAAAATATTAAATGCAATAAAACTCAAAAACATGCTGTGGATGTGATATGTAGATGATATTCTAACATTTTGGGATAATAGATGGGGCAATTTCAATTAATTCCTTTCAAAATTAAATGCATTAGTGCCCAGCATCAAATTTAAAGCTGAATGGGAAACAGACAACAAAATTCCTTTTCTTGATGTTTTATTAAGTAGAGACACGACAGAATACAAATTTACCATATACGGAAAACCAACGTTCTCACTTTCATATATCCACTACTTTAGCTATCACGACATTCCTATCAAGATAGGAAGAGCCTTACGAATTTGTTCCCCAGATTTCCAGGAAAAAGAATTTGAACTAATTCGTAAGCAGCTTTCGTCTTTAAGGTATTCTGACCATATAACTGAGACAGCAGTTCACAAAGCAAACGTAATTCTCTGCCGACCGCCTCAAGACAAGACCAGAGAGACAGCCAACAATAAAATAAAAATTCCACACCTGGACAGGATTAAGACTCGGAAAATCTAATCCTTTGCATTTACTTACCCAAATACCTTAGCTAAATCCCTGATTAACATCCAACAAAAGACACTCCCTAAGGACATAGGCATTTATGAAATCCCATGCCTGGACTGTGACCAATCTTACATCGGTTTTACAGGAAAATCACTTCCCCAGAGATTAATACAACATAAACAGTCAGTTAGGTATGTACTACAGAACTCAGCTATTTTCATCCATATAAATGAACATAACCACAGAATAAACTGGAATTTATCACGTATAATTTATAGCAGCAACTGCCGGTACAAGAGTCAGATGATAGAATCTGCCTTGATTAAACAGAGACAGGAAATGAACATCTCAAAGGGTGCATGGGATTCAGATTTCATAGATATTGATAGTTTTCCTTCAACCAACACTTAAGAGGATTAAAGAAGGATTATCAGTGGGAGTGACCTATATTGGCTTAACTGTGGATGGATCTCTTGGTATAAATACCGTCCTTTCTGTAACTTTTCTCATTCATCTACCTGAAGAGAGAGATAGCATTCTCTGAAATATAGTATTTTCTCTCTCTATTTTGGCGTTTTTATGGGCTCCTTTTATTAAATGGAATTCTGTTGTAACAGAACATTTTACCACTCATATATATATATATATATCTATATATATATATATATATAATATATATATATATATATATTATATAATATATATATATATATATATATATTTTTTTTAATGTTGCTAGGCCCATGCCCTCCCCCACTGCTGTTCATAGGGCAATAAAAGCCCGACTGCAACCCTTCTCAGTCATCACTCATCAATGTGCTACCCAACATGTGATAACAAGGCATCCGAAATATATATAAGACAATTCTCTCTCTCTCTCTCTCTCTCTCTCTCTCTCTAATGGGAAAATGCCATGGGAAATGCCATCGACACCAATACCAGTGTTAACAACTGTACACACACTGCCATCGATATATATTCTTTTTATTAAAAACAATTCTTTAAAGCTATAGATTATTTTTTGTAAACGTTTCTATATCACAATTATGATATCCCAATTAGAACCATTAAAATCCTGAATTTTGGTATCTTATTGTATAAGCATTGTTTATATTCCATCCTACAGATTGAAAATGAATTAATCGTTCTTAGGAATGAAATGGTCAGGATCAAATGCACAGAAAGCCCAAATATCCTGAACTTTATGAATTAAGGACTGAAATTTATTAAATCACTGATTATTCAAGTCTTGATTTCACAAAACCTAAGATTTGGAAGACCCCTTATTAACATAAGCAGTCGAATTCAGAATAACAAAACAATTTTCACTAAATAATCATTTTCTAATTCATAAAGCTCAGGGTATTGGGCTTTCCAAGCTTTTGATCCTGACAATTTCAGGTTTCCTCCCGAGGAATGAGGAATTCATTTTCAGTTCGTAGGACGGAAGATAAATCCTGACTTCCAAATCCATGTTGATTAGGAACACTACACAGTCAGCAACCGCTCCCATAGTCAGGCAGCTGCTTTCACATCTACGGAGCCCTACAGATTCCTACAGCGTAACAAGATGGGAGAAAAAAAAGACATCCTGGAAGATGTGCATTTCAGTTTACTGTAGAAATCACAAAGTATATATACAACACCCACATGGAGATTATTTGATGGTGTATAAAAAGTATATTTATGTTCAACAGAAAAATATAATAGGTTATCAAGTAATTTTATTTTACTTTTAATTTTTTTGGGGGTTGTGGTTTTTCCCCTCTGTGTCATTGGTGATTGTGGGCTGCAGTGGTTCCTATCTTCACATGTCTGCGCCACCGCATGGATGGGATGTGCATCAGCTTATTCATAGTTATGGCATACTTAAAAAACTAAAAAAAAAAAAAAAACACATTTTTTTCTAAAAACAAAAATTACATAGATCATACTTTTTATAAAGATTCTTTTACTAAAATGAAGTACTAAAATTAAAGTTTCTTGTCGTTTTCTTTTACAGCAAGGACAATTCTTTTATTTTTTTCGCCTCAGTCTGGTTTACATCACAGCAGGTTACCTGAAGATGCAATGTTTCACAAAGCTGCCAATATGGGGTTTAGGGGTTTAGGGGTGGTTATATGCTGAAAGAAATACACCGTGTAAATGAAGTTTACTTACAGAGTTCGGAAAGCCGAGATACAAACATAGACATTAGAAAGGATTTTGTCTAATTCGTGGATTTAAATATTCAAGCCTTCTGTTGTGAAAGCCTTTCCATTCACTTCTGAGATCTTGCATCGAGTGAAGCAAATAAGATGTGCTTGTTAAGCAAATATGAGAGCATTCCCAAAAAACACTTGACTGCAGTAACAGATTTCTTCTTCTTTTTCTCTTAAGTATTATCTCGGAATGGACATTATGTTCAATAACTGGCATTAGCTACACACAAAAATAGTGTGCTTTCATTTAGCCTCTTGATTACACGCATAAGAATCCACATCATGCACAATAAATAGGTGCTTACATTTGGGTAATTCACCACAGGTTCCCTTTAGATGTTCATACACTCATACATACTGCTATATGAGAGCATAGTGTTATAGGAAAAGGGAAATGCAGATTTCAGAAGTGGATCAGTCTTCTCTATCTGACGGACCCAAAGCGCCCACCAGGCAACCGATTCCCACAACTAATTTATGAATATAAATAATCCTGGAGTTTCTGCTCAGGAGACTGACTCTGTCTCTCTACATCAAGCATTCGAATTCTATTCCTGTCTGTGTTTTCCCTGATCACTCTGACCTTCCCTGTTTCAACAGAAACCGAGCCTGGACTAGACAAGGCTACCTGGGTGATGCCCCATCTTCTTATGCAGCAGAGAAAACATGATATATTTCCGCTACTGTGATATTTTGTACTAGCTCAGTTTATGGCCTTCATTGCTATAAACATAATCTATATACATTCATAAATATATATACAGTCAACGCCCGTATTTGCATTTCTCGAGATTCGTGAAGTCACCTATTCATTGATTTTTCTGTGGGACCTAACTAAATATTATTCGCTGGAGGACTTGCTCATTCGCATGTTTTTCCATTGATAAATATTCACTAGAGTATTTTCATGTTATTTTTCTGACTAAATACATTTTTATGATACAAAAATGATTTACTAACAATCAGATATTAATATTGATTAATACTGTATTAGGTTTAATGAGATTAAATGATATTAAATAATAGAAATAATACTTCTCTCTCTCTCTCTCTCTCTCTCTCTCTCTCTCTCTCTCTCTCTCTCTTACTGAGATGTATGATTTTGTATGGTAAATAAACGATTTACTAATGTTCAAATGATATTAATGTAAATAGCAATAATATCAATTCATTACAGAAAATACTAATACTATAGTGAATCAGTAAGACTGAAGGAAACCCCAGTCTTTTAGCATAGAGGCTTGACAGCAAGGGTAGGGGAGTGTTGCCATCTTAGTGAGTCTCTAATAATTGCCTATCTTTGGATTAAAGGATATACTGAAATCTCTCCTCTCTCTCTCTCTCTCTCTCTCTCTCTCTCTAACCAAGTGGCATTACCACATATTTATCCGTGGATATATATTCACTGATATGTGAGTTTTGATGTTATTTTCATGAAACAAAAATAGTTTACTAATTATCAAATATTAATGCTGATTAATACTATATTAAGTATGATAGAATTAAATTATATTAAATGATGCAAATAATAATTCTCTCTCTCTCTCTCTCTCTCTCTCTGTTTTGTATGATAAATAAATGATTTACCTAATACATAATAAGTACTAATTTTCAAATCTTAGTAAAACTAAATAATAATAATATTAATCTAAACTGTTATTACAATATTTATGCAGTTCTATAGTAAGTTATTAAAAAAAAAACGTTAAGAACAGAACTTTCCCAGTTTCTTGCCTAAGTTGTGAAGTGAAGGGGGAGGTTGGGCAACCTGTCAGAAATGTCACACTACTTGACAGAAAGGGACCTCTCTCTCTCTCTCTCTCTCTCTCTGCCAAACGATTGGTAGATAGACAAATAGATACTTAGCTCAGCCCCTCTCTCTCTCTCTCTCTCTCTCTCTCTCTCCTCTCTCTCTGGAAAAGATATATGTATGGGGAGGAAGTGTTGCCTATTGAGATTCATTTCAGTCTTTTGATATCATAAGTAGTTATTCTCTCTCTCTCTCTCTCTCTCTCTCTCTCTCTCTCTCTCTTTCGACATTTGAACTTTCAAAACAGGCAGTTATAAGCTTTTTTAGAGAGGGGGTTTTAGTATTCGCGGAATCTAGCTATTTGTGGGATCTGGTACACATCCCTTACAAGTACGGGAATTCTATATATATATATATATATATATATATATATATATATATATATATATATATATATTATAATTATCAAGGCACTACTGCTTTATGCCAAGAATCCAGAATGATGGATTTCCCGTAAATGGGACAGCAAGACCAGGGGTAAGGCAGGGACGATAGACCTAGTTACAACTGGTAGTTGTAGGGAGTGGTCCTTGCTAAGGGTCTGATCAGGTGACTAGTTTTGAACTATTGACTGGCCTCAGATTACCTTCCAGACACATGTTTTCCCATGGGATCAACTACAAAAAAACAGCAAGCCTGTCAAAGCACTGAGGAGTCATGTGCTACCTGGAGCAGGGTACAGACATGTACCATTGATCTCCTGATTCTAGGAGACACTCCCCTCATTGGTTTTTGTCGAACTGGTATCATAGAGGTAGAAGTATCCCAATCTGTTGTTGATGGAAGACCAATCAACGTCGCCCATCACTGCAAAAGCTTGTGCATGTGGGAAGATATATACGGTATGCCTGAGAATCAGCATCTGAGTGCCAGTAGCTTTTTCCCAAGACTAAACCTCTTGTTTCCATTTCCTTATTATCTCCCATCCAAAGTATTTCTCCTGAAAATTCCGAGTACTACTCGTTTGTGTGTTCTCTGTAGTATATTTGAAAATACTGATTTTTCCTAGTAGGAATTAAGTTCAGGGATAGAATACCCTTGCTGTTGAGGACATAAGGTTAGTCTCCCTCTATAGTGCTATAATAGTGATGAAAGAATCTTTTGTGTACTATGTTTAACGGGAACAATCCATTTCCAGATGCGTGTTGTCGCACCCCTCATTGTTCTGTAACCATCGCCTGTCAGAGCTTGCCTAAAAAGGCACTAATTCCATTGTATCATTGAAATCTAGCATGTCTTGTTGCCCATTGTAAGATTGTCCACGTAGACCCATGGAACTTCATTGACTATTCATGTTCTGGCGGAATATTTTTCTTGAAGGCTAAGTAATTATCCAATAATAGTGTTTATTTCTTTTCCAATTGCCATACTGGTTAGTACACCAGTCGATATTCATTCCATTGTGTCACTGGTTCATGTAAATTCTCAGTAACCCCCAGACATACTACGTAGTGTTGTTTGTTTGTTTTGACTGTGCCAGGCTAGATTGCATACTATCCCGCATCTATCTTTTGCTTACTGCATAAATAAAGTAATCAATGTAATCCATTACAGTTATCTTCCTTTAAGTGTAATTTACCAGATAAGTAATCTGTGGTTAAGTGACCCCATCGACAGTTCTAGCTGCCAGTTGATCTGCCAGCCTTAGTGGACACCACATCAGACATCTGTCTGCCACATCCTGAGTGCCAGCCAGTGCCACCTTGGACAAAAAGACCTGCTAGACAATGTCTTGTGTAGAGGATTTTACTAAGTCCATCCCTACAGTCGAGCTCCAGATCACACCTTGAGGAACTCAGAACCAACTTCAAAATTAGGTCTCGAATTCGTGATATTTCGGAAAAATCACATTGCTGCGTTTGCTTCAAAAATCCTTATAGATAATGACTGAACTTTACGGATTTTGCACGTGATTCATTGTTTATTTTTTTCGGTGGCTTTGAGTTCATGAAATTTATTTTGGGAATATTTTGTGTAAATGTAATCTTTCATAAAAACATCTCTGTAAAATGCATGCTAATCAGAAACTCTTCTCAGCTGGGTATAAACATTGTTATAAAATCCCGTGCATGGACTGGAATAAAAGTTCAGAATGAACAAGCGTCAATACTTAGCCACAATTCGCCGCGAAATCATATAGATCATTGGTAGCAGAATAACAAGATGCAATAATATTCCTCTAGAAACCTCACAGAATCCGCATTGATGTAACTAACAAATCAAAATATATATAATTCGAGTTCTGCTCTATTGACTGTTGACCTCATTCTTGAAAAGTCGTTCGGAGGTGGTTGAAAAGAGAAACTAAATATCATCAGTATTTCCGGTTAATATCTTATGCTCTCCTTGGTCATTCCAGTACGTGGCTTGGTTCAGGGCAGTTGTTGCTCCTTTGAAGATCAGCCTCTGATAGGATGATATTTTAACTGTTGCATGCACTTTGCTTGACAATGCTTTAGACCAGAGGTGGCCAAACAGTCGATCGCGGCCACTTGTTTGGTCGATCGCCGTTCCTCAACAATCCTATATAAACAAAACAAAACACAATCATATATATGTATATATATATATATATATATATATATATATATATATATATATATATATACTATATCTATATATATATATATATATATATATTTATATATATATATATATACATATATATAAGTGAGACAATTGTACCCATGTTTTATTGCACTATGGCGGTTTTGACTTTTTTTCCACGTTATAATATATGATTATGCAGTATGGTAGATCGGAAAATAGTTTCAGTCTTTAGAAAGTTTAGACGCAGGCCAGCCCTGCTTTAGACTAAAGGAGAAAGTACTCGCACTCTTCCCTTGCACTTTCCTCTTGGACAAACAATGTTTATATTTAATAACAAGCTTTAATTCCCTGGTCGAACCTGAGCTATCTCAAGCGAATCAAAATCACACTACTAATGCTGTCTTGATGAAAGTCTCTTGCTGATTAAAATTCAGAAATAATGTGTAACAATGAATATATCTATCTGGCAGTGCAGTTTCTAGGTCACATAACTGGTTTTGGAAAATGTTATCAACACCTGGATTCAAGCCTTGTCATGAGAGAGTACCCACGTGTGCTGATATCGAGAGGCTAAGAGGTCATTGTTGCGATCATAAATTGGAATAACGTCTTCGTACGACTTTCGTTCGTAAATTATTATTACATAGAAACTGATGGAGCTGTTGACACTATACGGTTCGGTCTTCGTTCGTCTTTCGTAAGGCTTTCGTCCGTACGGCTCTGATACGTTTGGAAGAAATCTCCGACGTACGAAACGTATAGCGTACGAAATGTATACGTATCTTCACTGCTCATTGTGAACAGAGATAGGTATCAGTTTCGGTCACGTTGCGTTTGGGGGTAATTAAGCAATAATGAGTGACAAGAAGTTTATAGAGTTGGTCAGAGGGTACGAGGAGGTATATGATATGACTTACAGAAAATACAGTGACAATCAGACGAGGGCACAAATATGGAGTTATTGGCGACGAATTGAAAAAACCAGGCACGATATTGAACTATATTTCACTTCATCTTGATATAATTTTTCATTATCCTTTTCAATTACATTCATCCTTATCTCTACACTGTTTTCTTCCAAGGAAGAGAACCAAGAGGACTATTAAAGAAATCTTTAAATTTCTTTCTTGCAAGGAAAGCACCACGATGGGCATTTCTCCCTGTCTAGCTATGTCTTCTAAAGAGGCTTCATTGTTGGAGACAGTTATGTTGGTAACATCAACAGTATTGTCACGCAAGTAGTTGTGCAAAAGGCAAGTTGCAAATATAACATTAGCATTATCAAATCACAAATTCACTGTCCAATATTCTCCAACTGACTCTCTTCATTTGGCACTTATGCACCCAAACTCTCTTTTTCTTATTGAGGACTCTTTCCTCTTCCTCATCTAAAAGTAAAGCAATGGCAGCGAGCTGCTTTAGATTAACATTTTTTGGCGCCATATCGGAGCAACAGCTGTATGCAGACTAAACGTATCCGAAACATATAGTGTGAACACAGTGATATTTTGCTGGAACGTAAACGAAACGTATCCGTACGAAAACTAGCCATACAGTGTGAATCGGCCCTGCGGATGCTGGAACTCAGCCGGACCACATTGTAACCGTCAAACTCTGGAAGTCTCATGATTCAAATGCCTCCTCAAAAAGAGGCTTACGCTGACTAGGCAAAGTATTAACTGAAATAAGGGGGATGTATAACTCAAAACCATTCTGTCATACCAGAACCTAGTGTTTCACATATCAGCACAAAATAAATTGACAATTTAACGTGAAATGATACATAAGACAGCCGCTGGCCTGGAAAATGATAGTATTGCTTTTCCTTAGGAGTTCCATCGTGTTTAGCTTGCCACATACTCAGATTGGAGTTTGTGGATTCCAGTATTACATTGAATTGCTTCAAATGTGAAGGCCTACTGCTTAAACATGATTATTTTACGGAAAGACTCCCTCTTAAATCGATTAGTCAACAACAAAAATAGGCTTCCACGCTATAAAAGTAACTTTCACTTTGAAACCGAATGTTGCTCGAGCAAATGTAAAAGGCTTAGAATCACATCGTTCTCAAAACAACACAAAAAGTTCTTTATTATTACACCGAATGATAAATAAGTGAGAGCTTATACTACGGAGACAAACAAATGGCCAGAAACCAAGCTCCCAAAAGGCGAAAAACACCGTAGCTACTGAATGCGATGAATCTAACACAGAGAGAAAAATGGATTCGTAGTTACATTTCCCGAGCTAAAAATATTGGCCAAACCAGATTAATAAAATGAAATGAAAAACCTACGACTCTTTTACTATGAAAGATCTTAATCTTCCCTCAGTGAATTGAAGCAATGAAAAAAAAGATACCTTTCATGTTTTATTTCCAGGAGTCACAATATTTGTCTGATTTCAGAATTGAAAAAAGTTGCCATTCTGTTCGCTTCTCATTCAGCAAACCAGATTCAGGTCGGGGGTGAACCTAACGCCATCTACTGCTCGACGACAGATTTTGACACATTTCTCTACAATTTTAATTTTGATGATGATGGAGAGGGGCAATAAGTATGTCATCTTCTGTAGATCACTGTGATAAAAAAAATAATTAGATTATAATTGCTGAAGAATTAAAGCCTTATTATGATCGTAATTTTACTCTCCATCCGATGACAATCTTGTGCTACCATAATGTAATTCACGCAATTATTCTTTTTCGATCAGAGACACTATTACTTCTATTCCTGCTACTGCTGCCTCATCTATAATGTTGAAAAAAAAAAGGACGTGGACTCATAACGAAAAATATGGAGGAAAACACAAAGCTCGAACAAATGAACGGAAACTGGATCTCAGAATTATGATAGAAAAAGGTAATTTTTGGATAAAGGCGTGGTATCCGATAAGATGCAAAAACAAAAGGCTACAAGAGCGAGAGAGAGAGAGAGAAAGAGAGCGAGAGAGAGAGAGAGAGAGAGAGAGAGAGAGAGAGAGAATTCAAGTGCCACACCCTTTCTTCGTGTATATGGAGCTCTGGAAAAGTTTGACTTCCAAAGAAATATTTACAAAATTACACAAGAAATTCCTTCGTTTACAAACAATTTTATTTGCTGAAAGATCAAGAGCAAATATTTCACTGGTGACAAACTTTCTGCAGATGTTCGCATGTGGTATTTCGAGCTACATATATTTTTTTATTTATATATTCCTTATCAATACTCTAATTTTATAAATTTACACACACACATATAATATATATATATATATATATATATATATATGTGTGTGTGTGTGTGTGTGTGTGTGTGTGTGTGTGTGTGTGTGTGTGCATGTGAGCGCGCCCACCCGCTGAAGATTTCGCTTTTGACGATTGGAGTTAAATGACGAACTGGGCAGCGAGCAGACGGCGGAAATCATCTTTTCTTTTTATTTACACCAACTTTTGGGGAATCCCTCCCCATCATCGGGCTACAATGAAATCTTATGCAAAAATATTTTTAGAATATATTAGTACATTTCATTAAAGTACCATGGTTACTATGGAAGTAGAATCATTTAAGTAACTGTCCTACTCATTTAAGATGGATTTAGTTCATACAATTTCATTCTGAGCATATTCCTTATATTCAGAGTGGTGCAATTTCCAGAAAGAAATCTCAGTTCTTAAATAATTTCTTAAAAGAAACTGTTAGCTTTTCCACCCTTTTGATGCAAATGTTGATACGTTTTTGTGGGCCCTCAAGTTCCAAAGAAATTAATGTAAATTTCATTGCTGTAGGTAAAAATTCGTCTTTTAGACGTGAACTCACAATGGCTCGGAGCCCTTTGTGCCCATTTATCAGTTTTAAGTTTGTAATCGAAACTCCTTAACTAAAGAGACTTTTCAGGTTCAAAGACACATTTTGGATATTAATACAATATTTCGTTGACTATAGACGCACTTATCCAAAATGTAATATTGTTGGATCTACTCGACATTTACTGAAAATCCGCATCAATTCAGATAGGGCAGCAGACTACACACTGGTTACATTTTAAAATCATAAGAATTTTCACATTTTCAACCAGAAAAAAACCTTTGGAATTCATGTAAAACTAGTAGGCTGTGCAACAGTGGAAAATACTTTATTTAATCATCAATTCCTTTCAAATTCTTCGTTTAGAATCTCTCGACTTCATGAAACTGTCGCCTCCTTAAAGAATCAAATACTCCCAAACTATTGCACATTGTCTCATGAGTATTCATTTCACACCTGTTAACAATAAGTCCAACAAAAATTTTCTTTTGTATTGTACAGTCGCCCAAATTAGAATTTGCTGTTTCATAGTTTTTCGATCGCCGCCTGATGGACGATTCAAGCCTGATTGATCTGTTTTTCATTCCGAAGATGGAGAAATGCTATGTAATGGTGTTAAAAACAGTCACTGTAATCTTTAGAACATCATGTTATATTATTGTGTAAAGCCATTTTTCATATAGGAAAATTGACATGAAGGAAATGAAGTGATAAAAAAGTCAAATCACAAGCACTGACAAAAAGTATTAAGTAGATAGGAGACAGCTATCACTAGCAGTATCGCATAAACATAATCCTTATTTTATCATATCAATAAAAAGTTGATGGTAGTTGAACACTTCTATTTATTAAATTTTACGGAAAACATTGGACATTCCTAAAATACTATCAAAGATTTTTTTTAAAACCATGATAACGTTAACCTCAATCTGTTTTTTATGTGATGTGCACGGGAATCAAATATCGTTGTCATTTATCAGCCAAACTCAGCTGTTATCTCACGCCCCTCGCGTTCACATCCCCTGCACAGCAAGAGACGATTATCGCACTGCATTTGGTGCAAGTTCTTGTTGCAGAGATATCAAGAAGGTTTAATGCACCGAAGAGAACCATATGTATACTGATCAAATTGTTTAGAGAACGGCAGAGTTTAGAAAATATGACCAGGAGTGTAACTCCTCGAAGCACCACAAGAGAGCAAGACAATATGATTGTCGCAGCTGTCAAAGAACAACCCCTGATTACAGCTACTTATAATATGCGTATGGCAGAAGGTCGGGGCATACTTGTGAAACTGATTCTAATTAATTTCCATTTAGAAGAAATTAACAGCTATAGTAATATTAATCCAAGGATGCTTTTATGAAAGGAAGCCTTTTGTCCTAATGTATTCATCAGCTTTGACTCCCACATCTGCCCAACATGTGCGGATGAAACAGGATGACATGTAAGGGATTAGATTAAAATAAGACTAAATTGTATTAATTTGATTTCTTATGATTGCTTTTTAACATAAGATAGCTAGGTCTGAGTAAATTATATCAAACATGATGAAAAGGATAAGTAAAAAAGAGAACATGGCCAATAAAAAAGAATAATGGAAATAATCAAGTGAACCAGATTTTACGTACCCGAGAGAGCATACTGCCGAAAATAGGCTAAGCTAATCAGGTGTCCAAATCAAAAGTCAAATTTAGGCCTACTAAACGTGTCATGGAAATTATTTTATTGATCAAAGGACAAAATTAGTTGAGGTACATTAAAGACTATTGACAGGCTGTAGGTGACGAACTGATGACACCCAAGCATTGTAGGATACACGGGGTTAGGAATCGAGCAGCAGCAGAGCCAACTTCCAAATGCTCATGCTGTCAAGAACTTTTATCTGAGAATAAAATTAGAATTTTGAGGACTCGCGGATATATAGTTTCCTTACTTTCCAGAATAATTATCTTTCATTTGTCGAATAAATCTACTTAATGCCAATTTCTTGTTTTTCAAGCGTAACATCTTTGAAAGCAAATATTATTTATTGATAAGTAAATATCTGGCATTCACATATGGCAATATTTCCATAACGAACAATGAATTAAGAAACAATGATAATTTTTCTTTGAGCGACTGAACATTTTTTCCTCATTGTGTATATTTTTATTTAACTTTTATCCTGAGAAAATAATGAAAATAAATATTTCGTCAACATAGTATAAACTACCTAAATATGTTCTTATGATTATACCATTTGATTTAATTGTAACCCTGGTGATAGGAAGGTTATCCCGAAACATTGGTACAAATAAAAAAAGATATGATTTCAAGACTTCTTACTATATATACCCATGTATATATATATAATATATATATATATATATATATATATATATATATATAAAACCTGAACAATATGTATGTATATATATATATATATATATATATATATATATATATATATACATACATATTGTTCAGGATTTTAAGCCAGAACCAAGGAAAAATAAGACCTCTTTATAACCAGATTCATTCATTCATGCCTATATGCCTATATGCAAGTTGCCCCTGTGAACTGGAAGCCTCCATTTTTCTAGACCCCCTCTTTGCTCCCATTGGCTGCCTTAGACTCTCCGCAGGAGCCCTGAATGAGGGTGTGGCCTATCCAGGCGACATTGTACAAGAACGGGGCCACAGCAGCTCTCTCTCAGAAAGGTCAGACATTCCCAGGAGCTCAGAAAAGCTCAGAACTTTCTCAAGCCCTGCAGACTCCACTTCCCTTTTGCTCCCCTGCCTCCTGTGGGGGATCCCACAAGTGTTCTTATACCTCCATAGTGCACAGAAATATCAGCAAATGAGAAGACTACCAGACCCAGGAAATCCAAGTACTGTGAGATGTAAATGCAATCAGTGAATCGTTTTTATCTCTTGTCTGTATTTCCTTTTCATTATCCCAAGGCGACTTTCCCCCCTTCTTTGTTCAGCTTCTCACTCCCAAATTTTAGTTCAGTGCTGTGATTTATTCCCTTATGATGCTAGTAAACATCCCCCTAGTTAATTCAAGCAACGTAATTGTCCTTTCTGAGTAAACTCAGTCATTCATGCCCCTTGAGTGAGTTGTAATATTTTATGCTAAGAGCAAGTAGTGGGTAATGTTTCCCACGTGTTCCTCACCTTAGTACTGATGATAGAATGCAATCTCTTTGCAGACAAATGCCATGCCTGATTGTGAGAGAAAATGGGAGCCCTTTAGAATAAGGCTTGAATTGAAATAACCCGTTTTGCGCAAATTCAGATCTCTGTGTCTGGTTCATTTCCCAGCCAAGTGTTTCTGGTGGACCAATAATCAACCACATCATTAATTCCTGGATCTACTCATAACTTAATGTAAATATAGTTAATTTAAAACTAAAGCCCAGAGTTTATGTAAATTTCTCCTTTTTCAGTAATATTGGCCTTCTGCAGTCGGTTTATTTTTTTTGTATTAACTTTCGTCCATCCAGGCAAGGCCATATTTTAGAGTGTAAGAATTCATTTTCAAGGAGGGAACGGGCACATCATTACAAAATGGCAACCATTCCCAGTCTCGTGGGAAAAGTAATTTTCATTTCCAGTCATAGTGATGGTTAAACTGGTATCACGAAAGAAAGTGAATCTGAATCTTCTCTTAACATTCTTGAGCAAGCTATAAAATGAGGTTTCCCAAGATTCCCCACAACAGGTAAAGAGTAAATATTTATTTTTTAGTTAATTGTGTATTTCTAGGTATTCTAATTAGGGATGTATAAAACCTGACTGCCATTAAGAATAGCAACAGGAAAATATTAGAACCACATGAATGCCGATAGCCTAGAGAGAGAAATTTAACCTTAGCTTCTTTTTATATGTGCTATTGCATGAAGCACATAGGTACTTAGGGAGTAAATTCAAAGTGAAAATAAGTGCCATATTTTGTGAATTGCGAGTATAAATTGTCGAATCTCATGTCGTAAAGAGATTTGTGTTCATTGTGCCTGAGCTCTCTCTCTCTCTCTCTCTCGTCTCTCTCTCTCTCTCTCTCTCTCTCTCACACACACACACACACACACACACACACACACACTCGAAGGTCTAGACAGGATAAGAGAATTAAAAATCCCTGGCCACATGTCTAATCGAGACCTATCCATTGCCCCGTTTATGAACAAAAGAAAAGAACGGTAAATAGCGCTTTTATTCTGTGTAAAGGGAAATTATAAGGGTAATTACTTATTGCTTTCCACAAAGGGCACGTGGTTTTCCCTTTCTCTAAATTCCCCTAATACGGCCTTGGATAAATGCCAGGTGTGAATCCTCTCCATTTCTTACAGCTTAGTTGTACTGTTATTTACCTGGATCTAACTTCATTTACAATTCATTTAGTATTATTTCCACGTCACCTGCATGAGTTTTCTGCACCGGAGTAGATTTTGTTTAGTCTAATAGACAACCCTTTCCCACGCTAATTGCGTGAGGCATTTACAATTTGTTTTACTGTCATTTCCATGTCGCCAGTGTGAGTTTTCGGTACTACGTGGAGGACGTTTTTAGCCATTTTAGCTGTCATTTTGTCTGCTGCAGATATTCCAGCCATAGGGATCCTTGTTATTTCCCTGGTATAGTGATGAGTATTCCACATACCCCTAGCAATATTTGCAGCTTTGCAACTGCCTACCATCCTTTTTTTCAGGCTAGACTACTAGCACTTTGCCACTGAGAAGATGGCCAGTAACACAGCCCTGGAGGAGGTCAGGGCCTTCAGTGAAGATGGAATAGCCATGGCCCTGGAGGGCGCAAAACTGATAAATTGGGTGAACAATAAAATGAAAGAAGCTGCAGAGAGAGCCTACCAGGCAGCCAAACGGGAGGAGAGAGAAGCACAAAAGAAAAGAGAAACCGCTGAGAGGGAAGCACAAGAGAAAAGAGAAGCAGCTGAGAGGGAAGCAAAAGAGAGAAGAGAAGCAACTGAGAGAGCATTCCAAGCAGCTGAGAGAGAAGCACAAGAGAGAAGAGAAGCAGCTGAAAGAGCATTCCAAGCAGCTAAAAAGGAGAAAGAAAGAGAAGCCCAGGAGAGAAGAGAAGTTGCAGAAAGAGACCATCAACTGGCTATGGCAGTCCAGAGTGCCACTCTGGCACCCCCAAGTGCAACGTCCCCTGCATGGGCACCCTCATTAGGACTTGGGACAATAGCGAACCCGACACCTAGCGCGATCATGTCGAGCAGGTGTTCGAGAACTTCAATCCAACAGCTCAGGGAGTGGCCCTCCATCTAGGCAAGTATCTCACTGGCAAAGGGCGGACTGCATTCGAGGTCTCACCCTTGCCCGAGAGGCAATCCTTGGGGATTACAAGTTAACCCCAGCCCGACGTAGGCAGAAGTGGAGGACCATGCCCAAGGAGGCTAACCAAAACATGGACAGAGTGGGTAGCAAAGAAGACACCGGCACTCCATGGGTGGACAAAGGCCTCCAACGTAACATCTGTTGAGAAGGTCTTAGAACTCTTTCAATTAGAGGACTTCCTGTCCTACACTCCCCCTGATCTTGCCACCCACTTGGTGGACAAGGCTCCTAAAACTATTTTGGAGTGCTGTAAATGGGCGGACGCCTATGACACCCACCATCTGCTGCAGAGCTCTTTAAAGAAAAAAATTTGCCCTGCTCTCCCTCTCACTCCTGCTGCCACCTCTCAGTCTACCCAGTGCCCGAATAAACCTCCATAGAAACCTGTGTGTGGGCATTGCAACAAACAAGGGCACACCACAGAGCAGTGCCTCTCAAAAGTGGCTCCTCCTCAGCAAGCTGCTGCTACTCCTCAGAATGGAACTCCCTATCCTTATAATAATAAAAAATAATGGTCTTTGGAGCAGAAACAACAGACCCAGGCCTGATTTTAGTAAGAATTTGTGTGACTCATGCAAAGTGCATGGGGACACTGCTGCCTGGTCAGGATGCCCCAAGAAAGATCATGTTTCTGCCATTGCTATGGCAGTAACGAATCCTTCTGCTCTAGGCCCTCCGCCTCGGCCCCATATTTGTCGCACCTCCCAGAGGTCGCTATCCTGCCCACCAGGTCCGAGCCTTCAACGACACTGGTGCGCAGGTATCCATCATTCAAGAGGATAAAATTCCTTATGGAGCTCAGGTTGATAGGCACCAATTCATCACGATAGAGAGCCTCAACCATGTCAAGATGTTCTTGCCTACGGTCCGGTTGAGGGTCACACAACCTCACTGTTCTAAGATATATACCATGGCAGTAGCAACCTATATTCCAGGAGGTTATGACATCCTGCTAGGGCCCCCACCCTTGCATAGCTCTAGACCCATTCCACGGGCCTCGAAGAACTACCTCTGCACAGCCAGTACCACTTGAAGGTGCCAGGTAGTGCCAGGCTCCGTCCCTCATGGACGTTGAGCCACGTTTGAATCCTCTCACTAAGCCAAGAACAGCCTCAGTAACAGTGCCAAGGCAAGACTCGAGTCTCCCTCTGGGAGCTCTAAGTCCTGGTCGCTTTCCCTTTGCTCGCTTGGCCCCACTACCCATGCTGGCAGTCAAGGAATAGCTAATTCCAATAGGAATCTCCAGGACACCCATGACCATAGCGGACACTCCACCAATGGTGCAGCCTCACAAAATGCCCCAGAGTCGGTCATCCCAACGGGTAATCCCATCCCGAATACTGTTACTTCATCCACTCCCCCTCCGTCAGCAGCTAACCAGTCCCAGAGTAATGACTCTGCCGAATCCTATTTGGTCGAAGAACTCAGGGAACCAAGCCACACAACATTAGGCATAGGATAAGTGCAAGTGCCCAAGTTGTCGTAGCAGCTGGAGCTGATGCCCCTCCTGCATCTTCAAGGGGCTTGAGTCTTTCAATGCCTTCCATGGCATCGTCAAACCGACCTCGGAGAGGTCAAAGGAAGAAGGGAAAAGGGCGTCAAGGTTTTCAGAAACCTTATGAGAGTCAATCTCCAGGCTAGTGCCTGGCACAGTGGCCCCCTTTTACAGAGAATTCTGACCCTCTCCATCCAGAGTAGGGTGCCAGATTCTGCTACTTTTATTTCCTTCCTATCCTTTTGCAACTTTCTATTTTTGTTCCGTCTATATCTTCTCTTCCATAGTTTCTTTTCCTCTTCACCATTGCCTTTAGGCATTTAATTCCATTGTATGCTCTGCTTAGGCAGAGCCATACCCGCCAGTTATTCTGGCCTTATAAATTAGTACTCTGTTAGGAGCTACTATCAAAAAAGTGCCACAATGGGCACAATACCCTATTCTAGGCACTCAGCATTCCATGCGACTAGGAAAAGTTTTATCCAGCAAAAATTGCTATAACTTTAGTTATATTTTCAAAGCCTGGCTCGTTTATAATTTGATTTGATTTAATTGCTGATTTGATGACCACTTCCTAGTCTTTATTTTGTGAAATTGCCAATGTCTCTGGTAAGACTTACAGTTTGTGTAATTTAATTTCCTCTCCACGGAGAATTACTTTATTAATCCTACCCCTGTTAATTTGCACTAATGTTCCCTCCGATGAAATTAATGCTGTTAGGTGTCATTTTCATGGCACAAGACAAAGTTACTTAACGAAATCGCATGGCTATTAACACCCCTACAAACGCGTCATATTGCCCCATCAGGGCCAACTAATAGCATGTGTTACATTAAACAATAAGCTAACAGTATTATACATGATCAAATTAAATATACTATTAACCCTATAGGTTAAGTTAATTCATATAATCATTGTTTGCTGTTCATTTTAACATTTTAACAGTCATTCCCAGTGTTACATTATGTTTAAGAGTAATAAAATTTGGCTTTCTTTCTCTTTGTTGTGTTATAGCAAATTATTAATCTCTTTAACCACGCCACACTTTATCCCTTACTTTTCAGCAAATTAGATTATTTTAAATTCTCTGCCTGTCCAGTAAACCTTCATGAATATTATCACCTGCAAAGCTTTAATCTCGTTTATATTATAGGTCCACTCAAGGGAGTATGGAAGGCTTAGTAACTTATATTTGTCATTTGTCCTAATTTCTGGCTTGTCTTTTCC
Source organism: Macrobrachium nipponense (assembly GCF_015104395.2). Classification (NCBI taxonomy): domain Eukaryota; kingdom Metazoa; phylum Arthropoda; class Malacostraca; order Decapoda; family Palaemonidae; genus Macrobrachium; species Macrobrachium nipponense. Next base: position 60,411,112 of record NC_061108.1, on the reverse strand, counting down.
ATTCCAACCTGTCTAGGGTTGAAATGTCCTTTAGAATTGGGAGGTGTTTAGGATTTTAAGCCAGAACCAAGGAAAAGTAAGACCTCTTTATAATCAGATTTATTCATTCTTGCCTATATGCAAGTTGCCTCTGTGGATTGGCAGCCTCCATTCTCTCTAAAATTTGCTGCCATTGGCTGCCTTAGATTTACTCTCCACAGGGGCCTTGAATGAGGGTGTAGCCTACCCAGTCGAGAATTTAAAAGAACAGAGCCGCAACAGCTCTTTCAAAAAGCTTGAACATTCCCAGGAGCTCAGAAAAGCTCAGAACTTTCTCAAGCCCTGCAGACTCCACTTCCCTTTTGCTCCCCTGCCTCCTGTGGGGGATCCCACAAGTGTTTTATATCTCCATAGTGCACAAAAATATCAGCACATGAGAAGACTACCAGACCCAGGAATTCCAGGTACTGTGAGATGTAAATGCAATCAGTGGATCATTTTTGCCTCTGTCTGTATTTCATTTTTATTCCCCCAAGGCGACTTTCCCCCTTCTTTGTTCAGCTTCTCACTCCCCAATTTTGGTTCAATGCTGTGATTAATTCTCTTATGATGCTAGTAAACATCCCCCTAGTTAATTCAAGCAATGTAACACAAAGTCCTTTGTGTGTAAACTCACAGTCATTTCATGCCCCTTGAGTGAGTTGTAATATTTTATGCTAAGAGCAAGTAGTGTGCAACGTTTCCCATGTGTTCCTCACCTTAGTACTGATGCTAGAATGCAATCTCTTTGCAAACAAATACCGTTCCTGATTGTGGGAGAAATTGGCAACCCTTTGGAATAAGGCTTGCATTGAAATAACCCGTTTTGTGCAAATTCAGATCTCCGTACCTGGTTCATTTCCCAGCTACGTGTTTCTGGTGGACTGACAATCAACCACGTCATCTCCTGGACCTACCCATAACTTATTGTAAATATAGTTCATTTAAAATTAAAGTCCAGAGTTTATGTAAATTCTTCCTTTTTCAGTAATATCGGCCTTTTGTCGTAGACTTTTGTTTATATTAACTCTCGTCCCTCCAGGCCATTTTTTAGAGTGTTAGAATTCATTTTGAAGGAGGAAACGAGCAGTTCATTACAATATATATATATATGTATGTGTTTCATTTTCAATCACGAAGAAATAAAAAATGTGATGATTATATGAACAAAGTTACAGCCACAAAGGAAAATTGAAACACTGGAGATGTTAAGTACTTTCGTCTTATTATCAAGACATGGTCACAGCAACTAAAGATACACAGAAGCAAGGACCTATATAATTGGTGGGTACAAGTCTTGAAGGAATACCAAAAAGGTTGGGAGGTCACAGAACGGTCAACAGATTAAAATCTAAATCTACCTATTGGCAATCCTCTTTATTCTATCTTTCAGTTCTTTCTGGAACATACGTATGTTTTATGACTGGGCCAAAAGAAAATAATTCACCCAGGTTAACTGAATCAAAACAGATTTTAACAAGTTCCTTGAAATAGTTTTGTTACAACGTGACAATATTTGGCTTTTAGTCCAATGTATTCTGCGAGATTTTTCACTCAAATGTAAAAATAAAGCATTATTTGTCTGAGCTGTTCTTACTGAGTATTTGTGTTGTTTTAATCTGGAGTTCAACTCTTTGCTGGTCTGACCTAAGTAAAATAAATCACAATCCATACATGGAGTTTTGTATACATCATTACTATCTTTTATGGGGCTATTTTTTATAGGCATGGTTTTTACGTTATTATATGTGAAAGATGCATTTAGATTAAACAATTAAAAAAAAGTTTTACAGTCTCAAACCCCAAAAATAAATGTGGCAAACAAAGGGTGTTTGAGGGCACTTCTTTTTTTCTTTCCGATTTTTCATGAAAGGTCTTAATAGCTTTATTATAACAAATATCCTTATATGGGATGGATAGCACAAATCTGTTCTTATTTTTCTGATGATTTTTAATTCTTGATCTAAAAACTCAGGCTGACTATTCGTAAGGCTCTAAGAAATATTGATGAAAATACTGACATTTTTATATTTATATGATGTCTTGAATAATAGTGCACATATGTCAGATTATTTGTCTTTTTCGTATAAATACTAAATTTACAATTAAAAGGTTCCCTTTTAATATAAGTGTCCAAAAAGGTAAACAATCATCTTTCTCTAACTCAAGCGTAAATTTAATAGAAGAGACGTAATCATTTAGTTGAGCCAATATATTAATTACATCCAAATCTTTGGGTATGATGGCTAAAATATCATCGACATAACGGTACCATGTCACAGGAAAATGGACAATCTCGGGGATGTGTAGGCGTTCAAAAAATTCCATATATAAATTTGAAAGAACAGGCGAAAGTGGGTTTCCAACTGCCATACCAAAAGTTTGCTTAAAAAATTCTCTGTTGAAAATAAATTTACAAGACGTTATGCATAATCATATTAATTCTATGACCTGGCTAATTGTTAGTTGCAAATCAAGTTTATGTAATTCATCTTTAAGGTATTCCAATGCAGAGTCAATGGGAACTTCAGTGAATAAGGAGCATACATCAAAACTTATTAACCGTGAATCTGGATTGATTGTAATGCCGTTTATTTTGTCGGTCAGATCTAAAGATTTAATAAGATGGGTATCAGAAATAGTTCCTAGCAATGGTGACAATAATTTTGATAAATATTTTGAAAGCTTATAAGTTATGGTACCAATAGAACTAATTATTGGTCTAATAGGGTTATTTTCTTTATGTGTTTTTATCTTTAAGACTTTTGTTGTTTTTTAGGATACTTTTTAATTTACTGTTGAAAGATTTAATTACTTCTTCTAAGGGGTTCTTGTTTACTTTTAAGTAAGTATTATTGTCACTTAACAGTTCCTCAATTTTTTGTATATACAGTTCTTTATCCATGATAACTACGGTGTTGGACTTATCCGCCTTAGTTATATGTGTTCTTTTATCCTTTTTCAACTCAGCCAAGGCATTTCTATAGCGTACCGGGAAGTTCATTTCACATGGTAATTTCATTGCTGAATATTTACTCCTTTTATTATGTCATACTGTAAAATTACAAATGGAAAAATATTAGTGAAGATGTTATATGCGCTTTAGGCTCTCTCTCTCTCTCTCTCTCTCTCTCTCTCTCTCTCTCTCTCTCTCTCTCTCTCTCTCTCTCTCTCTCAAAAGTACGTAATCATTTCTGAGAAGCATTCACAAACGAAACCTCATCAAGACACAATGTCCGCAGGAGAATAGAGATGACAACGTAAAGGAACAATGGATAACCTTCCATTGTTATGGATCAATTAGGACAGAACGGTTGAGTTCCAAGAGTTAAAAATTCAGCGAAAAACAAACATATTACTCAAAACAGTATCTAACATTTTGCTCACATCTTCAAAATAATAATAATAATAATAAATAATATAATAATAAAATAATAATAATAATAATAATAGCTACAAACACGATTAGAAGAACCCGACCAATTACTATATGGCACTTTATTTTGAACATATTACACTCCAGTTGAAAATACCGAACTAAGACTCTCACCCTCATGAAAAATTAGAGGTTATTCAGCTAAATTGTTTTCTTGTCGAGAATCACAATTCTTCACCACTAACGAAACTGAGGATTCTGCCTTTTTCATAAAAAATCTCTCGTAAGACGAATGATAAGAAGGAAAATTGAAGACTTTTTTTTTTTTCTTCTTGATCGCGTCACTCTTGTTGATGCTCAGCAGAGGCACAGTTCCCCCACAAGACCTTGGCAAAATACCTAATCACGGATGTGTGGCCATAAATAAACACCCAAGGTCTAATATCAAGGATCTAGGCTTCTGTTGCAATATTTCTTTTACACACGAACGTTCCTTTAGAACCTCATGACTTGAATACGTTAGAGATCAATTCTATTTTGGAAGCGGCTTCCTGCGTTTTCTTTTCCTAGTTTCTTCTCGTCTTGCTTCAGGAATTTCGATGACAAAAGCACCGACAATACCAATGGCAATAACTATATATATATATAATATATATATATATTATATATATTATATATAATATATATACTATATATATAATATATATATATATAATATATGTGTGTAATTATATATAGTAATATATATTAATAATATATATTATATTTATAATATATATATATGGGTTGGTTATATTAATATATATATATGGTTATAATAATATATATATAATATAATATATATTAATATAATATTATATATATATTATATATATAATATATATATAATAATACATATATTATATATATATATATTATATATATATAATATTATATATAAGTATAGATAGTAATATATAATATATATATATTATAATATATGATATGTATGTATGTATATAATTAATATATAGCTCATCATATATATATATATATTATATATATATACAATACAATATATATATTTATATAATAATATATATACTTATTATTAATATATGATATATATATATATAATATATAAACTATTTTTTTACTTCTTTCCCACCTCCCACCTGAAGGCTTACATTTCTTCTCTCTCTCTCTCTCTTCTCTGCGTCTCTCATCCTTCTCATCGCATGAGATGCAGCTTGCCAAGTGGGCAACTATTCTTGAAAACATTCGTTTGCGCTGTCATGTATTGAACATTCTTCAGTTCTGATGAAGTCATGTTTGGCAATATGATAATGGAATAATAATCAATTGTTCCAATTGTTTTTGCAACATTACGTGTCTCTCTCTCTCTCTCCTCTCTCTCTCTCTCTCTCTCTCTCTCTCTCTCTCTCTCTTATTTGTGATCTTCATTGTCATCCTTATGATCACGGGGGGAGGGACAGTAACAACGATAACCTCAGAACCACACGAATGGGCAAATAAATGAACTTCCCTAACGTATCAAATACTTTGTCTTTTCCTACATTGCCAGACTTTAGATCATTGCCTTATATCGCGATATAGACATCGCAGAAGGAAACTGATCAGGGAAACTCACTGGGGTGCAGCGGGCAAGAGGAATCTGAAAAAGGCCCCTGATACTCGGAGAGAGGTCAGAAACTAGGACAGAGGTCAAATCTCAGAAAGTCAGATATCTACCTGTTACATATACGTACCTACCTACATAATATATATATATATATATATATATATATATATATATATATATATATATATATTATATATATAACTCTGTGTATGTGTTTATAACGAAAGTGTGTGGGGAGAGAAAGTGATGTTCTATCGTCAGGTAAGGTAACGTTCTCATTCTTGAATTGGCCCAGTTATGGGAAATTTTTATATTCAGAGTTCCGTCGCTTGTTGGAACAATCTGGCTTTTTTCATCTTTTTTGTTCACTTTCCTGTTTCTTCGAAGAGTGTAGGATAGGCTGATGAAAAAGCAAAAGTTGCTTGGTGAATTATCAGGAAAGCTCCTTCTTCTTGACCTCATCTTTTCCTTCTAAACCTGGGGTTCCCAAATCAGGGGTCGGGACCCCGAGTGCGGTCGGAATGTTCATTATGTGGGGAAATAGACAGGTCATGTGGTCGGTAGGGTCGCTTAGGTACCCCTAGGGAATGAGTGTACAAAATATCAAAGCAGGGGTGCGAGTCTCATGTTATATTCAACTGGTTTGGTAGAGTAACAAAAGGTTGCCTAGTAAGTCTCATTGAGAGAAAAAAATAAATTAAATGATAAATAATAATTGTTTCAAGTATATATATATATATATATATATATATATATATATATATATATATATATATATAAATACAGGGTGTTTTGAAATTAAAGGCCCCTCCCCCCCTTTCTACAGCATAAACTAAAATTCATATGGACAACAACAAAAGTAATTCAGTACAGGTATTTTTTTGAGTTTCTCTCTGAGTATTTAATATTTTGTATGACCTCCATCTGCCTGTACCACAGCACCTGCAATCTTGAGTGGTATGATTTTAGCAAGTCGCAAGAAAGCTGAGACTCAGGCTCCATTTCCCTGAGCACTTCGGTCACCTCTCTTCGCAGGTCGTCAAGGCTTGGTATACCAACATAGATCACTGCGCGCTTCAACACGATCCTTTAAGATACTACCAATGTTTTCACACACATTAAGGTCAGGGGAGCTACCTGGAAATTCACTTGACGAAAAGAAATCCATACCACTGTTTTGAAGCAGCTCCTGTGTCTGAAGAGCCTTAAAACATGGTGCCTTAACATGCAAAAATGTGACTTCTTCAACTGATAACACATTTTCAGGATCTTTGAGGAAATCAAATACTCCACCAGTAAGCACAGTTTCTCTGAAGTATTTGCCATTCCATGACTGTCCTTTTGGCTCTGAAACAGAGAAAAATTCCCAAACATTCAGGAAATTTCACAACTTGGTGATAGTGCACGTCATCACTGATATCATCCAACTTTGCAGCCCAAATGATGTCATTTTTATGATTTGGCTTCCTGACTGTCAAAATGAAGAATTCATCTGATCAGCATCATGGAGAAAGTCACCTTATTCCCAATCTTTAAGAAATGAACTACAAAACCATGCACGGTCTTTTCTCTATTACTGAGTGATGTTGGGCTTGCTGATAACATGAAATGGCTTGATACCAGATTTTTTCAACTCACAATAAACAGCACTATAACTTTTCTTCTTTCCCCTTTTTGTTTCTAGTTCAAGCGCCAATTTACGTGAAGACTTTCTTGGTCTACCCACTGCCTCAGCTATGATGTCTTTTGACTCCTGAGAAAGGACTTCAGACCTTCCAAGATTCTCACTCTTTTCGCAATGACAGTCATATGGATTTTTGTTCCAGTTTCTTTTAACAAAGGATTCATCTCTTTTAATGCGCTTAGCTTTCCAGGAACGTGAAATGAAGGATGCGACAGCATCCCTGGGCTCTGAAGGTTATACCCCGGATTTTGTCAATCTATCTGATTTCCTCCAAGTCATTAGCCATGGCTGTATCTAACTCTGTCACTCAGTCTGAAAATACAAGAAATGTAAAATGAAAAATAGCATAATAGAAACTTGAGATAATGTACTTGGAGATAGGCTATAGCAGAAAACTTCATAACTTTCCATTGTTCTGTGGAGGGGGGTGGCTCTAATTTTGAAACACCCGGAATTATGTATATACTTAAAACAATTATTTATCATTTAATTTATTTTCTCTCGGTATATATATATATATATATATATATATATATATACGAGAAAAAATAAATTAAATGATATATATATATATATATATATATATATATATATATACCGAGAAAAAATAAATTAAATGATAAATAATTGTTTTAAGTATATACATAATTATATATACCGGGTGTTTCAAAATTAGAGCCACCACCCCCTCCACAGAGCAAATGGAATGTTATGAAGTTTTCTGCTATAGCCTATCTCCAAGTACATTATCTCAAGTTTCTATTATGCTATTTTTCATTTTACATTTCTTGTATATATATATATATATATATATATATATATAGATATATATATATTATATATTATATATATATATATATATATGACTGGTAAAAATGTTTGTAACAACAGAATTCCATCTAATAAAAGGAGCCCATAAAACACCAAAATATAGAGAAAAAAGTACTATATTTCAGAGACTGCTGTCTCCCTCTTCAGGTAGATGAATGAGAAAAGTTTACAGAAAAGGTGGTATTTATACCAAGAGGTCCATCCACAAACAAGCCAATTTAAGTCACCCCCGCTGATAATCTTCCTTTAATCTTCTTAAGGGTTGGTTGAATGAAGACGTTGTCGATCTTGTCTGAAATCCATGCTCCTTTTGAGATGTTCATTACCTGCCTCTCTTTTATTAAGGCCGATTCCATCATTTGACTCTTGTACCGGCAGTTGCTGCTATAAATTACACGTGACAAATTCCAGTTTATTCTATGGTTATGTTCATTTATATGGTTGAAAATAGCCGAGTTCTGTTGTCCATACCTAACTGACCGTTTGTGTTGTATTAATCTCTGGGGAAGGGATTTACCTGTAAATCCGATGTAAGATTGGTCACAGTCCTGGCATGTCTGTGAGTAAATAGTCACTGACGATCACGGCGCCATTGAGATGGACATATCTGTCAATCAGTATATTCTTAATTCCACCATTGGAAAAACGGTCTGGCTAAAATCTAGAGCCAAATGGGATTGCATTATCGAAGCATGTCAGGCACTCAATATTTCAGATGTTATATCAGATCATGACCCAAAGAAGTTAAATAAAATGCTGGGGCTATTTTGGTAAGGTGTGTCCCTAGAAAGGTCATTAAATTCAGGACAAATGATCAGCCATGGTTTGATGATACATGTAAAAGATCCTACAAACAGACCAAATTCAACATATGGAGACGAAATCGCTCACGTGAAAATTACGCCATTTTCGCTGAGTCTCGCTATGCTGCGAACAGAATTTATCATATAGCTGAGAGAAATTATAGTAATTTCTTAAAGAGGAACCTTGAGGGAATTACTCAGCCTCATCTGTGGTGGACCTAATTGGCATCATCTATCTTTGGGTCAGGCACGTCTTCCATTCCATCACCACTAACACTAACAGATGATGGTAGATTGGTTACTGGCCCTAAAGAAAAAGCTGAACTGCTTCATCGAGCTTTTGAAGCTAAGCAATCACCTGAGGATATCCCTCTCCTTGATACTGGTCATCCTGAGCCTGTTCTTACAAAATTTGCATTTCGCTTTAGGGATGTTAAACAAACTGCTGGATAATCTTGACAGCTGGGGTGGAGAAGATCCTGATGGTTTCTTCCCTTTGTTTGTAAAAAGGTTTCTAGTGTGAGCCTCTTAAGATTAGATTCTATAGATTGTATGGACGACGTGGTATCTTTGCAGAAGAGCGCAAGCTTATCAACATAGTACCTGTTCAAAAGAATGGCAAATCTGCAGACTGCAGTAGCTACAGGCCAATCTTTATTTCCCCTGTGCTCTCCAAACTTGCAGAAAACCCTATCTTTAAACCAATATATAATTATGTGGAATCTAAAACTTGTCATGGCCTTGTTGGACCACTACACACACTAGGTCTTCAGGACCACAAATAACCAAAATACACACCACAGACTAAGGTGTTCTAAAGACAGCAATCCAATAAGGTGAGCATCCAAATATAAATGCAGCACACACAAGAATAACTCAAGGTGGATACCAAAACAATATAAAAAGCCAAATATATTATAATTCAATAAAATGCAAGAAGTTATAACTAGGCCACTTCATTAACATGAAATCACCAAAATCACTTACACAAAACACCTACGCAAATGAACTGGCAACACAGTCAGCCTCTGAAGGAGGAAAGGGGTCCCAGAGGGGAATAGAAAATAGCAAAAAAGAAAGGAATAACCTGAATTTTAAACTGTAATGGATGATAATGAAATGTGATGAAGGTCTCCCCCAAAAGCACCCCAATAAAGACTGAGGACTGCAAATCTCAAGAGAATAACATATAGAGCTCCATCAGCAAACTCAGCTGACTTATACAGCACGGCCGTGATCCCAGTAATCTTGATCATAATATTATAAACGCTGTGATCCCAGTAATCTTGGTCATAACATTATACGTAAATGCCGTGATCCCAGTAATCTTGGTAATTTATTACAAAAGGCTAACACACCTTACCGTCGCAAGGCGAGGTTCCTCTGGTAAGTACTGCACCAGAGGCAATAACAAAATGGTGGAGATGTAGGAGAACTGCCAGCTGAAGATATATATATGTGTTATAGACTTGCTGTAAATCCATAAAATTCGAGAGAGATAGCAGGCTCACAAGTCAAGGTGCAGATACAAATATACCTGTGATACCTGTGATGCTCTTTTAGATTTGACAGCATTTGCAAGAAAACCTTGTCGATGAAGGTTTTGAGTATAGAATCATTCAAATAGATTTCAGTGCTGCTTTAGATTTAGCAAATCACAAGATACTTACTTATAAACTTCAGAATCTTGGAGTGGGTGGATATCTTTTTAGGCTTACTTCAAGATTGTTCAGTATGCCGATGATGCAACACTTAAGGGTGTAGTAAAGTCTCCACTTTTGAGAAATGAAGGTGCCCTTATTCTCAATCATGACATGGAGCGGATTAATGTCATGATTGAGTAAAACGAAAGCACTATTGATTAGCAGATCTCGTACAGATTTTGCACCCCTTCCTCCCCTTCATGTGGATGGGACTCTGTTAAATGAGTCTGAAGCTTTAACTGTTCTAGGTGTAACTTTTGACTCACCTCTTACTTTTGAGAAACATTTAATGAAAGTGTCAGTAAATGCAGCACAAAAGTTAGGTATTGTACAAAAGGCCTCATATATTTATAACAGTAATAAAATCAGTGCAACGTGTTTTAGATCATTTGTCCTTCCTGTAATAGAATACTCTTCTGCAGTGTGGATGTCTGCTTCTGACAGAAATTTATCTCTTTTAGATAGAGTGGCTCATGGTGGTAGGTTTCTATTTCCTAAAATCAACAGTTAAGACTTGGACCATCGACGGAGGGGCTTTTTCTCAAGATGTATTTTAACATAGGTCTTTCACATAAACAGTTGATCCCTGAGCCCCTTTTCCCGCTGAGAGCTACAAGATTTGAGGAACAGTTTCCTCAATATGCAGTAAATGTGTTCCGCTGTCGAACTTCTCAGTTCCGGAGGTCCTTTATTCCTCACACTATTGGACTGTGGAACAGTCTCCCTGAGGAAGTCGCACAATTGGAGCTTCAGAAGTTCACACAGAGATACAATGCATGACTACCCTAATACTATTTATTCCCTTGTATTTTAATACCTTTATATCTATCTATTAGTTTTCTTTTTCTTTTTTTAACAAGTGAGTTAGTTCTCTTCTTTCTGTATGTCCCTTTACCTCCTCTCCTTCTTCCCAATGAATATTATGTAAGGCAGTCCCCGGGTTACGACGGCTCCGGCTTACGACATTCCGAGGTTACGACGCTTTTTCTTAAATATTCATTGAAAAATCTGCCCTGGGTTACGACGTTTTTTCCGACGTTACGACGCTGACGCTTCCGACACTCCGAGTTAACGACGCTTTTAAAAAACGCATACTATGATAAAAATCCTTTATAGTTTAGCACAGTATATTAATAAAAATAAGTTTATGGTTAGATTACAACAAAAATTTTTAGGTTATGATGATTTTAGACACTTTTTATGTCGTATTTTTCGATGTTTTTTAGTGACGCCTCATATGCGGAACTAGTTTCCGAGCGAATGAATACTAGCTTGGATGCGCAAAGTTTATAACAGCCCAAAAGCGCAAATAATGAAAAAATCATTGCTTGTTTCCAGTAATAATAACAAAACTAAGTTTCTGGTTAGATTACAACGCAAATTCCAAGTATCCAAAGAGAGACATTATCCACTAATTTGATCAGAGAGAGAGAGAGAGAGAGAGAGAGAGAGAGAGAGAGAGAGAGAGAGAGAGGCGTCTTCCGACGCTCCGAGTTAACGACGCTTTTAAAAAACGCATACTATGATAAAAATCCTTTATAGTTTAGCACAGTATATTAATAAAAAAAAGTTTCTGGTTAGATTACAACAAAAATTTTGAGGTTATGATGATTTTCGACACTTTTTATGTCGTATTTTTCGATGTTTTTTAGTGACGCCTCATATGCGGAACTAGTTTCCGAGCGAATGAATACTAACTTGCAATGCGCAAAGTTTATAACAGTCCAAAAGCGCAAATAATGAAAAAATCATTGCTTGTTTCCAGTAATAATAACAAAACTAAGTTTCTGGTTAGATTACAACGCAAATTCCAAGTATCCAAAGAGAGACATTATCCAGTAATTTGATCAGAGAGAGAGAGAGAGAGAGAGAGAGAGAGAGAGAGAGAGAGAGAGAGAGAGAGGCGTCTTGGTAACAATGGTCTTGGGGATTGACGTAACGTTTATTTTCTGAACAGATAGGACAGACAAGTGTTCGTTTCATTAAACGGTCTCTGATTCATGCCAGTAAATGTTTTGTTGATACTAATATATAAGCCTATTTAAAGATACGTTTACTTTAATTAGTCTATATGATACGTATCATATAGACTAATTAAATAGGCTTATATATTAGTAATCAACTGTTCTTGTAACCCTCAAGATTTGGCAAAATCACTCCAGGTTGTCCATAAAACTTCAAGAATGTAGTGTCACCAGAGGATTACAATAGTTTTTACCTTCAAGAACCAGCATTTTTTTATGAAAATAACTCCAGGTTGTACAAAAAACTACAGGAAACAACATGTAGTGTAACCAAAGGATTATAAGTAAGGTTTTTATAACTTTTTATTAGTTTAAGACATTTTTCCAACGTCGTTCTGGCTTACGACGATTTTCGGGTTATGACGCGTCTTATGAACAGAACCCTGTCGTAACCCGAGGACTGCCTTACTTTGGAAGATTGAATTTCAAGTCAATGGCCCCTGTGGGTTTGTTCCATGTGAATAGGGGTCATCTCCTGAATAATAGTAATGTTTTATATCAGTCTAATAATAATAAAAGTGGTTACTCAGAAGTCAACAAATTTATCCCCTTGCGAGCGGGGATGTAGTTGGAGGCAAGGCTTTTCTGTGGACCTTCTTTACAGGTAGGTCATTTAGGTGTATGACTGAAACCCAGTGTCAGGTGCTACTACCCACGGAGTATTTTTAAGCATGTGACTGGAGGATGACCCGCGATTACCGTCTAAAACAACACCGTTACTCAGTTCGAACAGGTCGATCGACAAGTGCTTTATTTGTACAAATAAATGATTATAACCCTTGTATAGACTGGGAAAATTCATCAGAGGTAATATTATGTAGCCATATTGTAAAAAGAAACATAACTGAATCTGCATTTAACAATCAACTTATGAATCTGAGTTTATGTCTTTTTAAATTAGATAGTTACCTTGTTTATAAAATTGTAGGGAAATACAATGTCACCTTTAAGCAACAGCATGTTATACTAACTGCAGTTTCAAATATTACACACTTTTAAAGTATTCTTCCTTGTTTGGTACTGAAAATTTGTAATGATGGTTTGCTTGTTAATGGCTTTGATCTTTTTGTGGTGGTTTCTTGTTTATGTTTCTTTTTATTTATTTTACTCTGTACATCGAAAAAGTGTACGCAATACACGAAAGCGCTTGGTAACTGGTCTTTAATTTTTCACCTTTCATGTGGTTATCTACGTGTATATATATGTATAATATATATATATATATTTATATATATATATATATATGATATATGTTTATATATATATATATATATATATATATATATATATATATATATATAAACATATATATATATATATATATATATATATATATATATATATATATATATATATATGCGTGTGTGTGTATGTGTAAACATTTGTAATACTTAGCTTTAGTAAAACTGAGGAAAAAGTCTCGCACAATATGTTACAATAAAAAAAATTATAGGCCTACGATTTTTCACGGCATGTTTAACGAAGAAAAATAAAGCAATTAAATAAAAAAAAATTATTAAATAAAACTTAGATCGTTCATGGAACCCTGTTTGGGGATGACTGACGGTTAATTAGGGCAAGGGTGAGGCCACACCAGGACGCGGCGAGTGTGGAGGTTGCAGGGAAGAGGTTCCCGTAGCAGTTTGAATCATTGGGTATTTTATGCAGTTGGCCACACAAGACTAGAGGGACGGCTCGACCCTCTGTAGTTGCCGCCATGAGATGAAACATGTTTTAAAATACCGCGGCGGTTCCCGGCGTCTTCTCCTAAAACAACCCCATTTTCGATATGATTATGGGCGGTGTAACTTGAATGGTTTTGATAACTATGTTGTGAAGTTAGTTCCTTTATTAGGGACTTGCATTTGTAACCTCGAAATTGTTTAAAGCATATTATCATTGTTAAGTAACCGATATTAACATCGAAACTTTTATGTATTAAGCGACTACATTTATTATCTATTCAGTAACAATGTCGAGTTAATTATTCCATATCTGTAATGCATACTTAAATTAGCAGTCATTTCAACACCTCTCATTTGTGTACTTTCAGACTGCGTTCAATTTTGTTCCCAATAAAGAGTCGAGCAAATAGACCGACTTCTAATATTGGCCTTGTCTGCACCTAGACGCTTCCCGCGTCCGGTGTGGCCCACGGTCTAGATATCTGGACCGTGGTGTGGCCTTACCAGTTAAGGCGCTGACACACTAGCGAAATTTCCGTTGACTTTTGAATGTGACGTCGACTTTTCCTGTCTTGACGACTTTCTGGTGTTGTCGTCACAAATTTTGAAAACGGTACCGATCGAATTCAACCCATCGCTACCGTCGACTTATGTTTGTTCATATCTCGGAGAGCGCGCATTTCAAGTCATCAGATGTAAGATGAGTTCTTGGTACAGTGGACAAGATTGGCAGAACAGTTTTTGGTCGAAGATATGGGGGAGAGACGATGCTTATGGGGCCATAAGCATGATAGTTTTATGAAAAAAAGGTCTTAAATGCAAAAATTACCAAGGAAAACTTTCCTGAACTTGCTGATTTTTATACAGAAAGCATGCTATATCGTGAATATCAGATTGTTATATAGCGTAAGTCTGCTCTCATTGTGTTTTTTTCTGCTTCTTTTTGCAATAGCAAATAATATAAATAAAAATCTTTAAAATTTTTGCAGTGTTTCTCTAGCTTAATTTATAATACAGTCTGACTGTGGTTGTGTAAACAAGGTTACGAATAGCCTATCTAGGCTAGCCCTAGCTTATTTTTTAAAATAAAGCTTTTCACGTCTTATTAACCAGGACCGAACCCAAAGACTTTTTTTTTTTTTAATTCTATGCAGCATCATTAAACACATGCAAGCACGGCCCACTAGTTGCTTTTTGTGTTATAAAGCATAGTTGTTTTATCATTTCGGGAAGTCACAGCTTAGGTAGTTTGTTTACGTTTTGACGACGACAACCACGGTATGAAGAAGAACGTGTGTGACAACCAGAGTACGGAATGACGTCGACTTCTTTGGAAAGTCTACGGAAATTTCGCTAGTGTGACAGCGCTTTTAGACAGTGGTTCCTACCGCTACTAATAGGGTCGACCACTAACGAGTCGCAGTTATCGGATTTTTAGGCGCGCCTTCGTGCATATAATTGTCAGAAATCCACTGAAAAGCAATTATATAAAGAATATTTTCAACCCATTATTAATTACAGTATGGTTCGGGGAAAAGTATTAGCAACCTGTTATTTGTCTGAAAGATACAGATGAATTGTTACATAAGCTCGTCATTTTTGTTCGAGTTGGCAACTCTTTTTATTACCAGTAAGTAAAGGAAGCGCAACGCGTCTTTGTCTCAGGACAAAGTGCTGTGACAGGCTGGCGTGTAATTATGGGACATTTTATATCGAATAATATATATACATATATATATATATAATATATATATATATATATATATATATATATATGTATGTATATATATATATATATATATATATATATATATTTGAACGAAGTAGGTTGCGTGGAAGTTTACTATGCATTTATTCATATGTGGCAGTTGCCCCTGGCCAAGAGGATAAGTTACAGCCTACATTTCGGTTCTTGGAAATCTGGCGCAAGCATATGAATCACGATAACGCTACAAAAGTCAGCAGAGTGAAGGCTAGTGCCGTTGACGTTTCTGCATAGTTGTAAAGGGAACGCAGAATATGCCATATATCAGGCAAGCTGTTTACAGACAAAGCATTTAACATGGTATCGTAAACGTGCACTAATTTTTGCTGAGCGACGGAAGAAAATTATGAATGGCCGGCAAGGCAAAAAATAAATAAATAAAAAAGTTAGCCGTCTACAATTCTTGGTACGGGGACATAAAAAATAACCTTTAACAGCCGAGTTCTTCTCTGATTCAGTTGAGCTGTGAAGTTTATCAGGCGCCAGTGAAGTGGAATTCAATGTGGCGTCGCTTTTATCACTCAAACATGCAAATGATAAGGGTAAAAAAAAAAAGCTCCAAACGAATACATGGATTGCATTTCCGTAGAAACGTAACCACTGCACTGTTGCCAGTTGAGTGAGGATATGTGTGACAAAATTAAGCTGCTCGTAAACTAGGATTATTTGTATTCAGCCCTCAAGAGGTAAATCGCTAGGCATGGTGTTGTTTCATCGGATTATCTGAATGTATGTGTTACGGATAACAGCAAGGTTACAATTACAAATTTTTGGGGTATTTTTTTCCCTTTTTTATTGAAACCGGTGAAAGAAAATTACTGGCAACTCAACCCCTCAGGCACTATGCTGAAGGTTGCCATGAGTACGATGACTATCGTACACATACGACAAAACAAAACAGTTTGATACGACGCACGAAGTGCCTTAGACATGATATATACGTTGCTATTTGCATTATTACAAATCTTCTTCCTTTCTATATCCGGACACTACCCAGAATAATATATCAAGTGAAAATCATCCATTAATACCAAAAATAGATAACTAGTGCAGAATCCTCCCTGATGGTACCAAAACCTGTAAAACCAGTTTTGACAGCAAACTGCCTCTTGATAAATTTTGGGTTGACAATTTAAAAAGAGATGATGACTTTACTGACCTTGTAAATATTACTCTTTTTACCACAAGCAAATGCTCGGTTGAAAGAGTGTTTAACAAAATAAATTTTTACAAAAGAAAAATCAGCCAATGGTGTGTTTTTAACTTCTGAATGTATAAAAAAAAAAAAAAAAAAAAAAAAAAAAAAAAATCTTCTATCACTTTTAAACCATCAAAAGACGATTTTTCGTGAAATGGAGAGTTGATCCTGTGACTTAAGGGCCCTATGCACTGAACGATTGTTTGAACGATTGTCGTTATCGACAAACGCACACACTATTCTCCGCACCGATTTCAGCCTGAGCAAATAGTTTGTCACGGGAAGACATGGCATCATCTCTCTAGAAGAAACGAGCACGATTACATTAAACAGCCTGTGTATGACAGGCTTAAGTCGCAAGCCAGCAATCTGGTCGGGACACGGTGACAGTTTCCGCTGAGATCGTTCAGACCACGAAACTCAGCCCACTTGTTTATTCAGACAAGCCCATACATAATGTTTTTGCAAACGATACAGACAATCGTTTAGTGTATGGGGCCCCTCATGTCTTTAACTTGCTGCATAATTTTAATATCTCCGTTTCAGTTCTTGCAACTCTATTCATATTTTCTGGAAAAAAGAAAAATCTCATGTTAACATGCAGTATAGATTTTTCGGGGTTAGGCATTCACATACGCTGAACAATGAAGAGCCATTTCTTTTCAATAATGCACATTAAAATTATTGCACGCAATAACTATACAGAAATGAGGAAAATCATTTTTTTGTCAATGTTGCCGTGCGTATGCACATATTTTGCTTTTCAATAAATTTTAATAAACATTCCAATGGTAATTCGTTTATTCCTTACAATTTTGCAAACGGAAAACTACCAATTACCTAAATGTATACATACAGAGTTGACATTCAGTGATTATACAGATCCTTCGAAATTTAGGTTTTCTGGTGTCCTATTTCATGCCGTAAAAGCGATGTATGAACAAAAAAACTGCTGCTGTCAAGTGACGGAATTAAGTGAACAACGTTAGTCACACTGGCAATGCAAAAGAGGTCTAGCAATAATAATGATAATAATAATAACATCATTATGATCACATCCATTCCATATAGTTAAATTTGTATCCTTGCTCCGACAGTATTGAATTATACATATGTACAAGAACACACAGTGCAACAGAAATAAGAATAAAAACGTAAAAAAAGTAAATGCAGCTATCTCAACAAACGTACAAATGCAAACTGTCAGTTGGGAAGTATGGCAAAAAATGAACGTAATACAGAAAAATGAGAATTTATGACCAGATGATGGTAAATAGGTATGGCTTGAAAAAAAGATCTCTTATTAGGGATGAAACATTTTCCTGTACTACACCAGGGAACAAGTGAGTCTGCAGGTGTTGGGTATCCATCCACACATAGTAACGTTATTTGCAACAATAATGCGGGTTACAATTTGTCACATTTTCCGAACCACCTAGAATTGGAGACTGTTGCTGTCACAGTTTTGAGTGAAATACGGGCATTTATTACAATGGCTTCGAAATTCATCTGAAGACCTATGAGAAAGTATCTTTCATTCGCTTCCGACGCTTAGGTCTTATTCCAGAATTCCTTGCATTCCTTCAGACGAAATTAAGAATATGCGTCAGCAACTATAACCATCTCCCGACCCTAAATCTGGTCAGAATTTCTATATCATTTTACAACTATAGGGTGCCTCACAAAAAACCAGGACATTTTATGATTTACACATGTATTTAACCATGTATCTTACTCTATCAATGAACGGAAAAAATTAATTATATAACATGAATTTTGTTATTCCTTATTCATTAATTCCAGGATGCCGTAGCTATCAAGTTTTGTTCTATTTTACCAATATTTCAGTAACCATTGGCTGTTTTCTTTCTAACAGTTAAATAAACTGTACCAAATTTATTGGGTTTTTTGGAGCACCCTGTACTTATCAGTTCACCTAACAGCTAAGAGTGCTTCGCCACATCCCCCTTAAAATTTTTAGTCATTATTTGGATGACAAGACAAATCATCTTTGAGGTCGTTATTATAATGATTTGAGGTGTTTGTGGGCAGATCGGTGAAAGGCTCGAGGGCTTATTTCAAGGAAGTTAATTTACAAATCGAGTCTCTGGAAGGTAACTAACTGCCTTAGAAAACTGATGTCGTTATCAGAAGAGAGGGAGTTTAAGTGCTGTACTTAGCATCGTTCTTTTGTTGCTTCTGATACTGAGTTTATGTTAATGCTATTATTTCACAGATGCTGTTATGGTTCTATAATAGAATACAGTTATTAAAACTTCCACTTACTCTCTTCCAGGAAAGTTAACCTTCCCCCTTCTCCCACCCACCCACCCCCAACCCCACCATAGTTGCGAGTCGTGATACTTAGTTCTGCTAACAGCATATCCTACCCTCATCCAGTCCCTACAGCCACTTCAATTTAAGGCTCCTGAAAAGAACTCTTGCGCGAGGAAGCCCCTCCAAGATGCGCTCTTTGCTTTCGTCACGAGACGTTGCAGCGAACCTAATTTTCTATATTTTCTCCCCTCTTCGAATTTTTTATCTACATCATTTAGCTAATCACAAAACACATGCGCATAAATACACAAATACACTCACACACACACACACACACACATATATATATATATATGTGTGTGTGTGTGTGTGTATGTGAATTAGATTCTTGGTTGTTAGAAACGGTGATGATCAAAACTAGGGTGAAGTAATGGGCCATGGAGTAATTAAACCAACACCCTTTATGAGAGAAGAGAGAAGAGGCACCGAATAACAAATTTATTGAAGAGAGAAACTGAAAATGGTAGAAATGCGGGAAAATATGATAGATGAGACCAAGGTAAAGTCTGCCAATGAGATGAAAGCTGTGAACCTTTTAACAAGCCTAGTGCTCATGTCATACCTTCCCTCAAAATTGGTTAGATTTCCTGATCGCCAGAATGGGAAACTTGCCAAGAAAATGGTTCCTGGAGAAAAACTTCTGTACAATGCAACTGATTAACAATGGCAGGGAGGGAGGAGTCTCAAACTTACAAATACATCTATATGGCAACAATGCAAAGAAAAGGACATTAGTCTTCCTGGGTGTATCAAACCAACATAACAACACAATATATATCCTAACTTTGAAACCTTATAGTTAAATTTGTATCCTTGCTCTCACGCATTCATTTGATCCTGGCTACACAGTCAACATGGGTGTTGCTTTACTTCGGAATGTTCCCAATATCAGTATCTAATTCCTAGAGTCTTATTGTACATCTATATAACTGCCAATTGTTATTTCTCATTCTGTCTAAGAATCTAAGCAGAATATTATCTGTATAGACATTAGTGGAAGATTACATCCGCAGGTAAATGTTCTGAAGCAAAGACTAGGGCCAGTAGATTCTTCTTGATTATCGCTTAGTCGGACTGGTGTTGCTGAATTTTTGTAAGAAGTAAATCACTTGTTGGGGAGTGTCCAGTTCTCCCTCCTGCAACTCTACTCCTGTCAGGACAGAATTTTCATTAGTCTCCTGTCATATTGAGAAACCTTCAGACAGCATGCCTAGTTTTGAATGCCATATGTAGCATAATTTTCTCCACTTTTGGTTGCATCATTTCTCACTGACCCTAAACCTACCCCATGACCCGTGTGAACTATGGTCAGGTGACTAAACTCGGTCAGGTTAAACGTCATATTCATATATATTCTGCCTCTTGAATGAGGCAAACATGAATCCCATATGTTCATCCCACATGTCACTGTAGATTATGATGTCATCCAGGTAGGCGATGATCCATCTAGCTCCTGGATGAGGTAATTTATCGTGCTTTGGAATGTGGCACATACGTTATTCATGCCAAAATGCATCACATTGTACTCATAGCTGCCTTATATCTTCTTGTCCCTTTAGGATTGACACCACTTCTAGCCAAAATGCTACAGAATGGTGGATTTAATAAATTTAGGTTCTGAGGGCTTGTCTTGCTGTCAGACTCAGGGATAAAAATACACTTCACAGCAGTCTAGAGGGTCTCTGGCTTGACACAGGGTCTGAGCATATTAACACGGCATCCCAGGGTTGTCTTTCATTGATCCGGTGTTACAATAATGTAAACCAGTTCATTTAGTTTCTCTCGGACTGTGTACAATTCCTGATACTTTGCTTAGAGAGGCTCCCAGGGACAGGTAAGAAGATGAGGTCCTTTTCTCCCAATTAAAATTGCCTCTCTTGCTCTCAGTGTTAGTTTTATGACTCCATCCTCTGTTGGGCCTTCTGCAAGGACTTGTGAGCTAACTGACAGGTGGTAAAAATTCTCTCTCAGAATTCCAGTATGTATTGCAAGATTTTACTAGTCTTCCCCTGGTTTCCAATCGTAATATACCATGAGCAGAAAGTGTAGCATGCTTTTGTCCCAGTCTTTCAAATTCTGATCAAGGCAGTACATCCACAGGCAAACTTTGAAGGGTACCTTACAACTGAGAGGTAGGCAGAGAATACAGCAAATTTAATACACAGTTCCTTCATTGTGTTGGTGAAAACTCTGCACAAAAATATCCATTTGAATTTCCTGTGGCAACCCAAATGTGGTAATGAACTGCATGAAAGCACAAATGACGGGCTTTCCAGGGGCAATCCATAGTGGCACAGCCTCGGGGAAGCGGGTTGAGGTGAACATGAGGGTGAGGACATAAGCATCTCCCCTCTTCATCTTAGGCATAGGATCTATAGTATCGGGTATCTTAGAGAAAGGTTCTGCCACTACTGTGACAGGCTGGAGGGCAGCCCTTCCTAAGCTGGGATCTTTCTTTCCCATTACCTAGCAGGTATGGCAGCTATGGCATAGTTGGGGGCATTCCAACCAGGGGCAGCTTCAAGGATCCCCTTACAGATGCTTTCCTCACCATTTCACCCAAACATATCCCCTTAATGAAAAGCAAAACTACTTTGTGAAGTACAGTTTGATCTGCCCATGTGTCACGCAGCATCCTGATCCTTGCAGGCTTGGTAACGGGATCCTTCTCATGTGAAAAGATTTCTCATGTGAAAGTATTCCTCCCCTTCTCTCTTCTCCTCTTTGCTCGTTCAAGGGTACACTAAGCAGTCATTTCTCCTTTTTTTTATTACCTCTTCTAACCCATTGATCGTTGAAATGCACAGTCTTGATGAAAGTCCTGTTTTCCCAGGACTGTACCAGTCCTTTTCAAGGGTTTGGAGGGTGCCTTCTCTGTGTTTACTTCGAGGAGCTTCATGAAAATGCTTTATGTCCCAACATTTTACAGAAAGTACAAGTCATCCTCATCCCCCAAAGAGGTGCAGCTGCACTTGGGCAGTTAGCACTCTTAGGTCAGTAAGGTGCTTTCGTCTTGTTTTCATCCTTGTCCTTTAGTACAGTAGAAATTGACATAAAAATGGCCTAACCCAGATATTTTGTATAACAGAAACATTTTTGCACAGAACCCTTTGTCTGGGTGTCTTTGAACACCAAAACAAATTCAGCCAAAATCAACCTTAGGGAAACCTGGTTTTTAGACCAAAAACCAAAATGGCTGCTAAATTTACCTGAAAAACAAACGTTTTGCGCTGGCCGGCACCAAGTATCAGAATTCAAGCTCAATAATTGATAAACATGCTTATTTTAAGTACATAAAGATCCTAAACTCAATTTCCAACATAGCTGCCATTTTTTAAACATGGCCACCATCAGAATGACTCTTCATTACAGACTTGAAGACAGCGTAGTATTTGCACACTTGCTCATATCATCACAAGTCAAATGGTCTGTAACACTTATCAGACCTGTTAACACTTTGACTATAATATTTTATATACATTATGTCTTCATGATAAAATGGAAATCTATTTAAAAAATGGAATCAAATGGAGAATCCCATATGGAAAATATAATTTGAGCTAGTATCAGACTCCACATTTGAGGAACAATTGCTACAATATACCAGTCAGTATGTGCATGCTGAAGTCCAACTGATCACTCCTTTCTATATATATCCACCTGTTAGGGCATGTCCATTGTCACCCTTTTGTTTGCAAATCCCAGGTTAATATATATTGTGCATGTTTCACCTTAAATTGGGGTGAACTGTGGACTATGTTCATTGACTTTGTCTCAGTTGTAAGGCAATACATACTAGCTGAGCAGTGTGGAACTTGGAAGCTTCATCTCCAGGCAACCCAGGAGATGCTACTATATCTTGCAGCTGCAGGCCACAACAATTATGCAAAGTGTTGTAGATTATTCTTGCAAGACTGCCAACAACTGTGCTCATGCTTTGATGAACCACTTGAAAAAGAACTTTTCAGTGTGAGGAGAAATGACAAACTCTTTTGGAGTGGAACTTGGTCAGACATGACCATCAGACAATGTCTGATGAGAGCTGGGAAAATGCAAGGAGTCCTAATAAACATCACACACAAAGAGGCAGCAAAGACAGAGTGGCTCCTCTCTGCCCATGTCGTGGCCCAGTTCACAGATGCCCTGTGTTGTTTGACCAACGCTTTCACTGGGACCTGGTCAGAACAACATGAAGATGCTCATCCAGGAAACATCAATCAAGACTTGAAGGATCTCAAGACTTTCACAAAGTTCCTTGAAAGGCATATCCCTTTTGTTAGCAAAGGTAAAAATCAGCTTATTAACATTGCAAAAGGAATTGTCGCTGATGAAAGGGTGAAAGTTGATGAAGCTGTTACCATTGGGAGGAGGATCCAGGATATTCTGAAAGACAAGAAATACAGTGAAATTTCTCTGAAAAGATCACATCAGGCTACAACTTTTGCTGCAATGCTAAAGTCACTGAAGGTTGAAAGTGACAGCATCTGCATGTCATCTAGTGAGCTAAACCAAAGGTTGCTGGCCAGTGCATGTGCTAATGGTCCACCACAGCAAAGTGTATTTGCCCGTGAGTTAGCAACAGTAGCACTTGCTCTCTTTTATGATGATGGGAGTATGTGCAAATCACAGAAATCACAGCTTGCAAAACATCTGATTAGATGAATCCAGAGGTTTGCACCAATAATCACAACACACCAGTGCTACAAAACAAGACAGCCTTTCTTGCCAATATGAAGAAAAAGCAAAATTTCCTCACACTACTAGGAGCACTTCTTAAGGAGGCCGGCATTCCTGTGAAACATGCTGGTGAAGAAGGCGATGCAGATGTTGTCATTGTCCACAAGGTCCTTCAGCTACCACAGGAATACAAAGAGGTTTGTGTCTTTGGGAAAGGAGTTGTGTATGAGCTTGGTTTTTGTGCATGCTATGTCTGGCTGTAATACCACCTCAGCATTCTTTGGAATGGGCAAACTGAAAACATTGAATATTCTCACATCATCAGCTGAAGTGTGACAACAGATGAAGTTATTTGGGGACATATCAGCTGATAAGGAAACCATTGGCAATGTGGGAGAAAAATTTGTGGTGTGTCTGTATGCTGGTGCATGGCCTCCTATAGAACTCCAAATTATAAATTGACTAAATTTCTTGTTTCCCTACTGGAGCCCCTGACCACTAATAAGTATACCGTAGCTAACTCTGAACAGTTTAACGAACGCATTCTTCCCCACAAGATTCTGACCTTTTCATGGCAAGCTTTGATAGTGAGTCGTTATTCACTAATATACTAGACAGAAAAACCATAGATATAATTTTGGACAAACATTTTTCCCACCCTCGGTTCATTGTATCATAATTTTAGCTGCACCCATTCAAGAACTGGCCGTGCTGGACACGGCCTTTGTTTTTAATGGTGTGCTTTTCAGACAAATAGAGGGAATGGCCATGGGTTCTCCTCTCGGACCTACGTTCGCCATCTTCATATTAATGAGTGCCCCTTAGCCTATCATCCCCTATTCTATGCGAGATATGTTGATGACACTTTTATTTTATTTAAACACGACCACGATGCCGAACGCTTCTTAGAATTTTCTAATTCCTATCGTCACATCATAGAAAAAGAACAAGACTCCAAGCTATCATTTTTAGATATACTCATAACTAAAGATAATGACAAGTTTAATACCTCTATATTCAGAAAGAAAACTTTTACTGGTCTGGGCAAACTGAGCGCACATCACATTCTCATCCAGATCAAGGGCTGGAATACAGAAGCAGATGACACATTAACCATTTATTCCAATGTTTTATGATTCTTAATCACATCTTCAGGGAGATCTACAATAATAAAGTACAATGTATTATTATAAATCAATTAAAAGAGCTATATAAAAGACTTTGTTTTAAAAAGCGGGCAAAGGAAACTGATAAAAACCAAATACAAAAAGATAAGATTGTCAAGAACAAGTAACACCCAAACACAGACGCACTTGAAAAATTTATATATATATATATATATATATATATATATATATATATATATATATATATATCTAGATATATATATATATATATATATATATATATATATATAAATCAGATATATAACTATATATATATTATATATATATATATAGTATATATATATTATAGATATAGATATATATAGTATATTTATATACGATATACATATCATATATATATATATAAGTATATTATATATATATAATAGATATATAATATAAATAAGATAAAATATACTAGATATATATATATATATATTATATATATCATAGAATATAGACTATCCAGTAATAATTATATAAAGAAGTATATATATGATATATATTAGTCTATCGTATATATATATATAGTATTATAATTATATATATATATATATAATATATATATATATATATATACGATACCCACATATATAAAATCTATATCTACTATCGTATATATATATATAGATAGATAATATATATATAGATCTATATATATAATCTATATAGATATATATATAGAGATATATATATATATATCGTATATACACAAGATATATAATAATATACACATCTATATATATATAGTATATATATATATACACATATATATATATATATATTATATATATATATATATATATATATATATATATATATATATATATCTTAAAGGCACAGTAACCCTAGCTCTTGCCGGTTAGAGACAGATGCGGAACGCGGGATTCCTCGAAGATGCTGAAATGAAAAACTGACAGGATAGCTTACCATTGCACCTTTGTAGTCAGTGACACACTCCGAAGATCACGGGTTTCATACATGAAGCATGCATGCCTAATGTGTGCCAATCGGTGTGTGTGTGTGTGTGTGTGTGTTCGTAACGAACAAAAAATGACATATTATCTTAAGAACAGTTGAAAAGGGGGACTCACTGATTTTGATTGACAGAGTGTGGAACACGCCTGGAAGAGGTGTTGCAGGTCCGTCGGACAAAGTACCGTAAAAAAGAACTTTGAAAATGTTGACATTTCAAGTGACAATTAGTTGAGTCTAGAGAAAGAAAAGTGAGGTGCGGCACACATTCTTTATTGACTAACTTTGACTTTTAAGTGATGTCATAATTATGGTCTCTTTATTTCCGGTGGATTCAAATTCACCAATGGGTTTTATTCTCTGACTGGTTCTGACTATTAATAAACCATTAATGTTTGTACGCTTATGGGGAGAGGGGGTACTTACTTAAATATGATTTTGAGAGGAATATGATGGTTTAACGTTGCTTTTGTGTCAGAGTTAATTAATCTTATTCCATTTTCATGTTAGCTAATTTTGGGAAATAAAGTATATTTATGTAAACACGGAAGTTTATCTTTGCCTAGTTTGACTCTCAGCCAACTCCCTAGAGGGTATGCAACGGAACAAGGGTAGGTTGAGTTGCCACTTAGATGTTTTGTTTCATTTTGTTTAAACGAGTGTCATTTGATCTCATAAATCCCTAATATATATAAACTAATATATAATATATATATATATATATATATATATATATATATATTATATATATATAGTATACTTATATAATTTACAACTTGAACGGCCAAATATCATAAAACTTATGCCCTAGGTAAAAGTCATTGATTAAGAGGATTAACAATGCCGAGATGAGCCTAAACGAATGTTCTCATAAGTGAAATCTGTCACTTCTTTATCATTAATGTGTTTTAGTTCCGCCGAAACACTCGAACACTGGCTCTACTATAGATTTGTGCAAAAGCGCTCTAAATTCAAAGGCATCATTTCAACTCTTAGTGTGAGGACCCTTTTTACAAGACAGTGAGAAAAGCTGATTTTTGTGATTCATCACAAATATCAGTAGTCTGGTATGCTTTAGATGATGCTGCTATATTTCGATCTCTATATTTATACCAAAGGTGCATCTGTTCAAAAGTCCCCAAAATCTAACCAAAAAACCACTTGCTGCAACTGCCATATATTTCCTAAGTGACAATGAAGCTTGTGTTTTCCCTCATTTTTGTTGCTTGCGTGAACCTCCAGATCACAGCGATATTGGGCTAGTAAGAACTGACAGAATTTTCACCTGGGAACCTTTTCGCTTTCGTTTATCTTATGTGTTATTAACTAGTCTTTTATCGGTGTCTCTTAGTCAATCGTCACAGAATTTCTCCCATTCGCGAGACTCCAGGTTGTTTTATGTTGCACACAAGGTCCTTTAAATATACTGGGAGAGGTCGGCTCATCAGCGAGCGAAAATACGTTCCCTCTGCGCATGACGTCACGCTACGAACAGTCTCCCCTGACAGCACTGACTCTGACAGGTATACGTAGTAACACGATGCAAGGATACCTTTCCAAAAAAATACTTCTTAATGTATAAATATTTTTATTTGGTTTTACTTAAAGTACAGATGTTCCTTATGGCAGACCATACTTCAAAGTTTCATAATAATCTGATGCTTCTAAACAAAAAGTCATAGGGAATAGAGGTACCTTTCAAGGGAACACAAATACTGTAATGTATTGACCGTCACTTATCCCTAACCAAGGAGGTATGGATTAACGTAGAGAAAGTTGTCCTTGGTACTAAATCCTATACAACGAGTTAAGGATTAACATAGAGAAAGTTGTTTTGGTACAATGAACTCTCATTTTAATTCTAACAGATTAACAGAACAAAGATGACAGTTTAATGGTGAAGGAATTGAGATATGCATGAGTTTGTTTCTCACCAAGCCAGGTGTGGACCCTGAGGGGAAAAAATAAGTTGTTGTTTTCATGGTTTTTCTTACTGTAGTCCTGCAAGTCCTCTGTTTCTTTTTACTCATGTCGATGATGTTGTTAAGGTGCCGTATTCTAAAACACACTGATATTTTGGCAAAAAATTCCACAACCTCGTCAGCAACACCAGCGACAGCAGATTTCATTTCAGCAGCCATTGTTTTTATGCATTCCGTTCCTGGTCTACAAATTTTCAGTTTAGAAAAAAAAGTCGTCTGATGGTGCATAGAGTTTTCCTTCACTTATATAATGGACCCATGTCTCTGACGTCTTACTGTTAACAATGTACCCTATATTTGGATATTTAAAGGAAAACTTTTTCACTACATATCCACCGATATATCTTAAGGACTCTTCCTCGATAACAGATCCCGTGGTGTCTCCTGATTTCTGACATTTAGCAAATTCTGTTTCCTCAGAGAACATTTCGTCATTCTTAAGATCCACATCAAATTCCAGGTCTCTAAAAATGATGTTTATCATACATATTTCTAAGGCCAGTTCCCTGTCATGGAAAGATTTATCATGTCCGTTTCCATCACTTCCAGATGATACCATTTCATGGGATAACGGGTCAAGCTTCAATATCCCTACCTAGCGAAAAGTTTTTCAATCTATATTTAAAATTAACTGCATTGGGATGATCATGAGAACCCCTCATTTGCCTGATGCATCCAAAAAACTTTCAAGACAATCTTGAATTAATTTCCGTGTCATAATAAAAGAAATGTCATGACTGTTTTAGCATGTTATGTAGCCCAATCATTGAGTGACAAGATAATATCACACCTTTTTAGAATTTGTAAAGGCAATTTAATTTTGGGTTTTTTACCCTCATTCCCAGCATAGCATCGACCATCTTTTGTAAAGCACTTTTCTGGCTATCCAAATTTATCCCAAATGCATTGCGGGCTTTTATGTCACCGAACATCATAGAGGAATTCATGACATCGAACCATTCATTCACTGTAGCTATAAAATCGGCAGTTTCCTTCCAATTGTTGCTCTCTAGTAAGGCTCTTTCTCCTAAAAAATACAATGCCTTAGTACATGACTTTGTAAGTAGCTGTACAGCATAGTTTACACGCTGTCTTTGTAAGCCACTTATATTGATATGCGTTTCATTAATTTTATATGCTAAGGCATACTCTGATACGGTTTTCATTAGCATTTCACGGACACAGGCATCAGATACACTGTTTCCATTTTCCATAAGAAAACCGTGGTCCAGAAAATGATTGCCAATTAACACCAAATGGGAGCATCAGCAAATAAGAAGACATTCCTGTCAGCACATGGGTTTTTAAAAACGTAGATCAATCCCGAATTCTTTCCAAACCCGCAAATTATTAGGTCCAAGATCATGGACAATTGCCTCAACGGCAAAGCGAGCTTTTTCAACATTTATAATAATATTAGTCATCATATTGGTAGTATATGAGTTGCTTCCAGCTTCCCATCAAACCTCTTAACCACTTGAACTTTATCATGAGGTTCATACAAAACGTCCATCCCTTTGTCATAACTCCACTTACTACCAATATTCATTTCATCAACTGAAATAACGGCAAGTTTTTGTATTTCCGTCATTGTTTTTGATTTTGCCTTCATCAGTGACAGAACCAAATGCAAAATAACCGGCTCACATTTCAGATTTTGCGCTCGTTTGTTGAGTGTACTTTTTGATGGCAGAGGAAATCCTCTTTTAGTTCGCAAATATGAATAGCTTTTGGTCCTCATGCTTCTGAGAGTGAAAGCTGACGATATGTCTTCATCGCGCCATTGACTGACAAGCTTATTAGTTATGAGAGCATTATCTGTGTTGTACTTAGCACAGGTTGAAATAACTTGTTTATTTATGTTAATGTGAACTTAGGTTCTGTCACTTCCATTTCCAAATTAACCAGTTTCAGTTCTTGATTGGTCTTTTCCAGATGCTCTATTTTTTTCTTTAGCTCTTCCACTTCCTCTACTTGTTTAATTGTATTTTGTTCAGAACTCTCTTCAGGCTGTGCAATAATTTCTTGAACAGAGACTTCTGGAGAAGAGCACGCTTCCAGTAAACATCGTCTGCGCGTTTGCAAGCATGCATCCATTTCTTCTTCGTTTTTTCTTCTTTTGGGAAACTAAAATATCGAATACCGTAATTAATGGTCTTTTTGCTATTACTATGACATCCAAATACAGCAAAAATGAGGGCATGGCTGCTGGAAGTTAATAAACGTGACAGAGACCAAGTAAGACTACCTCTAGTCAGGTCAAACCTCGGCCACCGTCTCCGAAACTTAACGTCACGAAAGCTCCGCCCAAATGCGCGTAGCTCACTGATGAGCCGACCTCTCCGAGTATATTTAAAGGACCTTGGTTGCACAGTAAGTCAGGTATCATACACACACACACACACACACACACATATATATATATATATATATATATATATATATATATATATATATACAGGCACAGGGACCA
>NC_061108.1:60269369-60380294 GCF_015104395.2 Macrobrachium nipponense | reverse complement strand
AGGCACAGGGACCACCGCTTTTACCGTTTGCAGATAGCGGAGGCCGTCAGCAACCTTCGGCAACAGACAACGCTCTGCAAAGAGTCTGTACGACTTTCCCCCAAACTACAACGGCAGTCGAAACATGTCCTAAGGTACGAGAGCATAACAGCACCCTGTGTCCCCAATGCCCATTCCTCTCACTCTCAGGTAGACTACGGAAGAGGAATAGGCGTTGATGAGTAGGTGTGGTTCCGTATTTCTTGAGTGTAAAGAAGCGTTGGCCGTTGTTGATGGTTGCAAACAGCCCGCTATCTGCAGACGGCAGAAGTGGGATTCCCTGTGCCTAGGAATGACCTCCTTGCCCTCTATCAGAACTTCCGGTAGTGGTATCCATATGTAATTTTAATAAATGGCTCCTGATTACGGTGATAGAGCAAGCGCCCTCGCAGTTTGTTAGTTGTTTAAATTGACGGTTATCGAGGAATTGACGCTTCCCTTTTGTATTGTCTGTCTATAGAATTCTTCGGTCGATTCTTCAGTATCTCTAGTATTTACATGATGTTATGTTATGCTTGCATGTCTGTCGAACTTCCTCTAATATCAAACGTCATGTATTTCCTTTCCATAAACAATACCTTTCATGTTGTTCTTTTTTATATTATCAGTTTTATTTTAAATCAAGTTCTATTTATGTCGCAAAATTTATTCATTGTTCCTATCAAAATTTGGGCAATCTTACAAAATTTCGTTCACGAAGTCTCCTTTCTCGATCGATCGATGAATCTCTAGAAAAGACTAGGACAATTTCCCCTCAATTCCAGGTGGGTTGAATATTCATTAACTTGATTACAGGAGATTAACGTTTCGTGGCCCTGTTTCTGGTTCATTCCCAGTGCAATCGCCATTTCGGTTCCATTGACTGAGTGAACGTGTTTAACCTAAATGTGCAAATGTTTCGCTTATTAGTGAGTTATTATTATTACTGTTTTGTTACCGCAACCATTAATGTTGTAATGCCGGTAAATTTCTCTTTTTTGGGGAGTTAACTTAATGTCATTTGTTGATTCCGTTACTGTCAGTATATTAACAATAACAAGTGCTAATTATCATTAAATTTCTTCTCATCATTTTGAAGTCTTCTTGACAATCAGATGAAGAACAAGAGCGGTCATCGGTCATCTAGATTGTCTGACCGAGAACTTCACAGATTTGACCACATTTGTATGACTCTTCCGTTAATGAAGATGCGGGCTCTCCGACTCCTGAGAAAGTTTTGGCCAGTTTTGTGATCCTCGTCCTTTGAGGAAAGTTGTAAGTTTTGTCCGCTCGTTTTATCCTTTTCATCTATTTTCTTTTTCTGGCGCTAAAAACGGCAGCCTTGTGTGATCTGGATCCTTTCTTACTCTTTTGTGTGAATGGAGGAAATTCTTTCGTCTTGGCTTTTATTCACCTCATTTTTTTTTAAATATACCCAGAAGTGGTATTTATGTCGAGCTCAGTGAAAAATAATACACTTAAAATATCATCTATTGCTGTTGTAGATTCCATCTCTCCGAGCGAATGATTGATACGTCGAGTTCCTTTCAGTTACCCTATGCAAACACTTAGATACATTTCAGCATCTTGCTGCCATAATGTCCAACAAGTGGCTAGCGTTGCTAACAAAATTAAAATGACTTGAGCCGTACGGGGTGGTGCGACGCCGACTTAGTGAACGTGTTTAACCTCGCTCTCTACAAATACTGGGGACCTGGTGGACAGCCTTGAGCATGGTGAAATACTAGACTTTCCTGTTGGATTGCGTAACACTAACCGAGTCATTTCATGTAGAAATAAAAGCATTTAAAAGTGACCCTTGAGTGTGTGCCAGTGCTCTCTAACATTTCCAAGCTGACCCTCAAATGATTTGTTATGAATTTCCCAGTAACTGTCCGTATCACATGTTGGTTCCTTCCATCTCTCCCATCTCAACCAGGTGTGGACTGAGATTTTGAGTCTACATTTCTCACTGTTCCAAGATGGATAGCCTTACTCTTCCATGACTCGCGGCCATATTGCGGGAGATAAGCGGGACAGATAAACAGTGAATGATCAAAATGACAACATAAATAAACACCTTTGCCAGACTGAACGGTTACGGCGCCGTAAGTAAGGTGTGCACAGGCTAAAGGGCGGAATGGTCTACGAACACAATAGATAATGAGTGAGATTAGGTTATGTTGGATCAGGATGCGTCTCTGATAGTCTTTCGCTTTTTGCAGTAGCGCTGGTCCTTCGTTGTTATCTTGTTGGAGCCATACGTGCACTGGCTCGACTCATGGTGTGAGAGATGGAAGAATCTTCCTTTAGCCCCACTTGATTGCAACAAGGGCGAGGAAGTCGAGCAGCCAGCTCAAGGTCACAATGAGGGCACAAGAACAAATACAATATTCTCTCGGTCACAGACATTGTCATCATCTAGTTATATATAAGCAGAGCTTTTATATTACTGCTAAATAAAGGCTTCAGCCACTCCCCTGGCTTCGCACACCTTCTAAAGGCGCGAGCGGTGAATCACAGCGCCTCACAGGTGGCCCTCTAATGCGTAACCCATCTGCGTCGGACAACCTCCGCCAAGAAACATATATATATATATATATATATATATATATATATATATATATATATATATATATATATCTGTGTGTGTGTGTCGGTAGCCAAGAAAGGCCTAAAATCTTAAACATATGAAATACCGTTACCAGAAACTAGTAGTCTGAACTAAAAAGAATCCAACAGTAAATTAGTACAATCAAACGAGGATAGTACTTGAACAAATGAAAAATACCAAAGTATCAGATGAGGTATTATGTCCATTTGAAGCAGCATAACACTGAATGCATATTAATAAACGAATATTATATGATGGCTAATGGATAAAAATATCCAATCTGCAATGACGTCTCATGACATGTAAAATATAAGGATCTAATTTATATAAACCAGGTGATAATTTTCCTTTTCTTTTCTGTGAAAAATGCAAGCTGTCTCTATCAAATTTCTTTCAATAAAACCTTTGTTACCAAATAAAATCTTTGACCCGAGCAAGTAAATCGGTAAATTACATGCCCCTGTGGTAGGGGTGTAAGAATACTATCAACGTAGGTCCTGCGTGTCGTAAAAGACGACTAAAAGGATAGCTGCTGCCTTGCAGTCGCACTTTTTAGTAAAAGGCGAGGCCTTCTTCCAATAACTGCGGAAACTGCTACCGTGCAGTCATACTTGCTAGTAAAAGGTTAGGCATACTGCCAATAATTGTGGAACCTGATGCCTTGAAGGTGGACTTTTTAGTCAGAGGCGAGGCCCACCGCCAATAACTGAGGTTGATAACAGCAAGGGCATGTGGCCGTAAAACCCCCTTTGCCAAACAATAGACCATGCCCGATGTTGTAAGGAAGGTAACAGAGAAGACGCATCAGGCAACCGACCCCTTAATGTAAGGATAGCTGTGGGAAAGAAGAATAAATCAGTAAATTACACATACTGCTGTGACCACAAAACATTTATTATTTATTATATATATATATATATATATATATATATATATATATATATATATATATATATATATATATATATATGTGTGTGTGTGTGTGTGTGTGTGTGTGTGTGTGTGTGTGTGTGTGTGTGTGTGTGTGTGTGCGTGCTACAATCCTTCCTTTGCTTCTCCCTGATGTCGTCGAACTTAGAGAGCGCATGAGCATTAGTCAGTGTGAGTAACCAAACTGCAGTTGTTTTTATAATGCCGCATTACTGTGGCCAGCGGAAACGATTCACTGAAGCCATAAACAAAGATATAAAAGAAAAAGACAGAATGGTCGTTTATCGTTCAATCGTTGAAAATATTTAGCAAATTCTTGCAGCTTTTGCAAGACTTTGAGCTATTGAGATGAAATGTTTAAGACGCCGGTTTTTCAGCAAGAGCAAGAAGAGCAGCAACAACATAATAGTCACTATAATATTAACAGCGATACTATGAATAGCGCGGATGGTAGAAACAGCAACAATGGACAAATATCTAACAAAAAAAGCATTCACACTAAAGAAATGCCAATATTACATATATAATAGTTAATCGGACACCGTTCCAAGTTATATCCGTTTCCCTCAACAAACACAATAGAAAGGGACAGATACCCCGATGTGAGGACAGTTTTTGAAATCATATATTATCCTGCATAAACATATATCGTTGCAAATATTGATTAAAAAGTCTACGAGTCACTAAGTTCACGACATTTCAAGGATTTGAGTCACACTCGTAAGGGTGTTGGAATCATTCCAGCATTACTAATATTCTCTGAATGCACTGCAGGGCCCTGTTTGCCTGAGTCGTGAATTATTCAGAGACATCAGGCCTTTCGTGCACTAATGACTGCTAATGTTATACTTCTATACTCTATAGCAGTGGTTTCCAACCTGTGGGGCGCGCCACCCTGGGGCTGCACGAAGGGATAATTATATCTGAAGACTATTAATTATGATGGAATTCAGAATTTCAAAATACTGAGAAAATATTTCAGATATAAATATGAAATTTAGTTGTCTAAATATATATAATATTTCAAATTCTATATAAAGGAATTATTAAACAATTATAAAAGATAACCAAAGTAACGTTTGCCAATTATGAAAATTGTAATGATTACACTACACTGCGAAGGATATATATATATATATATATATATATATATATATATATATATATGTGTGTGTGTGTGTGTGTGTGTGTGTGTGTGTGTGTATACTATATTGTGAATTATTGACATGTGCCGACTATGCCAGTAAATTACAGTATTTAAGGAAGAGGTGGGGCGCAGAGAATGTGCCATTCTATGAAGGGGAGCGAGAATTAGAAAAGGTTGGAAATTGCTGCTCTATAGCATCATTTAATGTCGTTGTGCTCCAAGCACGCAATATTTTTTAGAGAGATGCGGGTAAACTACTGCAACAACGCATTACGGTTAAGTGATGCCACAAAAGCACGAACGTTCGGGACTTCAGTTTAACTGACAAATGCTTGTCACTTGTTGCAAGCCATTGACAGACGCCGGGAAAGCTGCTCTTGCGACACCGTTTTTAATTTGCTGGACGTTTCAAGAATGGGAGCATCATTCTCCTTTCAGCTCTCTATCAAAACCAAAAAGAACAACGAACCGAGACAGGCCTTGGAGAGGACGTTCAGGAGGCTTACTCTTTTGGCATCATTGGTGGTTTCCTTTTGTGTTTGGTGTTAAAACTGTTCTTTTTATTATCATAAATAATCACTTTAGCATGCATTATACGTTGTATTATACCAGAGTAACATCACAGATCCCCAGTAAGTACATTAAGTTTTTAGCCCCATAAACATCGGGAGTTTCGTAACTTTCACCCGATTAGGATAAATGCTCATCTTTTTATTAGAAAACAAATTAAAGCAATTGAATGGACATGGGATCGGTAGCTCTGTATCCATCAGCTTATCATTAATCTTCGAATTTTACATAAATCGAAGACTTATCGTTGTAAGAAATTTCGGCACAGAAACTTCTCATTTGGAAAAACTTTGGTGATCCGCTTAACATAAATTAATATTACCTAGCGCCTTTCGCCCAGCTAGGTAATAATTATTAAGTAAAGTTAAGTAACATACATTAAGAAGTGATTAGGTTACGCTAGGTAGGCTGATGTAAGTTTAGGTAATATTGTGTTATGTAAATCTAATTTGGCAGGTACGCCATGTGGGATGTTTTCACTCAGCTGAGTCCGGACAGTTTTTCGAAAGTAATTGTTCGAAAACAATTGTTCGACAACAGTTGTTCGAAGAGTAACTGTTCGAATCAACAGTTGTTTGAATTAAAAATTATTCGAGCTAGCTTATATGATATAAAAAAAGGGGGTGGGGGGTGGAATGAACACGAATTTATTTTCTAGATGCCAGTGTCTCAAATAGTAAAGCAAGATTAAATGAAAGCATTGATTTATTGATTTTTCTAAGGCTTGCAAATAATCAAGGACATTCTAATACTCGAAGAATATATCGGTAAGCGACTTCAATCGCTCTGTAGACTTCCGCCGATTTATATTTTTTTTCCTATGTTGCACTCAATTCCACGTAATAACTTTTCGATATTAACTTCATTCAGCGCCTGTTCTCTTCCCAGCGCTGATAACAATTTCCAGATAGATGGATGATAGCCAGGGTCTTGTTGCAAAAGTACTCTGAGCTATCCTTCAATAATGTTGTTTGTCCTAGTCAAATCTTCTTGTACCCTTTCAAAACAGGACCACATCTCAATTTCAGACTTAGGCGGGCTACGCGTATTCCTCCCACCCGGCCGCCGAATCCAGTTATCTTCATAATATTCGACAATGGGTAAAGTTTCAACTGTAAATATATTTCCATCCATTAGTGTATTGAATGTTTCAACGACTTGACCACCAGGAACGAACGCAAGGGCTAACAACTTGCAAATGTTTTAAAAATACCCTTAATGACTACTAGACTAGACAGCAATTCTTCCTTAATAGCACTTACAGCGGGCTTAAAATCTGTGTTTGCAGAATCAACATTTACAGTTGGTGCTATTGTTTTAACAGTTCTAAGAAATTTAGTATATGTTTCTATTTTCTTAATCGGTAATAACGCAAAAACCAAAGGTATGACATAGCCGTTTTTCGTGTCATTATTGGTGTAAAGCTGTTCGAAAATAACTGGCACGATTTCGAAGGTACCATCCATAAAATAATGATTGCATGAAGGAATCGCGCTTGGATTTTTCTGGGTTGAAAGTATCAGCGTTCTGTCTTCTACCTCTCCAGGATCGAATAACAAAAAAGTTTGCCCTTGTTTGTTTCCTTATGTTCTTCAGAAAATATTGATTCGCTCAGATGATTAACCACAGCTCCACACTGCTCTTCTTGCCTCACTCGATTGATTTGCGGTAAAGCGGCTGCAACATAACCACTCAATGCGCAGATGTATTAGAAATAATACAATGAGGAGACTCTCGTGTTGAATTTGAGTCTGTCTTCACTTGATCTTCAACATTTGTCGGATTTCAGCATGATTATGATCACCGGAAGTAGAATTGATTGAGCCATCAGCTGTTAAAGCGCGCACTTTTGCACTTTTCACCCAAATGTGTGCATTTCCAGTAGACCTTTGGTCTTACTTACTATATAGGAGTCCTTCCATCAATTGCACGTCCCTACCTTTCTCGCTTTAAATAATCTTTTAAGCTAAAAAGATTTGTATTGAGTTGTCCTGGAATACAGCTATCAAATTACATTTTCGAAGATCTGTCCGTAAACTGTTGGTTCGAACAATTACTATATCGAACAAGTGGTTTTCGAACAATTATTGCCGAACGACTGTTTTGGAACAATTGTTTTCGAAGAATGGTCTCAAATAAGAGAGAAGACCTTCTGCCGAACTGATTTCACCAACTGCCAGTTCTCTCAGCTCGGCTGCGTTCCTCCGCCGCGCCGGTGGTTCTAGCGAGGGCCGAGGTACCTCTTTGGAAAGCACACTGAAATGTTTGCTCTCAATGTAATCGTTCTTTTGTTA
This sequence comes from Macrobrachium nipponense, assembly GCF_015104395.2. NCBI lineage: Eukaryota > Metazoa > Arthropoda > Malacostraca > Decapoda > Palaemonidae > Macrobrachium > Macrobrachium nipponense. The sequence continues at coordinate 60,372,721 of NC_061108.1, read as the reverse complement.
ATGTAAGACAAAAAGCTAAAGCAAGGGTGTTTGTTTTCAGAAAGTGAGACATTATAAGGCATCCAGATCGAAAAAGCAAAAGAAGGATGTTTTACATACTTTGTCACATGAGCCGACTTCCAATTTTATCAGAGTGAGAGTTATAAAAAGTCCCAAGGATTAGGATGTCTCAAAGACTTATTAGTCTATCCGAGGAGACATCGTGTGCTCTCTAGGAGCAGGTTCCACTGTTCATTCGCAGCGTTCTAATGATTTTGTCTGGCTTTCTTTTAAACTCTTCCACACTGTTGCTGTTAACAACTTCTGGTGGCACTTTATTCCATGTGTCACATATCTTGTATGTGGAGAAGTTCCGACAATGGAATGTGTTATATCTCTTCAGTTCTAGTGTCCATCCATTATTTCTTGTCTGATTTCGTTTAACGTAAATAGGTTACTGTCTACTTTTGTTATGCCTTTCAGTAGTTTGAATGTCGCAATTAGTTATCCTCGCATTCGTCGTGTTTCCAAGCCATGCATATTTAGGCTCTCTGGTCGTCTTTGGTAACCTATTTGCCTGATGGATGGAATTAACTTTGTGGCTCTTGCTTGCACCCCTTCTAATCTATTTATGTCCTTTCTCTGTGTTAGTGACCAAAATTGTACTGCATATTCAAGATGAGGTCTAACAATTGATGTGTAGAGCTGCAGCACCGTTTCCTTGTTTCTGTATCTGAACTGCCTCTTTATGTATCCCACTAGTATCTGTGCCTTCTCTTCAGCTTTTATGCAGTTTTGTGGATTTTAAGTCCTTGGTAATAATAACTCAAAGGTCCTCTTCTTGCTCTACAAAAGAGAGAGAGAGAGAGAGAGAGAGAGAGGGCCATATCATGAAAATGTCATAATTCCCTAAAGACAAGATGAAGGTAATGTCGATAACAGTGATCACGCAAAGTTTACGCTAATCCATAGCTCAATGCTTCTCAAAGAAATTAAATCTAATGATAAGATTACATGAATATGACAAGATCCAACAGATAAACCTAGGCTCCCCTATCAGCAATAAACTTTCTTATCGTTAACGTATAAACAACGCAGCTATATTGGTACACCCTTATTTCCAGTGGTATAAGAGTATCAAATCGCTCATGATTATAACTTTTCCTTAAAGGAATAACTACAGAAGACGCTTCCTTCAGTTCTTATTTTCAGAAATTTTAAGGAGTGAAACTGCACACTTCATGCTCCTGCTCCCCTTCCTCCCTCGGTGCTGGGGCTACCAGACCTGTGGATTCTTTTAATTTGTTTTTGTTCCTTTATGGGGGTGGGGGGTTACCATACACCAAGCCAATGACGGTGTCCCCTTGGTCGCTTCTTGACGATTCTGGAAGAGAGGGAGACCGGGTCGTTCTTCCAGCTTCGGTGAGAGAAAGTGAAAGAGTTGGCCAGCAGACGGGACAAGATGCCGCTCCAGGAGAATGGGAGGGAAAGCAAATAAGAATGTGAAGTAGAAGAGAACTGTACCATTGATTATAGGAACAAAGAGGTTACGAAGGAATTATTCATTGGTTTCTATATTCAATTAACAGTACTAGTCACTGGGTGTATATTTTCAGTGAACGGATCAATAAACTGCAAATATAATATTCTATTTCATTATTTCATCTAAATCATTACGAACTTGAATTGAAACTAGCTTGTGGCATTTCTGACTAGTGTCATCTATCAGTTGACCTTTTTGATGGATTAGAAAAGCGAAGTTACACTTATTTGATTTATTCTGTGAGTGTTGGGGTTTATGAAATCATCTACTTGTCAAATTGCTCATTATTGATTCTCCTGGTTTCTATATGAACATTTTGTCAAGTAGACGAATTCATACATCCCAACAATCACAAATTGAAGTGTAGCCTGGATTTTCTAATCCATCAATAAGATCAAATAATAAATGACACTCATCAGAAATGTCAAAAGTTAGTTTCATTTGAAGTTTGTGATGATTTAGATGGAATGGTAAAACAATAATATGATATTTGCAGGTAATTGATTCATTAACTGAAAATAAACATCCAGGGACTTGTACCGTCAACTGAGATATCAAACTAAAGATTACACTAACCTTTCATACAGAACTTCATTCTTTGTATCCGTTTACGAATTTTAGCCGTTGATTGGTCATTTATTCCTTTAGAAAATAACGGTTCGGATACTATTATTGTTAGCTGTCCTTCCTAAAGCGCCATACCTTTTCAAAAAACCGAAAGATCATCAACTTGTCTATGAAGCCACCAGAGAATAATTATCAGTGCCAAATGTGAAACCTGGAAATGATTCGTGACAATGATATGGTAACATCAAATGCAAAACAACAGTTGCAGTAACAATATTTGCCTAGAAGTCAAACGACAGTCATTCGATGTATACGTCTTTCCTATACTAAAGTCAACTCCAAGGCCTCAGTATACCCGTAGTGTTGAGATGCCACACTGTTACATTCCTGTTACCTTTAATTCATTCCGTTTACTGTAAATTTGTGGAACTTCGGCAATAATTCATGGATGCCAATACTCATCAGTTGAAGAGAGGCTTTCTTTCTTAGTGTCCTGACTGCCATGTAGTGCTGCATTAATGTAGCGGAAACCAGAGAAATTGTGTAAGCTAAATTTATACACGGAAAGGAATTCTAAACTCTTGATAATGAAGATTAGAGAACAAATTTCAGTGAGTTTCATGCATTTAAAGAGAGCGAGAGAGGGAGAAAGAGAGCGGGCAATTGATTGTAGTGGAAGTTTTATATATATATAGATATATATATATATATATATATATATATATATATATATATATATATATATATATATATATTATTGAGATAAAAAAAAAAAAGATTACTGGCTGCTATAAACGGGAAAATTATCATTTCTGTAATTAATACATCACGAGAGAGAGACAGAGAGACAGAGAGACAGAGAGTAATAACTGTCCCAGTAGGTACTGTAGCTGCCATCATCTTATGAAACTTGGAGAGCGTTTGTGATTGCAGTTCTTTGTGTCTCGTGAATAGACTTTGGGACAAAACTTGCTGCTTTTTCTAACAAGGGCCTACGATCTTTTTAGGGCATGACTTCAGAAGTCCTATCAGCCTTTCCCTATAGCTCCAAACCTATGTAATATATATGAATTATGGAAAAACAAATCAAAATGATAAGGATTAATTACAAGCAATTCTTGGAGTTAAAGTTTACAATGGCATTTGAAGCAGTTATCTCTTTGATTTGCTAGGCTTATCTAAAGATGATGTTCGCCGCCATAGTAATATTTCTTAAATCAAATATGGCACAGAAGCATTGAACATTTTATGGAGACCCTCAGAAGTGAAAATAATTCAATGACTAATCAGACCTCTAAGAAGAAATGCTCAAAAGAAGTATATATCACAACTGAAAATATTTGCAGCTCCAAGAACATGGAGACTCGGCGAAATGAGGATGATATTCGTTACTTTCTTCGCTGTTCGACATTAAATGAAGTTACAACAGATAAAATGAAATATGAACTCGCCAAAACGAAAAGTATACCTGAGCGAAGTCTTCCTTAAAAATATTGACGTTATTGATACTCTTGAATTTGCCCTAATTATTATTTTTTTTCAAATAGTTAAAAGCTTGGATAAAACTTTATTATATTATATATTTTATGACCTCTAGTGATAGAGCCTTTCTCAAATAAATTATTATTATCATTATTATTATTATTATTGTTATTTTAGTCACAATTTACACTTCCTTGTGGCTTGACTACAAGAATGGTATAGTTGAAGAAATTGGAAAGCTAGTTGTAAGAGAACAAAGGGAAAAGTTGAAAAGTAAAAGGCAAAAAGCAAAGAACTTTTGGTAGAACCTACAGTGCACCACGCAAGACAAGATACACTAGAAGTTGTATTCCCCTGCCAGAGGCTCTAAAAAAATAATCAGTCAATCAATCAATTAAATGACAAATTAATTGATTAATTAATTGATTTAATAATTTATTTATTTCATTTATATATTGACTTACTTATCTATTTCTTAAGATGGAAGTTATCAGACATGAAGAGTAAGCTCTTGAGTGTCAATGATAAATTTACGAGAAAAGCAATGTCACCTTATGAATATTGCTGTCATTTGTTTTTATTTTGCAAAATAGAAAATGACAATTAATGATATGACACTTATCACTATGCTAGGTCAAAACTGATTGTCTATTTTATCTTGATATCAAAATCATGGGGGGGTCGTTCTTTATAAGATTTATAGAAACACGCATGCACAGTCACACACTGCTCACCTCTGGGAAATGCTGTCATCCAAAGAAGTGAGCACTGTAGCAGCGTGAGCAGTGATAAGCTCACTTTTGCTTGGTCTGTGATATACTTCTGGCCTCTCACCCACTAGCCCACCCAGCTGTAAATGCGCCCTGTGGTCTGCTGAAGTCAAGATAAAATGGTTTCTGGGGAACAATCTCTTCCCTAAGGAATTGCTTATACGTCTAGGGGCTGTAACCTTCTGGCGCCACTCACTCCAGAGGGAAAGAGGCAGATGGTGACAAAAATATCTTTATAATCACAGTAGATGCACATGACTTCATTATATAAGCGAATACCACAGGAAAATGGATTTCTGCCTATCATTTTCCTGTGGTATTCGCTTATATATCTAACGAGGAAAAATCTCTGACGAGGTCAAATGACACTCGTTTAAACAAATGAAAACAAAACATCTAACTGGTAATGTAGCCTACCTTTTTCCCGTTGAATGCCATCTCTGAAGTTGGCTGAAAATCAGTTTCAAACTAGGCTAGTATAAACTCTTGTTTTTACAAAAATATACTTTTTATTTCCCAAAATTAGCTAACGTGAAAATGGAATAAAATTTATTAGGCATGACCCAAAAAAAATGTTAAACTATCATATTCATCTCAAAATCATATTTAAGTAAGTACCCGCTTTTCCTCTAAGTGTTCACACATTCATAGTCTATCAACAGTCAAAATTAGTCTAGAGAAAATCCATAAGGTGACTTCGAATCCATCTGAAATAAAGAGACCATAATTATGACACCACAAAATGTTAAAATTCGTCAATAAAGAATGTGTGCCGCAACTCACTTCCCTTTCTCTAGAACTCAAGTAATTGCCACTTCAAATGTTAACTTTTTCAATGTTTCTCACTCTACATTACCTTGTCTGACAGACCTGTATCGCCCCTCCTACACCGAAAGAACTTGTCGTCTTCTTTGACAGTTGGCCGTCCAATTCCTCTGCCAATTCACATACCCGAGTTTATATGTCATTTTCTGTGACACGCATAATGAACTCACACTCATCAATCAGCGCATGGATGTATGCACACTACATACATGGGACTCATGATCTTTGGAACGCGTCACTGACCCCAATTATGCACAGGTAAGCTTTCCTGTTTGTTTTTTCTCATTTCAGCATCTTCAAGCAATCCAGCATTTTGCATTTGTCTCTAACCGGCAAGAGCTAAGGTTGTCAACCACACTATTTAATATTATAGATTGTTACTAGTGCCTTTAAGATATATATACACACACACACACACACACACACACACATATATATATATATATATATATGTATATATATATATATATATATATATATATATATATTGTGACGAAGTGGCCAAAGAGTATCTGATCTGGACAACATTAATCCTTGGGGGAAGTAGCCAAAGATCTGGGTCTGAACACCATTAATATTTATTAACCCAAATTGGCAAGTATCTGGTTATCACACTTACAATTTGTACTTGTTAGCGCAAAAGACCCTTTTATTCCTGGGTCTGGGACACCTTTTGTACTTAGGGCACAGTTTGATCACTGTTCATCACAAATACTAAACGACTGAATACTCTAAAGGCAACAGTGATCCCTTATAGAACTGAACAGTCAAGAAAACAATCAGTCTAAGTTCATTAAAATGGGTGTGAGGTAATCTTAGTTAAAGAACATCACTCCTTCTGCAGTTTCAAATCTAAGTATTTCCCTGATTCTGATTCATTTGAGGGAAACATCACAATTAACACTCTAAATTTCTACCTAACCAAAAATGAAATATAATACTGGTGGTATAATAAAATGCTCATATAAATTTTAAATGCAAAAATTTATTTCTAAATTCAAAATTTATAAGTGAAATTCACAATCTCAGGGAAATTGTTATTACTTGAAAACAAAAGTTTAATTAATTCTTGAATTAATTATTAAGCAAAATTAAATCAAAGTTTATCAAGAAAATTAATTAAATTAAATTATAAAGCAATAATTAAATTTGAAATGAAACTTAATTAAATACAAATTAATTCAAAAGTGTTAGATTCAAACAGTTATACAATAAAACATTATTCAAACTAATTAAACAAAATAAAGACAATGCAAAAACATAATGAATGATATGAAAACAATTAAAGCATTGACAGTACAAACATTAAGCATATATAATGGACTTGTCAAAAGAACAAAGCAAAAGAAAAATGTATAGAAAAGGATAATTTTATCCAAACACTGTAACATAAAACTTTGAAGTGCACTTCAAAACATTTGTAAAATACTTTTATATGCAGTTGCAACTCCTCACTCAAAAGAAAAGGCCTGTTACAATCTTAAACCTCTTCTACACTTTGGTGGGCGCCTTCACAAAAATAATATTAATAACACTATACTCAGATTCCACAAACAACACATACATTAAGACAATTACTGAGTGACCAGTTCAAATACAAATGTCTGTTACATTACGTTAATGAAACAGTCTCGCGAATGAGCGAGCGCGAGAGATTTGAGAGAGAGAGATTTGAGAGCAATGCTATACTCTAACACACGCCGCTACGTCTCAAAAGCGAATCAGTATTTTTATATGAGTAAATATGCATATAAGGGTGAATGGATGTAGTTGAGGGTACAAGTCCGAGATAAAAACATATTACGTCATCTCTATAGGGATATCGAGTAGGGGCCTCCTTGTTTTTCGTCACAGGACCGCTTGGAACGATAAAAAATCGCTGGCTAAGGCATTCTCAGAATGTGAATAACAACCTTCTCTAGAGGCTTATAAGCTTCCGCTCCCTCTCTCTGTGTTACGTTACTTTTTCCTCTCTCTGCCTTATGTATGTTAAAAAATTAAGTAACGCTACTTAACATGTTATCTTTATAAGTGGGAATCTGAACACAAAAACATACATTTCACAACATTATACACAGTTTCTGAGGTGAATTAATCATATTACCAAAAATTGTAAAATAAGAATAAATAATAATATAATATATAATAGAATAATTAATATTAATATATATTATGAGCTAAAGAGAGATTATAGTAGAGTATAATAGCTAGAGATATATGTAGATATCTATAGATATATATAGAGATAGAGAGAGATAAGAGAGGATAGATAGAGAGCGAAGATAGAGAGATTAGACGAGAGAGAGAGGAGATAGAGATAGAGAGAGAGTATAGAGAGAGATATATAGATATAGAGAGAGAGAGAGATAGAGATCGAGATAGAGTCGAGAGGAGTATAGATTAGATTGAGATAGATCTGATATAATATCAGAGAAGAGTAGATATTATATTATATATATATTATTAGCTATATATATATTATATTATTATATATAATCTAGATATATTATATATACATATATAGATATATATAGATATATATAATATATATATATATCTATACTATATATAGTATATATCTATATATATATATATTATATATATTCTATATATATATTATCTATATTTATATATATAATAAGCCGTTATTTACTCTATATATATCTATATATATATATTTATATATATCTATATATATATCTATATATATATATATAATTACTATAGTATTATATCATATATCTAATATATACTATATATTTATATATAGATATATATATATATATATAGATATATAATATAATATATATATAATATTATATATATATATATTATATATCTTAATATATATAATATATATATATATATATATATATCCTATATATATAAATTATATATATATATATATATATATATATATATATATATAAAATATGTATATATATATATAATATATATATATATATATATATATATATATATGATATATATATAGATATATATATTATATCTATAAATCTTTTTATCGCCATATGACTTTTTCCCTCTGGAGTGAGTGGCGACAGAAGGGTAGAGCCCCTAGATATATAAGCAATTCCTTAGGGAAGAGATTTAAGTACACCTGTTCGGTTATTTTTCAAAGGATATGTTGTTTATCTTGTTATATCTTGATTACTTTTCCGCAATCAGGTCAGGGAACTTGACTTCAACAATTTCACGTTACTGACTGAAAATGACAGCGATGGTCTTCTTTACAGAATTAATATGCTAACAGAAATCCTCATGGGATGTCAAAACAGTAGACTTGTTAACTTTAAACTCTAACGTTTATTTCTTGACTGCTGCAGATCTAAGCATGTATATTTGTTTATTGTTTTATCTAGATTTCCTTATTTGCTGCTAGTTTAATCATTGCTTCTATATTCCTATCTTTGTGTTTTTACATTTATATATTCTGCCCGTGAAAGCCTTCAGAAAGCCCTTTTCACATTGCTCCTTTTCACCCTGGGATGTTGTGATATGAAAACCAATTTGCACTTTTTGCTGCTTTAGAAAAATCTTTGATTGCTTCTCGGAAAAGTGTTTCCGGAACGTTGGGATTCATGAAAAGTTTGCCTCCATTGGTAAATGAGGCGAAATTCCTGAACAAGCAGAAAATAGGAAAGGCAGTGCATGTCACAACAAAAGGAGCAATGTGGACAGTCCATTGTGAAGGCTTTCGCGAACAGTATGCTCACTTGTGAAAAATGAAGATAAGAATATAGAAGCAATGATAAAAACAGCAGCAAATAAACAAATCTCACCAGATCAACAATCAAATAAACATTCTTAGATCTACAGACATCAAGATAAAAGCTTAGATTCTCGCGTTTGGTAGTCAAGAGCGGAACGGCACTTCGGGGTTTAAGATTTGAACTCTGATGCATCCCTTTACCCCGTCGCAGTTTTTGGAGAAGTGCAGCCTTATATGCCTAGTACACATTATAATTACTTTTGTTGAAAATCCTCTCTCTCTCTCTCTCTCTCTCTCTCTCTCTCTCTCTCTCTCTCTCTCTCTCTCTCTTGTCAGTTGAGTAGGGATTTTTGCTATGTAGTACATAGTTCATTAAAATTGTGCTTTGATGTTTCTCTAGGGCGTTTTGGAAAGGAGCATATATATATATATATATATATATATATATATATATATATATATATATATAATATATATATATATATATATGTGTGTGTGTGTGTGTGTGTGTGTGTGTGTGTGTGTATGTATGTGTGTGTATAAAATATGTATATAATGTAATCAAGCTATAAACAATTTAAACAACATATCGTTTGAAAAATAACTGACCTGTTGTACTTAAATCTTTGTGTTAGAGAGAGAGAGAGAGAGAGAGAGAGATTAATAAAGGATGAACCATGTTCCCGTCGTTCCATTAGCGTAATTCTAGGTTTGCCGGAACAGCTGGTCATTTTAACATTTATCATTTTAACGTTTATGCGCTTGAGACTATTTCACCACTGTTATTATTTGTGTTGCCGTTGATGCCATTGATGTAATAATGGTGAACTTTCGAAAATGGTTTGATTTATTGCATGATGTATTTTACGAAACAAATCTAGAAAGTAAATGCAGAGTTCGTGATTAATCCACGACCTATATTCTTTACTTGGAGATCGTGTGGTAAATCACAGACTACGACCACAAGTCACGGCAGTGTTCAGATTACATGTATATACGTGCGTACATACATACATGTATATATATATATATATATATATATATATTATATATATATAATATATATAAATATATATGTGTGTAGTGGTATTATATATATATTATATATATATATATATATATTATATAGATAGATAGATAGATATATAGATATATGTGTGTGTGTGTGTGTTGTGTATAAACCAAATTGCACAGAGATTGATGTTGGATCTCTGACCAGTTCATCATCCATTTCTCTGACTTTCCTCATATATCTGAAAATACTGATCCTAAACCTTTCTTTTTCATATTTAGGGAAAAGGAGACACTTAAAGCTATAGCAAGCAGTTGTTCTGAGAGAAGGCAACTTTTGTTCTCTAGTGTAGGACAGTGCTGTAGGTTCTGTTACAACAGAGGCTTTCCACTATTTTGAATAAAGTACTCTTGCTTGAGGATACTCTCATGTAGAGTATTCTGTCAATTTTCTCCTCTTGCCTTTTTGAATGGTGCGTTGGACAGGTTTAATGAATATGGTATGGATGCCTGGTGCCTTCTGAGGAGGTTGCCCCATTCTTTTCATCTCTTTTCTTTACTTTCATCTTTGACCTTCATTTTTCAAAACCATCACTGAAATCCATCCTCCAATTGGTACTTTGTCTTGCATGGTGTAGACTCCACCATGTTGACCATTTTTAAATATTCCGTTTTCTTTTGCAGAGAATGGATTTACCTTTTTTTATACACGCACTCTTTCATATCATAATTATTATTACGGTTAAATGTATGTATGACAAAGCATTTTTATTTATTTTGACTCTTGCAATGGCTGGAGGCGTTGAGGAAAACTCTGGATATCCACAGTATGTGTGATGTACTGCAATGTTTGTAGATTTCATCGTAATGTTGGTGACAGTATATTGCTTTATGCGCAGAAACTTGTTTCTCATCGGAGGAAGTTACTGAATCTCCATATTCCTAGCTTCAAGAAACCATTCCTACTTAACTAAATGCCACTGCGAGGGCAAGGAGGACGCAAATGTAGATTGGGAATGAGCGGCCAGTTCTTAACGTAAGATCTGTTCTGAGAGCGGAAACCAAGAGTTCTTTGTTGAAATTAGGGTTTGTGGCCATCATAACAATTTTATGTGTTCCTTCAATTGAAATCCCGTATTAGATAATGCTATCTGCGATTCAGACTTGATTAATACTGTTTATAACCATCTTTTCGTCAAAATGGCTAAGATAAAAGACCATGATAAAAAAAAAGGCTTCTTTTGTAGTTCTTGGCGATTTTAGTGCTCACCGTAACGAGTGGCCGAACCTTTTTGTTCCTGATTGCCATTTGACTCTTCTCTGAATCTGGTCGTGAATTATTCTAAATAATATATAACCGAGCACAATTCTGGTAATAGTTTGGACCTCGTATTTACTGAATCCTCTGGCGTTATAACCAGTGCTGCGGGTCCCCTGTTTTAAACTGAGCAATTTGTCCCTGATGTGTCCTGCTCTTGTAAGAAATATTAAAACTCAAGCAGACTGGAATGAACTTCAGCGTGATCTTTCACTTAGGGAAACAGGAGGCTTATAGTCTTTGGAGGCCTCATTGTGGGGCAGTGTTGTCAGTGCACCTGATGTGGTGCATTAAAGGCATTACTGAAGGTGTTTGGAGTGCCCCTTGTGACCCTTTTAGCCTCGTCCTTTCTTCAATTCTGCCTTTAAATATTACTTCTGAATTATTAATCCTGGATATTATCCCGGTTCCTCCTTTAGATCCTTGCACCTTATCTCTCTCATCATCTGTATCTCTTTATCTTGCTGTCCAGCCACCCCAACTCCCTCTTTTCACTGCTTTAAGCGCTGAATGCCGAAGGAAGGAAAAAGTCGTTTTGACAGATCCAAAAGCTATGGCTCAGGAAGATTTTGTTGTACATGAAACCTAATACAATTGGCGATAAAGGAAAAAAACCTTCCTGGCAGCCACTCTAAATCTTTTTGGTGTCCATTCATAGGTCCGAATGAAAAGGCAACCATTTTGGGTGATGTGTTTCACAGTAACCAAAGCTGAGAGAAACTCGGGGCGCCTCATTCTTGTTTTCCCGAAACTAAATTGGTTAGTCTGGCTTGTTTATCCCGTGAAATGACTCAACGTTGAAACTTTTTGCGAAAACTGCTGTTTATTTAGCTCTAGCTTTGTCTGTTATATTTCTTAGGTTAGCCAGAACTGGTCTTTATTGCATTTTGGAGAATTGGTAATGATACTCTCTTTGATAAATGTGGTTGAGACAGGTCTAACCCTCCTGATTATATTACCACTTTCTATAACTCCAATATTATCTAAAGTTTTAGATCTTTGTTTGTAAATCGCCTAAATACTTATAATGAAAGTGATCATCTATACCTTATTTTTTATTTCGACTTTTGCAAGGGCCTGGTTGCTTGTGATGCTCTTATCTTAATTAATAACCATCGTCGCCAGCCAGGCCGCCACATCCAACATTTATTTCGTGGACATTTGATATTTTCAATAATGTCAGTTCCCTCCCGCCCTCTTTGAAACTCTCCACTTCCATTTCATTTGACTCCTGATAATCACAGTTTTCAAATGGCGAATCTATTGCTTCTTTTGAGATTAAGACGCCTTTTCTACTTACTTTTCTTTTCTCTATCGAAACTAGAATACATGAGCCTTTATCGAAAAGTAACACAAGACCAAATGATAAGGAAAATGGTGATCTAAATCTGGCGAATGTGAAAGCTGAGTAATGCGATCATTTATCATCGATAGCTACAAAGATCACAGAGGACAAAATCTAAGATTCCAAAGATCGCTTGAGTCATTTGCCCTTCAAACAGACTTTATTTATCTCTGGTGGTCTCGCTCTACTTTTGAAGAAGGCTTTGCGAGCAAAGTAACGGTGTGAATGCACTTCTTAACGGCAGCTTTCCACCATGTTCATGTGTTCTCGGTTGCTCCTGTCACGGTTAGTTGCTTCATATACTCGTACTATTTCGATATATTTAATCGTTAAGGACGAATTTCAGCCACATAATTCAAAATTATGTGTTACCATGATTCGAGACGGGGACCCAAGGCATAATATTTGTTATACAAATTGAATGTTGAAACAGAAATGATACTCATGTATGTATGTATGATTTCATATGAACATACAAACAGTAACAGCGATACACGAACGTTTAATTGTCTTGGTACAAGGTTTTTTATGCTCATTGCATGATAAGGGTAACAAAACTCAAAGCCATTCTACACATATGAGAGAGACAGACAGACTCGAGAGAGAGAGTTTCCTTAGGAACGCAATACCTACCCTGCCTTTATTATTACAACAACTGTAAATGAAATGAAGTTACTAAAACAAATATACTATCAAAACAAATATGCTATAACAGGGCTGAATTGTTTATCATGTATTTTGTATAATAAAACGAAAAAGCCAAATTAAGCAAAAAAAAAAAATCTCCACTCTTAGCTACAATCTCTGAGTATGAACTATTGAATACTGAATAGGGGTTGATATCTGCATATCTGCATTCTCAAACTGTTGATGCGGATGCATATGTTGCTTGCAATGCTAATGCGGATACGGATGTGGATGCAGATATTGAAAAATTGTCAATGCGGATGCAGATGTTAAGAAATTATCAATGCGGATGCGGATGTTAAGAAATTTTCAGTATGGATGTGTATGCAGATTTATAAAACTATTGATAATCAGCGGATGCAGATCCGGATGCAGATATCCGATACATCTCTAGTGTGTGAGTGTGTGTGTATGTATGTGTGTGTGTGTCAGCATAATCTGAAACGCATTGAACAATTTCAACCAAACTTGGTACACATATGACTTACTATCTGTGGGGGTAAGACTCACTAGCACCAAAGGGCACTAAAGGGCACCAAAGGGAGCAGGTGGAAAGGGAAGGGCTTCTCTTCTCCGAAATGGGGCTGGTTCTGCCGGTAGACTTAGTACCTACTTAAAATCTATGAATTTGTCATACCAAATTTTGGTATACATATCGCTTATTATCTGGAAAAGAATATTGTTGGGGGTAAGACATCAATAGCACCAAAAGCGGTGGGAGTTGGGTAGAGGGTTGACACAGAGAGAGAGAGAGAGAGAGAGAGAGAGAGAGAGAGAGAGTAGAAGGGGTATAGGGAGGAGAAAGAGAGAAAGAGTGAGAGAGGGTTGAAAAAAAAGAGAGAGAGAGGAAGTGAGAGAGTGAGAGAGAAAAGAGAGAGAAAGAGAAAGAGAGAGAGAGAGAGAGAGAGAGAGAGAGAGAGAGAGAGAGAGAGAGAGAGAGAGAGATTGAAGTGTTAAGGAGAAGAATTTATCATACTAAAGTTAGGTATGAAAAATCCTTAACTTTAATTAGGTATTAAGTCTACAGGCTTAACCAGCGTCATTTTAGGGAACCCTTCCCTTCCCTTCCTACCCAACTCCCTTTGGTGCCCTTTGGTGCTAGTGATGTCTTACACCCACAGTGCTGATTTCTAGACAGTAAGTGATATGTGTACCAAGTTTGAGAGAGAGAGAGAGAGAGAGAGAGAGAGAGAGCAGAGGGAATGTTAGAGAGGAGAAAGAGGAAAATAATGAGGGAGAGTTGAAGAAAGAGAAAGAGAGAGAGATAGAGAGAATAGAAGGGGTGTTAGGGAGGAGAAAGAGGGAAATAATGAAGGATAATTGGAGAGAGAGAGAGAGAGAGAGAGAGAGAGAGAGAGAGATTTTATTGGTTGCCATTCAGAGTTATCCAGGGCTGCGCCGGGTTGGTCAGCTATTCACATTAAATAAGAAAATCTGAGATTAAGTAGAATTAATCTAAAATTCTCTCTCTCTCTCTCTCTTCTCTCTCTCTCTCTCTCTCTCTCTCTCTTTGTGCGTGTTTGTGTGTGTGAGTGTGTGGTTGAAGTTGATATACAGGAAATACTAGTGCGCAGAAGATAAACATGTAACCAAGACCAAATGCACGAGAACGTTCGGCCTGGTGCTGTTAGCACAGACGTATGTTTGATATACAACACTGAAGGCCAACAATGAGGTCACATTTGTTTTAGGAAGCAAAGTCTTCTGTTGTTATACAAGTCGTAAGATTTTGAGGTTATGAAGCACATTTTTGTATGAGATTATATTCAGGCCATAGAGAGAAATTCATAATGTCAGAGAAGAGGCCAGTGCCGTATGGTAGCTACTAATACACAGTAGTCCTTTAATTCGTCTCTTAATGAGATCACCACATAAAAGTGGACTCTGATATTTGCATTATTTTTTATAATATTACCGGTGGCAAAGCACTTATCACTTGTAATTCCTCTTTGACGTAGGTATTCCCGAAGTACAACAAATTGAATAGTAAAAGTTATTTGTAGCTTTTATTTATGAGTATAAAAAAAGTACAGTGTATGTGAATGCCAAAATGTATAATTTGCCACGTTTTGCAAGATTGCCAATCAACTACCATGGGTGGTATCAATTCTAGGTAGAAAACAACATGACCTTGAAAGGCAATGCACAGCAGAGACTATATCAGATTATAATTCTCTTGATGGCGGGTGATGCAGCACTCACCAATTACAATTCCCCTTGGTTGTAAGTTATGCCGGAAGTATAGTGAATTAAACATTAAATGTTAAGTATAAACCAGCAGTAAAATGTATATAATAGATGCACTAAGTAGAGATTTTTTTATCGAATACATTTTCAGGCACTGATAAATTTGATGTCATTGCATTATTGGAAGAGGTTAGTAATGTGAATATGACACAACATGTTACTGTGATAAATGAAAGACTTTAAGATAGTAGACAAAAGACCATAAGTGGTGCTGCATTGGAAACGTTAAAAGAAACATTCTAAAAGGTTGACCCACTCAATGCAAAGAGGTTCCTGAAATCTTGAGATCTTTTTTGAAATTTAGGGATGAACTGTTGATAATGATATTATTTTTAGAGGTAATTACATTGTTGTCCCATCATGTTTAAGGTCTTACATGCTGAAACAACTTAATTATGCTCACAATGGGATTGATATACTGTTCTGGTCTGACATGTGTGCAAATATAAAGAATCATGTTTCGTCTTGTGCGGTGTGTCATAATTATGGTAGTAGACAAACCAAGGAATCCTTAAATTCACATGATTTTCCTTCTAGGCCTTGGTCTAAAATTGGATGGATACTTTTAGTGTTGGTAATTGTAACTATTCGCTTTTGGTAGATTATTATTCATCATATTTTGAGATAAATTCATTGGAGAGCATGTTAGCGTCAGTAAGTTTAGGAGACATTTTTCATGGTATGGTATACCGGACATTGTTGTAAGTGACTATGACTCACAATTTGCATAAAGCAAATTTCAAAATTATGTAAAGAAATGGTCATTTAAATGTGTAAAATCATCCCCTTGCCACCACCAGTCAAATGGCAAACCTGTAAATGCATTAAAAATCATGAAACAGTTGTTCAAAAAATCAAAGGAGGATGGCCATGATCCTCTATTATCACTTACTTCTTGAATGGAGAAACACTCCAACTGAAGGGTTTAACTCTTCGCCTGCTCAAAGATTTTTTAGGTAGAAGTCAATTGCCTATTACAGAAAATTTACTCAAACCCAAGATTGTTGATAGAACATCAGAAATTCAAACTAAGAAATTGATTAGGCAAGCGAAATATTATAATAAGCCATGTAAGAATTCAGCCTCATTAAAACCAGGTGATGTCATTCGTGTACAGCCAGTTCCAGAAAAAAAGGAATGGAAGAAAGTTAAGGTAATAAAAGAGGTTTCAAAAAGGAAATACAAAATAGAAATAGAAAGCAAAGTATATTTTAGAAATCGTAAATTTCTGAGAAAGACATCAGAGTCAGTAACTGATAATCATAGTGATTCGGATAATGAAATTAAAACTAATGTCAGTACGAATGAAGTTGCAAACAAATCTTGTAAACATCCTTAGGCTGATCACTTAGAACCACAAAGAACCAGAGGTGATCGAGTTGTAAGGAAACCTGAATATCTGCAGGATTATTTGCAACAAATTTAAAGAGCCAGTTAGGTATGTAGGATGAGATGTATTTTACAGGGACCATTTATGTAGAAAAAAAGTTATTCCAAATTTTCGTTGAGAAAAGTGTTAAAGAAAGGAGATGTAACAATATATGAATATTGTGATCTAGTTTTTATTGGATTGTCAGTGTATGAATGTTATTTGGTACACTGCCTAGGTTTATGAATCTTATCTGTTGTTTATGTTTTGGTAAGTCACGGGACTAGAGTACCTTTCGGATCTTTCCTGTGCTCCATAATGTTGGCTCGTCCTCACTGTTTAATTGGCAATCTGTTCAATAAACTAATGTTACATAATTACCCTCACATTATAAATAAGAACCTGCAGCGCATGCATTATTATAATTCTATGAGCCATGACAAGAATAAGTGAGTATGGCGATAACTAACTGGAATTCCCATGAAAACTAGTGTGAGATATAAGGATATATATATATATATATATATATATATATATATATATATATATATATATATACATCGAGTAACAAATGTCCTTTAATAAATAATTCGCTCTACCTCGGACAAATCTCTTATCGACTAGAAAAAAAAAATCCCCTTCGGTTAACTTATATGAAAATATATTAATTCCGAGGTAGCGCGAATTAGATATTAAAGGATATTTGTAGCTCGATGTATGTATATGAATCACGGTAATGTGATATGCCATATATATATATATATATATATATATATATATATTATATGTATATATATATATACATATATACTGTGACGAAGTGGCCTAGAGTATCTGGGTTTGGATACCATTAATACTTGGGGGAAGTAGCCAAAGATCTGTGTCTGGACACCATTAATATTTATTAACCCAAATTGCCAAGTATCTGGTTACTACATTTACCATTTGTTCTTGTTAGTGCAAGAGACCCTTTTATTCCTGGGTCTGGGACACCCTTTGTACTTGGGGCACAGTTTGATCAAGTACTTGGTTATTGCTTACCTCACTACAGCCAGACACCTGACCCTTCATCACAAATACTAAACGACTGAATACTCTAAACGTAACAGTGATCCCTTACAGAACTGAACAGTCAAAAAAACAATTAGTCTAAGTTCATTAAAGTGGATGTGAGGTAATCTTAATTAAAGGGAATCACTCCTTCTGCAATGTCAAATCTAAGTATTTCCCTGGTTCTGATTCATTTGAGGGAAACGGCACAATCACCACTCTATATTTCTACCTAAACAAAAATAAAATATAATCTGGTGGTATAATAAAATGCTCATATAAATTTTAAATACAAAAATTTATTTGTAAATTCAAAATTTATAAGTGAAATTCACAATCTCAGGGAAATTGTTATTACTTGAAAACAAAAGTTTAATTAATTCTTGAATTAATTATTAAGCAAAATTAAATCAAAGTTTATCAGAAAATTAATTAAATTAAATTTAATCAAGTGCAAATTAATTTGCAAGTGTTAGAATCAAACAATTACATAATAGAATATTATTCAAACTAATTAAACAAAATAAATACAATGCAAAAAAACATAATGCATAATATGTAAACAATTAAAGCATTGACAGTACAAACATTAAGCATATAAAATGGACATGTCAAAAGAACAAAGCAGAAGAAAAATGTATTGAAAATGATAATTTCATCCAAACTGTAAAATAAAACCTCGAAGTCCACTTCAAAACATTTGTAAAATACTTTTTATACGCAGTTGCAATTTGTCCCTCAAAAGAAAAGGCCTGTTACAATCTTCAACCTTTCGTGGGCGCCTTCACAAAAATAATATTAATAACACTATGCTCAGATTCCACAAACAACACATATATTACTAAGAATTATATGATAATGAGTGACCAACTCAAGTACAAATGTGAGTTACATTACGTTAATGAAACAGTCTTACGAACGAGCGAGCGCGAGAGAGTTGAGAGAGAGAGAGAGATTTAAGAGCAATGCTACACTCTCTAACACAAGCCGCTACGTCTCAAAAGGCTGCGTTCGCATATGTCTATGAACAAGGCCCCTTTGTGTCGTTAAAGGAGCCGCTTTAGGACGATAAAAAATCAGCTTAGCTAAGGTATTCTCAAGATGTGAATAACAACTTTACTCTTTTTTATCTTTATATTTGGGAATCTGAACGCAAAAATATACATTTCACAATATTATACACAGTTTCTGAGGTGAATTAATCATATTACCAAAATTATAATTGCATTACAAAACTTACTTATACGAACTTATATATATAAGATATATATCTATATATATATATATATATATATATAATATATATATATATTATGCTTATATATCTATATCTATATTATATTATATATATTAATTTTATATATATATAATATATATATATATTTAGATTATGATATTATATAGATATATCTATATATATATATATTATAATATATAATATAATTATAGATTTATATTTTTTAAAAAAAATCTATATCTATTATATCGATATATTATATAATATATATATATATATAGATATTATATAGATATAATATATAATATATCTTCTATTATAATTATCTATAATATATATCTATCTGATTTCTTCATTTCTAAAATATTATATATATATATATATTATATATATATATATAGAATTAGATATATAATAGACTATATATATAATATATATATAATGTAAATATAATATATAATAATACTATCTAGAGCTATATTATTATCTATATTATATATCTATATATATATAATTAGTATATAGAGATATAGATATATATTATAATATAGATATATATATTATATATATATATATATAGACTATATATAGATATCAGATATATATTATATTTATAATATATATATTATCTATATATAGATAGATATTATATAAGATATAGATTATATATATCTATCTATATATATCTATAGATATAATATATATAGCTATTATTAATATAGATATCTATATATCTATCTAATATTATTATATATCTATACTTATATAGATATATAATATGTATATATGTATATATAGATATAATATAGCTATGTATATATCATATATCATATATCTAAATTATATATCTATCTATATGTATATATATATATATATATCTATAATTAGATATATCTATCTATATAATGTATATAATATATATATATTCTTATATATATTATATATAGTAGCTCTTATATATATAAAACATCTACTATATATCATATATATAATATATATCATTCTAATATCTATCTATATGGATATATATATTATATTACTATGCGTCTATATACTCATGTATATGTTGTGTCATATATCTCTATAGAGTAATATATATATATATACTATATATATAGATATAGATATAGATATGTATATATAATAGATATATTCTAGAATATATATCATATATATATATATATAGATATATTATAATTATATATTATATATATATCATATTATAAAAAATATATATATATATATATTATAAGATAGATATAGATTAGATATAATATATATATATATATTATTATATTAAATATATATATAAGATAGATATATATAGATATAGATAGATATTAATATAATATATATATAATATATATTATATTATATATATATTATCTATATATATTAGATATATATATATAATAATTTATATCTATATATCTATATATTATAGAATATTATATTATAAATATATATAAATATATATATATAGATATAGATATTGTAATATATATATATAATATATCATATAGAATATATCCTATTATATATTATATAATATTATATTATATCTAAATATATAGATATCTATCTATTATATAATATATATATATTATATATATATATCTATATATAATATATATATATATATATCTATATATATATATATATATAGTATATACTATATATGTTATATATATATATATAAATATATATAGATATATATTGTATATATATAATATATATATAGTAAGATATTAATATATAGATAGTATTATATATATATTTAGGATATATATAATATAATATATAAATATATATATATCTATATATATAGATTATTATATATATCGATATATATATATATCTATATATATAATATATAATCTATTATAATATTATATCTATATATATAGATTAATATATATAGTTATATATATATAAATATATATATATATATAGTATAGATTTAGCTATAGTATATAAAGATATATATAATATCATATAATATATATATATATATATTATATCTACTCAACGGTTACGGTATTTCCCGAGGTTTCGTGGGAATGTGATTGGTCCTTGGTTTATGATGACTAATGGTTTCTGCCTGACAATGAGTAACTGACAGGGTGTTGAATAGTTTTCAAAAACCTTTCTAACAGACTGACAGGGAATAGGGAATAGGAATTAGAAGTAAAAAAGATGGCTAATTCATAGCCTATTCAGTCTATGAAAATTAATATAATCATAGAAGGTCTGATTGGCTGACCAACGAGTGACAGAGAGAGATGCACAGTTGGAAAAAAAATCATTCACGTTTGATGTTTCGTAAATAGCGTTTGAGAAGTTTATTGTTAATTTCGTGTTTATTTAAATTTTGTCTGAATTTGCCAGACCTCTAAGCATACAAAAATATTGCTTAAGATATTTTGTGCGTGTAGCATTCCAGTTTGTATGTGGTGAATGCGAGTATTGCCATCGACGACGTGACAATAAGTTAGGCAGATATTTTGACTCGGAAACACTCATGGATTTTGGCAAGTGCAGCATCAGGCCTTGAAAAGTAAAAGGATCTCTCTTTTTCGTTAGAAACTTGCTTCTCTTATGCTAAAAAAAATACCTGCTGAAGACACGAGAGAGATAGATAGATCCGAACAGAATAAAACAAAGGATGTTATGCAACCAGCCAGGCCTGATAAGGTGATTTCCCCTTCCATATGTGAACGTAGCAGTCTATTACAAATTATATAGTTCAGGGCGCAGTTTCCTTCCGGAATTCATGAAAACAAATTTTCACAAATTGACTGTAAAAATTACCCTGGAAAATTGGACTGTAACTATTTGATTATCTTCCTGTTGTGACTTACTCATTTCCATATAAAAAAAACTAAGCCTGCTATCTAAGGAAACATGACTTGTTAATGACATATTATTATTATTATTATTATTATTATTATTATTATTATTATTATTATTATTATTATTATTATTATTATTATCCTTTCCTAAAATTTGCACATTTCTTTCGCTGATTTTTTTTTTCTGTTCTATTCTATTAAGACATTAAACATGTAACATTATTCTATCTTAGTTCCGTTCGAATTCTCACGAAAAGAAAGTTTAAGAGCAACAATCCCTTCGTGCTTCGTGACATTTTCTATACAAACCTGCCCTTTTGCTCGCGTAATGCCAAGTTTCCTGTTAACGTTCAGCTGCTGCCCTTTGTTTTTATAATAATTAGAATAAGGAGTGAGAACACATATATATATATATATATATATATATATATATATATATATATATATATATATATATATATATATATAGATAGATAGATAGATAGATATATGCATTTATAGACATTACGAATGCTTCTGTACATGAGTGGTCAATTTTCATTCAAATAGCGTCAATTATGCCAACTTGTATGGCGTTTGGTTGTGCCAACACCTCTTGCAAGTGTCCAAAAGACATCATTCAGGATTCCGTCTTGCCAACAGATTCAAAATATGACATTAGGACCAGGGTTTTAGGTATGGCTATGAAATTTGTTTATATAATATGTTTTGGGAACTTAATTTCCCTCTGAACAGACCACGGTACCGACGAAGATAGGGTGGCTATCTACCGCTATCTATACTATGGTGCCTCCACTTGTATGCATTTGAATTAAAATTTATTCTTGTTAATTGCCATGTGCGTGGTGTGATGGGGTGAACGGCAGTTTTCTAAACGTGTGTGTGTCCATGAATTGATGAGGGCCTTCACTTAGTCCTTTTTGACTAGTTTAATTAATATATTTTCAGCTGACAAATACAAACCAAAAAGGATATTATCTAAAGACGCTGTTCTCTCGAAATAGTTCCGCTTGTCTGAGCCAACCGCTCCATGACGTCACGCAAAACAGATGAACCACACAAAAGGGCGGCGCCCATGGCGCAATAGAAAATTGGCTGCAAAAAATAGGAAACGCCCCTTTCAAAAAACTTTTTTCACCAAGGGTACTTAAATAGAATAATACTACATATGGAACAGCTGAAATGCAACCATAAGTTCCCCTTCAATTGAGGGTGCTAACCACTGTCATTATATCGCCTCTTCCGAAACTGTAAAAGCTTTTGTCTCTCTTCGTCAGCCATCTGAACTCCTGTGAAAAGATCTAGAAATCTGAACTGTGTAAAATTTCGTGATGGGGGAGGGGCTGGGGACATAGTGAAAATTATACGGTTAATATTGGCGAACGAAGCGAGTCTATGCAGAAATGAACATGATTTCTGATTTATCAATATTAGTCAGTCAACAAAATTATAAGTCCACAATTTGTTGGCTAAAATACAGTACAAGTCCTCTGAGCCATTCCATTTTCAGGTCTACCGTTCAGCTAGTTTCAACTTTAAAACTTAATATATGTGTAGGAAAATAAGGTCTAATTGGAAATTCAAAGGTTTCGATGGAGGAAAAATAATAATAAACAAACAGGCAGCTGCTGCAAGCGTCGGCGTTTGTGAATTCGTATGTCAATAATGGGATATGTTAGTCAAAATTGGAATGAACAATTAATCTGACCACGACCCTAATGAACAATTATATGATCTATTTCTTTATTATTTTAATATCTTATACTTGTCTATGTTGAATATATATTTTGAAATATTATTAATAGCCTCATTTCCAGCAAATTTTACATAAAAATTGGAGAATGAAATAGGGGGACAATTGATATGTTGCCCCCCTACCAATAAAAAAGGGAGGGAATATGTCAACCCGTCCCTCCCGCAGATGATGCCAATACCTACGTGTTCAGGGTTCCCACTTCTTCCTGCCTTGAATCTGGGCTATCCTAATTGTAGACCCACAGAATAAACTAACTAAATTTACTCAATGTTGGAATCTATATATTTTTTTACAGTTATCACCGCCGGATCACTAATTCTTAAGAACCTTATAGTGAAAATAACAGAGAGTAAAGGGTACAGGCAGGCCCACAAGCCAGGAGCGATAGGAGAGTTTTAGCCATTAACAGTCTCACGCTGTTCAATGGGTGGCTTTATGTTTCGCAAATGAACACACTTGGGGTAGGTAGCTGTTTCTCCTGTCTTAATCTTCAAATTCAGTTAATCTCCCACTGATCAAGATCTCTTTTCTTAATCTACAGGTATGCTCCACCCTTGCAGCCTGAAGCAATGCCCCAGGTAGCATACAAGGCTTTATAGTGCGACAGCATCCTCTGTCTCCAGATCAGTACAGTTCAGTCGACATTCAACCAGGGGTAACCTCAACCCGATTGAAATCCTGACGTGGCTGTGGAACTCAACTTTCTCACACTGTATTGATTGTGACATTATGACATTACCACATGTTGCCAGTAAACTTGGATCACTTCTACATTGTGGGTGCAAGTAAGAATAGGAAGCAAAGATGGTACATGCCCTGGAAGGGAAATTGGTTGGACAGTGTCTCTTTTCTTTTTTTTTTACCTAATTTTTATCATCTGTCTCTCTCTCACATTTCACCACTCAAG
Organism: Macrobrachium nipponense; assembly: GCF_015104395.2. Lineage (NCBI taxonomy): Eukaryota > Metazoa > Arthropoda > Malacostraca > Decapoda > Palaemonidae > Macrobrachium > Macrobrachium nipponense. The sequence continues at coordinate 60,348,043 of NC_061108.1, read as the reverse complement.
TAAATTCCTTGTCTCTTCAACTTGAACAGCTACTTGCTATATCAGTGTGTAATTCCTGGAACAGTGCATAACATAATTCTCGCCCCTTGCTAAAAAGTGAATAGAGTAAAAGAATTCCCTCCAATCTTTGTATAAACTCATTTATAGAGATTGTAACTCAGTAGTTGTGTCATTTGGAATTGTCTCATTTCCTGGGGAGTTATCAGTGCAGTTACCTATATAGCCATGACTGTGTCCCCATTTGCATGAAGAATCAGCTCATACAGAGGGTCATAGAAATTCATTGCCAGTTTGGCTTATGGTCCACTTGCAAGTGGCTAGTATTAGTAAATTTGATGCATTGTCATTCACTCAGTAATTGCTGTTGTGTCCCTTATCCATTTGTTATTTTAGTGAGATTGCCCAATTTTTCCCTGTTAAATTCACCCTGTTATGTGTGTAAATAATAAACTAATATTAAGAAACACACTTTCACGTGGTGACCTTTCCAATTAGTAATTATTCTTTAATTATCCTGTTTGTTGATTTGCAAGGGGTTTTGCAAGGCTAAGATTATCCATTTAAAGAAAAAAGGTAGTCCATCCACCTCATAGTCCGTAGGGGCCCATGGTGGGCCTTTGTCTCACCTTGTAAGCTGGGGGTCCTAAAGAAGATGGTTGAGTGGCCACCACAGCAACAATGACAACAAGTTTCTTCCTAGGCTAATCCCTGAAACTTTGGGAATGTCCGTATTTCTTACAAATATGGCAGTAATCCTTATTATAATCTCTACTAAGAGTAGTTATAGTCTGAGTTGACAAGAAATTGTTATTAGAGAGGGCTATGGCACGGATCCCCTTTAGCTTTGTACTAGGCTTCTAAGTACCCTATCATTTTACAGTTAGTACAGGCCAGTAGATTAGAGGGCCTGTTTCTTGGTCTGACTGATAAGGCAGTAGGGTCAGGAGGAACTATGCACCTGTTTGAAGTGCTGGAGTCTGTTGTAGTACGTCTCATACACATTGGCCAGGCGGCAGCACTCAATGAATTATTTTGGCTGCTTCTCACCAATGTATAAGGACAAGGGTCCATGAGTGTAATAGAGGAAGTCCTCAAACACATTTGATTCAATATATCCTCGACGTCTTGGCACTTCACAGCATCGATCCACCTCTGTAAGGCTTGGTTCTTTTTGTAAGACCACTCGGACTATGTTTGAGCAATCTCCATGGGAAGACCTTGACCTCTTTGCTTCCAGCTCTGTGGTATAATTTCAAATGCCATCGCTACTGCCTTCCTGACCACTTCTAGGTTTCCCTTGTCGCCATGTCACCATTTTCTAAGGATTTTAAAACATCCTGATACTTTTCAGCAGTGTGTTTTGCAAGAATCATGGCCTTCTCAGTGTCATTCAGATTGTACTCAGAGAAGAGGATCTCCACCTGATCCAGCCATGCTTCTGACTACACTTCATTTCGTTTCGACATGCAGTGGGTGATATTGAGATAATGGAAGGAGAAGAGACCGAGGTGGGATGTTTGGCTCAGTGTTGGACCAGCTCTATGACACTGTCCTGCTTGGTTCATTCTAACTCAGTTGCCTTTTCCTTCAGTGCTAGTTCATGCTGTCACTCGTTCCTCTCTTGTTGTTCCTTCTCCTTTGCTTGTCGTTCCTTTTCTTTTGCTTGTCGCTCCTCTTTCTCTTGTGCCAAAGCTAGTTCATGTTAGCACTCCTTTTCTTTCTCTTTTGCTCATTTTCCTCTCTATTCTCTCTTTCCTAGTAGCATCGATCTGGGATTGAACCCAATTTGTCAGATCTGTCGTCTTTAGTCCCAGAAATTTACCTGCTTCTGTGAAGGTTTTGATTTCCTTAGCAACAGACATGTTGCTGATGCTTAGAGTGGGATCTGATCTCCCCAGAAATACTAAAATCTTAGGATGGCCACACAATCAATTATCAATTACATGGAAGGAAAGGCACTCCGCACATAATATGTGGAATAGAAAATTTTTTGTCGGCCCCCGATATGCTGTTTGCTTGTAGTTCATACACAAGTCTTGTGAATGCCTCCTTGTGGTAGGAATGGCACTGGCACGAAATGTTAAAAGTGATTCTAAAGAATAGAGATATGACACACTACTAGATTTACCCGTGGATGTGATGAGTTCCGAAGAGCAGAGTAATTCAAAAGCACATAAGTTTACTTGATAGGTTTGCAAAGCACAAAAATGTGCAGATTGGTTCACAAGGAATGATGGACTGTTATGAAGAACAGTAAGATTTGTTCATAGAGAATGGTGTGATCGAGCTTACACGAGGCGATCACTAATCTAGCTAATGACAGGGACTCGTCACGTGTGAGTGTGAGTTGTGAGTGAACTCTAATGGTACTCGTCGCACATAAAAAAATGCACTCTTACACTAAGATTAAAGAAAATCTTTCTTATTTATGAGACACAATTTACATGCAATGATATACCTTGTCCGAATTGAATCTAGACAGATATTAGGTAAATAATGCGCAAATAACACAGATACTATGTTAGGACTAAGAACTGTGAATGTGAGCGAGACTTTCTTGTGAACGAAATCAACTGGCACCCATCCTCAGTGTTGTACTTAGCAGGCAGGATCAGGCTAACCAGACATGGGAGCAAGTTGCCTCGTAGATGAATAAATTTCCCCATCCTACTCGAAGAGAAATTGCACACTTTTCTCTCAAATTACATGCAACTAACCTCACCTACCTAATGGTTGACTACCACCCCACAGCTAGCTAATTCCATGCCAAGGTTGCAGACATGATAACTCACAATTCTTGTCTGAGGAGTTGGCTACCAACACTGAAAATTTTTAACACATTGGTTCTATATATATATATATATATATATATATATATATATATATATATATAATATATATATATATAGAACCAATGTGTTAAAAATTTTCAGTGTTGGTAGCCAACTCCTCAGACAAGAATTGTGAGTTATCAAGTTTGGGTTTTTTGCCTGTTTCATGTCTGCAACCTTGGCATGGAATTAGCTAGCTGTGGGGTGGTAGTCAACCATTAGGTAGGTGAGGTCAGTTGCATGTAATTTGAGAGAAAAGTGTGCAATTTCTCTTCGAGTTAGGATGGGGAAATTTATTCATCTACGATATATATATATATATATATATATATATATATATATATATCTATATATATATATATATATATATATGCATGGTTATCGCTGCCGGATCACTAACTCTTAAGAACCTTATAGGGAAAATACCAGAGAGTAGGGGGTGCAGGGATCAATTGGAGAGTTTTAGACAATAACAATATCACCCCCTTCAAGGGAAGGGTTTTATGTATCCCAAAGGAACACTTTGGTTCGGTAGCTGTTAGTATGGCTAGAATATGAACGAGTAAAATAGGCACAATTTGAGATGGAATTATTGGAAAATGCATGAATAAAGCAAATGAAAGAAGATTACTGTAAAGAAATTAACACTGGCAAGGACCACAAGAAACAGGGCCTTAACACAACGGATGCGGTTGCTAGGAGACGAGAACTTTGCAGAGGATGAGAGCGAGGCTGGAAGTCGGAAGATTGGCTAAGAAACCATATTCCAGATTATGCTGAGTGTCTGAGAGATGTCAATTTCGACAACATGAAATTCTTGAAAGAATTCCTCAATGATTCTTGTTTATGGAAGCCATACCAACGTTTAAAAATAGACTTGAGTTTTTAGAGAAAATGCAAATTACTTAAGTAATTTCAAGTCTATAATGTTGGTAGGAACTAAAGCATAAGCAGTTTCATTATATATCAATAAACAAGGAGAGAGAGAGAGAGCCGTTGCATAAAGCATTTTCTGAAGACAGCGCTTCATCTGTTCTCGTAATGAAGATAAATAAGGACACAAAAGAACTCATTTACCACTAATGGAGTTTAGAGGTGAAAATATTCGGCTTCTCACAACCCTCCACTGGCCTGCGCTTTTTCTGCCTTAACTCCCTCTCTTTCCATTGAATCGAGGCGCCATGAGGAGCCTGACTACACGAATGTGGTCATTTTAGGACCAATTCTCAAGCAAGTGCTTCTTCAATAGAAGTGTCCGCTAAAGCGGTTCACTTAGGTGTGAGCTGACGAGGACTGAAGCAGAACGGCGTTTACAGTCATTTCAGCATAAGTCTTGAACAGGATGATTATCATTTTATATTCTGCCAAGCAAAGTTGTTATTCCACTCCTGAACATTCAATATGAATAATCTCTGCAGATACGCTAATCCCATAACTGTCAGCTGAAATATTTGGCTTTTCCTTTTTAATTTTGTATTTACAGATTTTAATTTTATACATCAGCACACAGATATACTGTAAGTTCTGTATATATATATATATATATATATATATATATATATATATATATATATATATAGTGTTAATTTCTTTACAGTGATCTTCTTTCATTTGCTTTATTCATGCATTTTCCAATAATTCCGTCTCAAATTGAGCCTATTTTACTCGTTCATACTTTAGCCATACTAAATTCTTTACCACAAGTAACTCATTACCCTCGTTTTTCTTCTCCACGCTTTGATCTTGTAATCATTGTCAGAATAATAATCCTTTAAATTTGTCAAATTCGATGCCTTCTGAACAATCTTTTCTTAAAACAATGTCAATTTCCATATTCAAAATTTTATATCTTTGCTAAAAATGCCATTCACTCTCTCTAGGCGATCCTGTTTAGGTAAAACTCCAGACGGATGCCGCACTGGATATGAAAAAAAATTATCACCTACATGGAAAGAGCACGTGAGAAGCTATATAAAAAGTATAGTCATTATATGAGAGATTGAACGAGGTGAAATTAAATTAGCTTGATAAGTTTTTACCTCGAATTTTTCCTAAGTCGGGAGAGATGTTTCCTCTACGGTAATATTTACTTTTAATGAGCCGTGTAACTACTAAAATCCGCAGAGAAACGAGTACACTATGACGACTTAAGGCCTGTCCACACGATCGGGCCTGATCGGCGGACTTCCCCTCTAACGGGCACACTTGACGGGCAAACCGTCAAATTGCCCGATGGGTCTTGTAGCAAAATCACCATGGTGGTGCCCGATGGCTTGAGCTTCGACCCTGGCAGACGTACGTGAACCATATACATTTCTTTTACTGAGCCATTCTTTGTACCATATTCTCTTCTTTTTCATCACACACAAAGTAATTATCATGCTACACTATCTTCTTCTTTGCGATAGGCACCATGTTTATCGTACCGCACTGAACTGGCATTGTCGGACTCGCCCACCTCTCCATCGCCTCACCCGTGTGGACAACATTCACGGTTAAGTCCGCCAGAATTTGCCTGTCAACCCTGGAGCACGCCGATCAGGCCCGGTCGTGTGGACAGGCCTTTACACGTTTGGCCAATCACAGTTTCATTTTTTGACACCTCAGAAACTTTAGCCAATGGCACGGGTGTTAGAAAATTTTCTCGGCGCAAGAATACATTACCCTACCAACGCTATTTCAGACCCTTTTAGACATGCAGCCGGTAGCCAGCACTTCTGAGCAGCATTTACAGGATAATATTCCAGATCCTGTTGACGAAATTCCAGCATCTTGTTTGTTTGTTTGTATGGTGGTTTTATGTTGCATGGAATCAGTGGTTATTCAGCAACGGGACCAACGGCTTTACGTGACTTCCGAACCGCGTCGAGAGAGAACTTCTATCACCAGAAATACACATGTCTCACTCCTCAATGGAATGGCCGAGAATCGAACTCGCGACCACCGAGGTGGGACGCCAACACCATACCAACCACGCCACTGAGGCGCTTAATTTCCAGCATCTTGTAGTGACTGTTATTTACGTTATGATGATTTTGGTTCAGTGTATTCTGGAAATACACAAGGGGGTTTCGCAAGGCCTAGGTAGGGCTATGGCGCCCTAGGTTAGGTTAGGTGGTTGTGTTAGGTTAGGTGTGCCCCACAAATCACTTTTCTCCAGCTCCCCCCCACCCAAAAACCCCAGTTCCCACTGGATTACTCTATAATTGTAATAGTAGGTTTATGGTTAGATTGTATGTGTAAGAGTAAGTGATACGTTCTTGTTTTTAAAGTTTCCTCATGTTTCTATGCATTCTGCAACACCAATCTGGTGGTTTTTGCCGTTTTTCGTCGTTAAACCTTAAAAAACTAGTGCGGCCCTTTTTTAAACATTTACCGATGTTTAAAATTACAAAAGCGTCCTCATAGGCTCTTGTTTTGATGCCCCAAGTTCTTTCTCCATTCCAACTGATAAAGTTTCCTACTGGCCTTATCCATCCATTTGGAAAGTAGTCTTCAAATATAGGATGGTTCTTCACAACTAGAATGAACCAGTAGCATTCATTTTATACAGTATTCTTGCCCTTATCTCTTATCTACATATCCTTTCATTTATCCCCTGGTATTTGCGTTGTCTCATTTCAGGCTACTGCACTTTTAAGCTGAATGAACGTTCCCCACATCTATGGCAGCAGTCTCTTCTCTTCATACTTGCCACTGTAACTGTTACGCTCCCTATTCCGCCAAAGAAACAGGCATAAATCCTCGGGTTTCTGAATCAAGGCCGGGCTTGTTTCTCCCCCTCAACAGCAAAACTCTTGAACTGTTTCCATTTACGGCTTCACTGACTCCATTAACGTCCCACTTCAAAGAAGCAAGTCTTTTCTTTGTTTTAGTGGCAGATGAGGAGTCAAGGCCATTTTTCTTTCACTTCCGCTCACGTTTCCATTAAGATTGATCTAGAATGAAGCCACTCCTTCCCTCGGCCTCCTTATTAAACAAAGGCAAGAACACCCCTCCATTCTTAAGTTTGAGACAGAGAGAGAAATAAGTGGGCGTGGCTTCTTTCCTAACTCTTTAGCTAAGCCAAGGACAGGTGTTTGTATATCTACAACGAATGTTGAGGAAATTAAAAAAGTTGAAGAATAAACTGCCTTAATCAATAAATTCTGGTACTACATTATATTGCCCAAAATTACCGGAGGGTCTAAAACATGCTGTGCCAAAATATCAAGAAGATAGAGCTGATATATAAAAAGATACTCAAAAAAAACCTGAGCGACAACGGGCTTGAAATTTTTAGTTACATACATGAGCATTTGGTTGCTGTGGCAAAAGACGCCCATTTCATTAAAGTGCTGTTCAGTCATAAAATGTGTCCTTTTTCATCTTTTTTTTTTTCTTTTTTTAAAGAAAATAGGGTGTAAGCCAGAGGCCTTCCTTGAACCTTTTTGACATTTTTGAAAATAACCAACAATCTTAACTTTTCTCTGTAACTATTTATAAAGTTACGTCGTTCATTTAAGCTGTTCGGACACTTTTAGAATATAAAACTTCTGACGTAGGAGTCTCTCTCTCTCTCTCTCTCTCTCTCTCTCTCTCTCTCTCTCTGGTCGCATATCTATTTTTTCTTTCGTTATTAAACCATCAAAAGATGATAAAGGGACCAGGTGCCCCTAAGGGTGTATAAATTTGTCCTTAAGAGGGTCGGTGAAAGGAAAAACAATATGCAGATGGAATTCGTTTCAGGAAACGTACATTGGTAAATATTATGCTTTATTTTCCTTAACAAGGTTTAAATCAGTCAGTGAATGACATACAATAATCAAAATATCCTATTTTTATCTGATAAATATAGCAGTGCGATGAATAATCCTGCTTTTCGTAATAGGATGAGTTTCAGGAGACAAGGGAAATGCAACGTTAGGGAAATGCTACAGCATGTCGAATTGTGAAGGTCACTGTTCCGGGCTACACTCGAAGAAAAACCTTTTGTAAAACACAGCCAAAACACACCAGAAAGTATTACTACCAAACTAACTTTATTTAACATAAAGCATTTTTCTATAGTGCAGCCCACCATACCATATTCTTAAACGAGATTGTTGGCCCGTGCTAGGCACGATGGAACCCAGCGCTGCTGTCTCACCCCAATCACCTACCTAGTACCTACCCCGCCCCACCAGGGTGGACAAACCAGTTTGCACGGGGTGGGTGGCTTTGTCATGTCTCCCCCACTGTCACCAGGGGAGGACAAATAAGATCCACTCCGATCTTAGTATAATAGATATTCTAGTCATATCACAATTGTACGAATCACAGTTGTTGCAGGCAATTAGACTGAATTTCAGTGCATGAGTCTACATCCAATTCACGTACTACATCGTTTTCAAGCGAAGGAATGAATCCATTTAATCGGTTCCCTTACCTCAGAGTCAAACACAAAGTCACTCACTGAATAGGCATCACCGAAAACAGCATCTCTGCTATAAAGTAACTACTTTGCTCCTTCCTTCCTGAATGTGAACACCGGCCCGTCGCGCGTCGCCTCTGGCTCAGCTGGTTGGCTCTGTTGTGTCCCATTTCAAACAATGTGGCATCTGCTGCACTCTAGACTCTAGTGGAAAGTATGGCTTCTAATCGCGGATTCATGAGTTGTATTGAGTTCATGATGCTCAGACATTATTTCATTTTAACTTTACAAAAATAAATAATCAAATGAAATCAGTTAAAGGTATATAATATATACTGTTTTTTTTTTATATACATATAGATATATAGGATATATATCATATATATATAATATAATGTTATGGTATGTATGTTTATATATTATCATAATAATTATTATATATAAATATATATGTATATAATATTATATATTAAATATTTTATTTACCCTATCCCATAATAAAAAAAATGAATAATGTGGTGTATAATTATGTATTAATGCAAATGTTGATTTAAAACAGAAACGAAGCAAAATTACTGTCAAATTCATCCCCTAACATCCAAATGCAGCATGACACCTTTGAACTAAAAAAGTCTTAAGTTTTCCATTTATTTTATTCATGTGACTTATCCATAAAATTATTTGTTTTGGCATGCACTTGTAGTTAGTTGGTTGGATGATCTTTATGAAAATCTATTATTTACCTGTATTGAACTGCATTCATACTGACTCCACTCACTCGTTTCCTTTCTCTCTTTCTCATATGAACATTTTTTGTGTGGAGTCTTTCTTAGGAAATTTATCGTCTTGTTTTTGATAAACAGCTAATATAGTGTACCAGCCTGTATGTATATGTTACATAAAGAAACATACACGTTCTTAAATCTACTACCAGTTAATTCTAGACATTAGTATTATGACTTAATCGTTAGGACCTCATCTGGAGGAGACTCCTTTACTTTGACTTGCCCATTATAGCAGCCGTATTGTTCAACAGCGCATGAAATGCAAATGTCAACTGACAGCATTTTCAGCTGAAGAAAATTTCCATTTCGTAGAAAATGGACTTGACGGAAAGCACGATTAAATTCCAGGACCTGTTCCATGGAATATTAAGAATATTGGAATGCCTGGAATTTTTGGCACGTCTTCGGCCTGAATAAGGTTTTTTTCTTCTTTTTTTACCTGTCAGAATGGCATCCAAAGTTTAATTTAGTTTTCAACCATAACACGGTTATCTTCGTTGCAGGGTTGGTTTTTTTACCGTTCGATGCTTATAAAATAATATTTTCATTATTAATGTAGAATTCCTCACGATTCTTGATTTGCTCTTTTTCAAATATGAGCATTTAATTCTGTGGAATTCTGCTCAAGACATTAATGGCCTTAATAATCATCATCGCCATCATCATCAATACCATAATAATAATGATGACAATAATAATACGTAGTTGTATTGTTTTACAGCCAACATTAGAAGATGATGATAAGGATGTCTAGGTAAAAAGCGTTTGAAACAAATGGTGGCAATACCACGTCTCCTAAGAATAATGGCGTTCGTAAATTTGTCTGAATACGACCCTAAACAGTAATGGAAGATATTTCTAAATTTTGCCCTTTAGGGCCAATATACTGAAAGGAAGGCCTGGTTTCAGAAGAAGAGACCGGAGGTGGAGGTTCTCTTAGCAATGTCTTCAAACGAGAAACAGGAGGCAAAATCCAAATTCCTGACTCCCTTCATTATGATTTTATTATAGAAGCAAATCAAGACAGGACTCCAAAGAAATCGACTCCTTAATATGACCTTAGGAATGCTGCAAAAACGGTGACTGAAATGATAGTATTACCTCCGTCTGGCTACAGACGCCTTCCTTCCACCAGAAACTTGAAGATATCCGAAATAGCAAAACTAAACTCTGAAATATGAGAAATAATTTGTCTGAAGGCATTAAAAAATACTGGAATCATTAAAACAAGTAAGTAATGCGCCAAAATTTCTTCAGCGCAATCGAGTTTTCTGTACAGCGTATAATCAAGACTACCGAAAATAGATCTATCTTTCGGTGGTCTCAGTATAATGTTGTATGAGACACGTCCCATGAAACTTTTAGCTGGAGATGGTAGCCTGTAATGTTGCATTGCCAAATGCACGATTAAAGCTAACTTTAACCTAAAATAAAATAGAAATTACTGAGGCTAGAGGGCTGCAATTTGGTAAGCTTCATGATTGGAGAGTGGATGATTAGCAAACCAATTTGCAGCCCTCTAGAGTCAGTAGTTTTTAAGATCTGAGGGAGGACAGAAAAAGTGCAGACAGACGGACAAAGCAATTTCAATCATTTCTTTTATAGGTTTACCTGTCAGTTCACCCACGACTGTTCGATGGATGAGTGTCCAAACGAAAAGAATAGAATTGTTTGTCGGACCGGGCCGTCAACTGGAGGTCATCCCTCAGTTCTCTCCTTGCCTTCGTTGTGGCAACACTATGGGGCTACATAGGCTAGCTGCTGCGGCACTTCACTTAAAAATAGGAAAGAAGCAAAATGACATCACAGAGTATGTTCTAAGTATTGCCAGTTAAAAATTAAGGTTAAATTAGAATTGGGGGTTCGTTCAGTCATTTAGGAAATAGACCGTGAAGCCTATACAAATTGTTTGTATCATATGGGGATATATATTTTATTTTATTATATGATTTGGACTCATAACGCACAACAAATAGCATTGTAGGGTCTGACAGTGGAATGAATTAGCCCCATTCAACGTTTATTTATATTCTGGTCCGAGCAGCTATGAGCCTTCTCAGGCGAAATCCAGCGGCGGACTGTCACGAAAATCGTTGCTTACCTGTCCGTACATGCAATCATCTGTCAGTCGGTTGGAAAAACTTTGGTAAACTATCAGTTTATCCGTTCCGGTGTGTGGATTGACTCTCCCCACGATTAACTGAACTTTGGACTGACAGGTAAACCTGATCGTGAATACCTGGCCTAAGAAACATCAGATTTTAGAGGTAAAAGTAACATATAATAAACTTATGGGTACGTCAAGAATCGTAAAGACCAGACCCCCACCCGTCCTTATATAGTCTCCCCTACTTACAAAATAGTACAACGATGCAATTCTTTATCATCCCAGTAATAAGCTCCTGATAAATACTGCCTGACGTCATCAGCAGCTTTTTTCCTTGCCATTAGCAGTCCTCCATTGGGGCACTATAGTATCTTCTTGAAAGCAGAAAACTACTTCACCAATATACCTGTAGGGGAGACCATAGGTATGATTACTGACTGTCTGTCAAAATGACTCCACCCCAGACTTTGATATCATGGAATTGGCCCTCAAACAGAACTTGAGCCTCAATAGAACTTGGGCTCCTCTTAAGGCTTGTTTTATTTTAAGGGAATGATAGCAGAGAGAGTTTTCGTTACCATCCCCACCAACTCTTAAACTTACTTAGCATAGACTCCTCCCCTCTCCTGGTGCAATAAAAGAAGCCCTTACTACAAAACAGGCTTTTTCGAAAACAATACTGTCATTAAATTCGATCATCAAAATAATATCAACAACAAGCTTTCTTCCCTCAGTGCTTCAGTGAAGCAAAATCCGGATAGAAATATCACCCCAATTTCCAATGAGCCTACAAATGAGAGCCCACATTTATATTCACAAATTGATTCCCCCAGAAGGCACTGGGAAAAAAGGGGCACTGGACTTTCCCCACCAATCAAAATGCTATTCCAGCACAAACAAGTAAAAATTGTGCCGAAGTTTCTTCAGTGCAATCGAGTTTTCTGTACAACGTACAATGCTGTGTGAAAGTCTCAGCCTCGGCCCTTGAAACTTTCAGCCAGCCGTGGTGGCCTGTGTTGGTGCGGTGCCAGACACATGATCATGGCTAACTTTAACCCTAAATAAAAATAAAAACTACCGAGGCTAGGGGGCTGCAATTTGTCATGTTTAATGATTGGAGGATGGTATTAGCAGCCCTCTAGCCTCACTAGTGTTTAAGATTTGAGGATGGACAGAAAAAGTGCGGACGGACAGACAAAGACGTCTTAATAGTTTTCTTTTACAGAAAACTGAAAATGATCAAATTTGTTCTAAAGTTTGATTGTGGGCACTAACTATAAGCAAGAGAAAAATGCCATGAGAAACATTATGGAAAAAGTATAAAAATCTGAAGTTTATAAAAATAGAAATGGTCATGAATTGTGAAATAAAAAAACAGATCCAATAGTAAAGTGGAGTTGCACTCACACTTATATTGGCAAAACATTCCCGGAATCAAATAATTGCTATATGACGTCATTCCTTACAAAAATTTGGAAAGGCCAAATAGGAGAGTAATTGACCGTAATACAAAAATACTCAGTCAAGTTTCTAACAACTGGTGCCTCTTATTCATGGAGGCCCTACTTTTATCAAATCATACACACACCTTCAGCATTAAGAATGAAATCTCATTACTCCCCACCCTTAGAAATAAGACAGAGGAGGGCAAAAGCATCTGAAAGATACCTAACCAAGGAAATCTCAAACTGAAAATTCAAAAAGAACATGACGGCATAGAAACACAAAAAGAACCATCAGACAAATACTGATAAATCTCAAGACCGAGTTGGAGGAACCATTGCAAGAGTCAGAGCAGTCCGCAGAGGTATGAGTCTTATAGTTTGATCTTTCTGTAAATATTTTGTGGAAATTACCAACCACATAAGGCAACTGATGCCCCACCTCTCACGACCCTCGTGCCTCTGTTGGTTAGTCAGGATCCAGAGGTGAGAACCAGGCTTCCTTTTAACTTTTGCACCTAACATGTTTACATGGCATAATTGAAAAAAAGTTCCATACCCTGTGAAATGTGTCAGAGACCTTCTGAATACTTCCATTATAAGATCCAGCTGACAGATATAATCCCAGACCTTACAGACCTTGGATGGTCTGGGATGCAGCTTAGATATTTGTCGAGCTTATTCTTAAACACATCTACGCTCACTCCTAATATGTTCCTCAGATGAGCTGGCAATGCATTGAATAGACGCTGCATTAGCGATGCTGGTGCATAGTGGATTAATATCCTGTGTGTTTTCCTTAGTTTTATTGGTATAGTTTTAGGCACTATTAATCTACCTCTGCTTGCTCTTTCTGATATTTTTAGTTCCATGATGTTTTTGGTAATTCTTTCTATCTGGTTCCATTCCTGAATTATCATGTAGCATTCTCTTCTTCTTTCTAGACTATACAATTTTAAACTTTGTAGTCTTTCCCAGTAGTCAAGGTCCTTAACTTCTTCTCTTCTAGCTGTAAAGGACCTTTGTACACTCTCTATTTGTGCAATATCCTTTTGGTAGTGTTGGTATCATAACATAATGCAATATTCAAGTGGACTACGTACATACGTTTTATAGAGCATAATCATGTGTTTGGCTTTTCTTGTTTTGAAGTGCCGTAACAACATTCCCATTCTTGCTTTGCATTTTGCCAATAGTATTGCTATTTGATCATTGCATAACATGATCCTGTTCAACATCACACCAAGGTCTTTAACTGCTTCCTTATTTGTGATTGTCTCATTATTAGGGCTAAATGCATATAGCATTCCTTCTTTATCTCCATAATTTATTGATTCAAATTTATCAGAGTTAAATACCATCCTGTTTACTCTGCCCATTCATATATTTCGTTTAGGTCTCTTTGTAGCGCGTTCCTATCTTCATCACAAGTAATTTCTCTACTTATTCTTGTGTCATCGGCAAAACTACTCACTACCGAATCCTTAACATTATTGTCTATGGCTGCAATCATAATAACAAACAGCAATGCAGCTAACACTGTACCTTATGGCACACCAGATGTTACCTTAGGTTCATCCGATTTCTCATCGTTTGCAATCACTATCTGTTTTCTGTTTTGTAAAAATTCTTTTATCCATCTTCCTACTTTGTCCACAATATTATGTTTTCTCATTTTTTTCACTAATATATTATGGTCTACCTTGTCAAAAGCTTTTGTAAAGTCTAGGTAAACTGCATCTGTTTCTTTTTTGTTTATCATATTTCTATATATGTTCTCACGGTGGACTAAGAGTTGGGTTTGTGTACTTTTTCAGGGTACAAAACCTTGTTCTATATTAAACAAATTCTTTTTCATCATATTTTTCATTATATTTTTCTTCATTACCCTTTGATACACTTTCATATGTGATGTTAGACTCACAGACCTATAATTACTTGTCTCTAGTCTTGCTCCACTTATGAAAGTAGGTGTAATATATGCTAATTTGTTTTCATCATAAATCTTGCCTGTATCTACACTTTGTCTTAATAATATTGTGAGTGGCTTTGTGATAGAGTGAACTACTTTCTTTAACAAAATGGCAATAATGCCATCTGGTCCGGCTGATGATCCATTTTTAATTTCATTAATAGCCCTTCATTTCTTAGAGGGCCTATTTCTACTCTTCTCTTATTCATCTTTTTTTGCATATGAGTATAATAGTTTGGAGTTTTGCTTGACATTTTCTAGGGCCTTTTCTTCAAAGTCCCTTTTTCATTTTTCTTTTGATTGTTTAATCTTTTGTTCTCCATTTTCTATCTTACCTTTTAGTTCCATCACTTTCCATGCATTCTTTTCTTTTGCAAGACCTTTTTTCCACTTTCTGATTTTCTGGAACAAGATCCTTCTGTCTCTTGATATGCATGACTGATGTTTTACTTTTCTTCTTCGGTATATACTTATCCACTATTTTCTCTAATATTTTATATAATATATCCGTATTTACCTGTATGTTATCACTTACGAATATGTTTCCCCAGTCTTTGTTTAATTCTTCATTTATTTCTAAGCATTTTATATTCTTAATATAGAAATTATATTTTCCATATCCTTCCCACTTTTTCATCTCTTGCTGTGGAACGGACTGTTAATTCTATGACATTATGGTCTGAAATGCTCGTATTATACATTATAATTTCTTTAACATAATTCACCTCGTTCACAAATACTACGTAGGTCTAAAATATTATCCTTTCTTGTTGGCAGGTGATTTATTTGCTGAATTTTGTGTTCTAGTAGCATATCTAATAGCTTTTCAAATTGCCTGTTACCTTCTGCAGTACTATTAATTTTTCAGATTCAAATCCTACCACTATTAATTCACATTCTGTGTTACTATATTTCTCACATATTTTTCCTTTATTTATGTCTCTCCCATATATCGCGATTTCAGCTTGATTCCTATTTTTTCTATCTGATCTATAAGTTTGGAACCCCTTTATCCGATCATCATTACCAGTCTCTTGGGAATACCAGGTTTCACTTATATTCATTATTCTATTTTTTTCAGTTTGGGATAGTTCTTCTAAGAATTCTATTTTTCTTTTTGAGTTTCTCGTAACTAAAATCTGTGCATTCATCACTATGATGGTTTGCATGTTATCCCCATCATTTAATATGGTTAATAATGATTTTGCCATGTCTCTTTCATGTTCTGATATGTTGTTCTTTTCTTCATTTCCAGAAATTCTAACATTAAAAAATCCAACTTTTCCAATACATTTGATCTTCCATCTTCATATTTATTCATTTTGTGTATGCATCTGCATTCATCTCCGTCTCTGCACCATCCCCTGGTATATACGGTGCTTGTTCCTTGCACTGTACCTAGGTGCTGATGGTTGAAATCTCGATCCTGACATTCATAACCCGGTGATGGCCTGTTTTTTTTCCTTCACCTCATGTTCCTTGTTCCTTTCTTTATTTGCTTCATTTTTACATTTTTTTTAACTTACATCCTTTTCCTTCTTTCAAGTTTTTGCATATTTTTGGATGTAGATCGCTGCATTCATCCTCATAGCCGTCTAGGTATGCACATTTGCCATAAATCTCATAATTGTGACATATCTTCGGATGCTGACATCTGTCACCGAATCTGCGATTCCCTCCTTTCAAAAGGGTGTAGATTGTATCTTTCTTTTCTTTTTTTCTTGCTCTTTCCCATCAGTACGAAGATCGGGGTATACCCTCTTTGGGATTTTATTTTGTGTTATCATGTCGTAATTTATTTCATCGTATTATGCCGCTGTCTTGCCTCATATGTAGTATCTATGAGTATCTCTGCATCCATACTCTTGTCCTGTTCTTTGTTTCCATTATTTTTTCTATCATTTCAGTCGATCAATATAAAAGTTACAAAAAAGTATCGGTGTCGTTCAGTTTCATCTGAGGGTCACCACTCCTTGCAACCAAACCTGGTGCCAACTCCATATCAAGAGGATCCAATGGTGCAGAAAGTCAAAGTTAAGTATCTGTACTTGTATTTAGATGTTTAGTTGACTCGGGTGAATCAGTCTGGTGGTGCTGGAAATTCCCACAAAAGCACGAAGGAATTGAGAATTAAATTTTCCTTAATCTGTTTTTATATTCTAGGGAGTCAAGATAGTTCTTCCATTGACGAAATTTTCAATTGCATCTCAGTAAGTGCGTCAGTGAAATAGTGTGCCGGTGTGCTATTGAGTAGTTAAGTCAGTTTTATTGTCATTATCATTCCTGATTATACACGCATAATTTGCTAGGGAATTCTGTCCCATCCTTGTTAAGCTAAGGTTAAGTACAGTAAATGCACATGCCATCTGTCTGATTAACCTTCCAGGACAGATCTTTTTGGTATGAGCTTGGATAGGTATTTCCATATTCCAGTCTAACAGTCGTCTAAAAGCTTGCCGTTGATGCAACGGAAGAAATTAAGGCACCGTAACGTGGTTCCCTTTTGGTTCTGAGTCAAGTTGAAATTATTCTGTTTTCTTTAGTTTAAAGAATTAATATAAAGGCTCGTGCATGCAGGTTTCCTTGCGTACTAACAACCCTCAATAAGTCATTGTCTTTGGGTGCTAATTCATTATAAGTAGAACCTTCGTGAACATTCCTCCCGCCTTATTCATCATTGCTTGTTCTTTCTGGAAAGAGAGAGAATTCTAGTCTATAAGGTACGAGCCATTAGGGCACGAGCCTTTAGGATAGACTGAGTAAACATTCCTTTTTGCCTCTCTTCAGTCATTCCATATGAATGTGCTGTAGTGATTGATTTTAATTGTGTTGCTGTGATTCAGAATACAATCTCGTGAGTGCTATTAGTCTGCTTGAAGACTCCTTATTGAAAGAGTAGATTGTATTAGAGCAATTATTCTCTAAATTTATTCAGTTTCCATTTCTTTGACTGTAATATATATATATATATATATATATATATATATAGATATATATATATATACATACACATATATATACATACACACACATATATATATGTATATATATATATATATATATATATCTATATATATATATATATATATGTTTCCATCTCTTTGATTGTATTGTGCTTTGCTCAAACTTATATATATATATATATATATATATATATATATATATATATATATATATATATATATACGTATATATATATCCATCTCTTTGATTGTATTGTGCTTTGCTCAAACTTATATATATATATATATATATATATATATATATATATATATATATATATATATATATATATATATAGTCTTATATGCTGTTGCTTCCGCAATGCATAACCTTCACCTCAATAACTATGAAATATTGTAAAAGTGTTTGCAATATTTTCAGATTCAATATCATTTTTATGCTTAAAGTTAGCATGTTCTAATAATGTGTATTCAGAATTTACAAAAACATAATTTGAAAGTTAAGAATAACGTAGAATGGGAAAAGAGAGAGAAATTAGCATTGTCATTTCGAAGAAGGAAATTGGTGAGATCACTTGAGATAAGAGGAACGAGAATTCTCCATTTTGTTTTGGGGATCCTGTCAATCATACAACGTACATGACTTGTTTCAGACTTGTGCGTATTTATCGGGAACCAAGTGAAGATTGCATCATCTTTCGTAAGATCGTTCCAAAACATTTTATATAAGAATGCGTATCTATGGGAAGAGACGTCACTTAGTCTTTGCTTTTAGTTTAAATGATTATTCCTTTCATTTTAAGAGACTTCTCTTGTCATAAATCACGTAATAATAAATATTATTTATGATTGTAATCCCACTTTCTCTCTTTTTATTGTTTTAAAAGAGAATTATAACTATTTAGCAAAAAGACCTGGCCCCAAAACTTTGCTCTGTGTTACAGGCATTTTAGACGAGGTCCACTCCTAAGTTACCATACAAGAGAGATTTTGTCATTCTCGGATTTGAAACTGTGACGTAAGGAGATAATGTATGTATCTCTCTCTCTCTCTCTCTCTCTCTCTCTCTCTCTCTCTCTCTCTCTCTCTGTATGAGAGAATTTTGGTTTCACATTAAAGTAAAGATTTTATACTTAGTGGTTGGTCACTCATAAGTTTTACATTTAGATTTTAGATATGTTTAATTGCTGAGTGCTTATTTGTGGAATCTGAGCAGAAGTTGTTAAAGTTTGTAATGGCGCATTTTTGGCGCATTTTTGGAATACTGTGGTGAATTTTTGGAATAATAAAGTGAATTTTGGAGCTGCAGCAGAAACATAATTGGTATACCAAGGTAATGTGTTATTACAAGTTTTTAGTTGCAACTTGAAAACATATTTACAGTGGTTTGGTGAAACTATTTCATTTTTTGCACATTACAAATTCTAATGTTGTGTTTATTCTTTTAATATGTGTGTGTGTGTTTTTTTATATTCCGTGTTACCATTTCTTATTTTTTGCATTTTAGTGGTGAATTTAATTTTCTTATACATTGTATGTTTTTTTTTGCATTCACAATTTGTTTGATTAACTTAATTGTTTCATTAATTAATCATTGCATATTTAATTGAATTTAACACTTGTGAATTAATTTGCATTTACTTAGAATTCTTTTCAAATTCTAATTGTTGCTTAATAGTTTCAAATTTACTCGAATAATTTAATTTTTTGGATTAATTAATTTCTTGATTTTTGTGATAAATTAATTTAGATTTAATTTTACTTAATAATTGATTCAAGAATTAATTTAACTTTGTGTTGTTTTTAAATAACAGTAAATTTTCCAGAGATTGTGAATTTCACTTATAAATTTTGAGTTTGATGATAAATTTTTGTGTTTAAAATTTATATGAGTGTTTTCTTTTTTTTCACCAGTATATTGAATTTTGTTTAGGTAGAAATATAGAGTAGTAATTGAGCTGTTTTCGTTCAATTTAATTGAAGTGAGTTAGAACCAAAGAAATACTTAAACTTTTAAAGTTGTTGATAGAGTGATACCCTTTAATTAATTTAATTAGATATAGAATTACCTCACACCTGTTTTAATGAACTTATTCTGATGTATAAGCTTTTAAGGGATCACTGTTGCCTTTAGAGTATTCAGTTTATCTGTGATGAAGGTTGAGGTGTTGGCTGTTGTGAGGTAACTAATTTCCTGATTAGTAAGTGTAGTAACCAGATACTTGACACTTCGTCACAGGTTTAAGGGGAACTTCTGGTTAATAGCCATTAAATTTCGTTAAACAGAACTTTTAATAAGCTAAAAATATGAGCCATTGCTCGAATCTGTACATAATCCCATTTTTTTACAATTTAATTTCAAATTAGCGCCCCATTTGTCCAGGATTCGACTATGTTGCCATCTGGTGGATTAGTACCGGTGACGTAGTGCCTCGGCCGCCTCAATAACAAGAGCAGCGAAGCATGCGTATTGTAGAGTATTCGTCTTCGGTATTGTCCTCGTGTTTTAGGTCAATTGTCATTCAAATAGCATCAATTACGCCAACTTGCATGGCGTTTGGTTGCGCCAATACTTCTGGCAAGTGTCCAAAAGGAATAACATTCCATAGGATTCCGTCAAATAGAGAGAAATCAAGTCGCTGGTTGATGGCTCATCAAAGGGAGGATATCAACATTAAATCTTTCAACCTACAACTCAAACCATTGTCTGTTCGGACCATTTCTTGCCAACAGATTTAAAAGATGACATTAGGAGCAGGGTATTAAGTATGGCTATAAAATTTATATATGTTTTGGGAACTTAATTTCCCTCTGAACTGACGACGGTACTGTCGAAGGTAGGGCGGCTATCTACTGCTATCTATACTATGGGGCCTCCATTTGTATGCATTTGAATTAAAATTTATTCTAGTCAATTGCCATGTGCATAGTGTGATGGGGTCAACTACAGTTTTCTAAATGTGTATGTGTGTGTGTGTATCCATGAATTGATGAGGGCTTTCACCTAGTACTTTTTAACTAGTTTAATTAATGGGGTTTTAGAATTTAGGGCTGTATATGCCTAACTAGGCATACTTCAGGCTACTTCTTTATTTACCATTTCAATCATATATTTTCAGCTGATAAATACAAACCAAAAAGGATATTATTTGAAAATGCTGTGCCATCGGAATAGTACGGCCTGTCTGAGCCTACCGCACGAAGACGTCAAACATAACAGATGAGCCACATATAAATGGTGGCACCAATGCTGCAGTATGAAGTTGGTTGTAAAAAATAAGAAAAAACACCATTTTCAAAAAAGATTTTTCACCAGGGGTATTTAAATGGAATAATACTACATATGGAACAGCTAAAATGCAACCAGAAGTTCCCCTTTAAATGGTGCCCAGACCCGGGAAAACAGATCACATTTTCAATCTAGTTTATACTGGAGAATGACCATATAGCTGTTTGTTTTGCATTTATTGTATTGAGTTGTTAGTTGAGAACTTAGAGAAAATGGGTCAGTTCAGTGTTCATGAATTTTTAGCAGCAAGTATTATCTGAAACCACTCTGACTAAGGCACAGTAGAGTGCTTTAGCAGAGGCATGTGGTGGTTATGTGTGTACTAGTATGGTTATTGTACAAATAACATGTATTACTATGGAATCATTGATAGACTCTGGTAGAATAACTGATGAGGATGAGTAGTTAGAATTAGCTCAAGATTTGTTGAATGTAGCACGTGCTGATCTAATGAATAAGCAAGAAGAAAAGAAAGAGGAAAGTGATGCAGAGATAGAGCTTAGGTGCATTGAAGCAGAAGAATCTTTGATTAAGCTAAAAATGTAAGCTGAAAGAGAAAGAGAAGACAGGGAGAAAAGATAAAGAAGAGAAAGAGAAGAAAAAGCAGTAGAAGAGAAAGAATAAAAGAAGAAAGAGAAATTGCAAGGGAGATGGAATTGATAAGAGCTACCTCTAATTTACCTGTAACACTGTCTAACCCTAACCAAGGTAATCAAGACCCTGTACATGATGTAGTAAGAGTACAGATGTTAATCCCTAAGTTTACTGAAGATGCTCCAGATGAGATCTTTGATCACTTTGAAAAAGTGGCTTCAAGTATGGGATGGCCAGAAGATTGATGGTCAGTTTTGCTACAAAGTGTCTTAATTGGTAAGAGAACAAGTGCTTATTTAGTTTTAACAGCTGCTCAGTGTAAAGACTACAAGGTACTTGTACACAATGTGCTATAAGTTTACCAGATGACCCAAGAGTACTACAATGAAAGATTCAGAAATTTAAGAAAAGATGAAAAGGTAACCTTCTCAGATTATGCTTATAAAGTGAGAAGGTGTTTTAAACGTTGGTTAAAGGCTGCCAAAGTTAAAACTTTTTTTGAATTAGAAGAATTAGTTGTTCTTGAACAATATCTTAGGGGAATTCCTGAACATATAAGAGCCTGTTTGAGAGAAAAAGGTTAAGATACTTGACAAAGCTGCTACACTGAGTGAAGATTACAATGTAATTAGTAGCAAACGCAATTACAATGTCAAGCACCAGAATCAACAATGCACAGGTTTTAAGTCTTATCCAAGTTTCAGGGACAAATTTAATGGGAAACCTACAAGTGATAGTGCCAAGAATACATAAAGTAATACACCTCAACAAGCTTATGTGAAATCCTCATCCAATTTTTCAAGACCTAATGTTGTCTGCTTAATTGTGGAAGAGCAGGACACTTCAGTCAGAAGCATTACCGGAATCAACAGCTGTCAAAGCCAGTTGGTCAAGTAGTGAGAGGTGACCAGGTGAAACAAACTGCAAAGAGCAATGTGGGAAAGAATCAGATTCCAGTGGAAATGTAACCTCAAACAGTGAGTCTCGGCTGAGCAGTTTGGAGGCTTTTAAGCCATATATCTATGAGGGTATGCTGTCAACTCAAGGAAGGATTGTCAGGTACCAGTCAAGATATTACGTGATACAGGGAGTAACCATAGTGTGGTAGTATGTGGTGCTCACCCTCAGGTAGAGAAGAGTCTCACAGGAGATTCAGTCATTTTTAAGGGTATAGGAGGAAGTAACTCCTATATGCCGCTTACACCTGTCGTGTAAATTGGTGACAGGGAATGTTGATTCTGCTGTAAAGGATTCACTGGCTGTGGAAGGTGTACATGTTCTGCTGGATAATGAAGTTGATGGTGTGCCATTTATTCCTTGTCTTGTGGTGACAGACAAACCGTTGAGGATTAGTCCTACAGTAGAGTAGGAGAAGAATAACCCCCACCTGTTCTGTTTCCTTGTCATGTAACTACCAGAAGTATGAAGAGGACTATGCCCGTAAGTGAATAAACTGAGGATTTACACACCCAAGAAGTATCAAGTGAAGGATCTTTGTGCTTAGAGGAATTGTTCCAGGGAAGTGATGTTTCCTCTAGTGCTGACTAAGAAGAGATTTCCCAAGAAGAGGACAAAGAAGAAGAACCTGTTGTTCCTGAGGAGACTCCGAGTAGTCAAAGTGTTCCTGAAGACAGTAGTGAAACTATAGTAGCTGAGTTAGCAGATATTGAAAGTTCAACCCTTGAAGTTGGTCAAGTGACAAGAGAGAAGCTAATGGAGTTGCAGAAGAAGGATACATCTTTAGCTGATTTATTCTTCAGGGTTGTTAATCAAGAAGAGATAAAACAAACTCCTGCCTGTTATTATCTGAAGGAAGGTTCGCTGATGAGGAAGTATAGACCTACAGATATACCAGGAAATGCTGTATGGGGCGAATATCATCAAATTTTTATTCCATATCCATTGAGGAGGCAAGCGATAGCAGTAGCTCACGAAGCTGGGCATATGAGAATCAGGAAGACTGTGGAGAAGATTATAAAATATTTTTTCTGGCCTGGACTTCACAAAGATGTTAGCAAGTAGGGTCGTGAGTGTCATACCTACCAGATAGCCAGAAAACCGAATGAAACCATCCAGAAAGCCCCCCTACAACCTATAGAAGTTAGAGGAGAACCCTTTAGCAAAGGGATTATAAATATGATTGGACCACTGCCAAAAACAAAGAAGGGCAATGAGTATTTGTTAACATTAATGTGTCTTGTGACAAGATATCCAGAGGCAATCCCTGTTAGAAATATCTGCAAAGATAGTTGCTGAGAAACTAGTAGTTTTTCTCAAAGTTTGGTATGCCCAAAATAGTACAAAGTGATAGAGGGGCAAACTTTACCTCCAAGTTATTCCGGGATGTGATGAATTTGTTAGGGGTGAAACAACAAATATCAACTGCTTATCATCCAGAAGTATGCTCACAAAACATTGTTCTGAGTCAGGAAGAAAATGGGATGTTGGTTTACCCTTAATGTTGTTTGAAGTTAGGAATGCTCATCAAGAAAGCATGGGATGTTCACCTAATGAGATGATTTTTGGTAGAGAAGCGAGAGGACCGTTGAAGATTCTTGCAGAAAATTGGGAAGAAAATCAAGAGGAAATCCAAGGAGAGTATGTGAAGAACTTAAGGAAAAGGTTAAAAGAGATTTGAAAATTCTCTTCAGAAAATTTGAAAGTAAACCAAGAGAAAATGAAAAGAAGATGATGCTAAGACTAAGTTAAGAAGTTTCAGTGTTGGTCAACAAGTATTCACTAAAGATTTCCCCTCACCAATAAATTTCAAGGTCCTTACAAGATAACTGAGAAGTTAAGTGATAGAACTTATGTGATTGAAACGCCAGAAAAAAAGAAAACGACAAAGGAAGATACATTTGAATCTCTTGAAATCTTACTTCTCAGAAACTAAAACTGAAGCTGTGTCAATAACCCAGACAACTGGAAATTTGGAGGATAAACTAAAACATCTGTGGTGAATTAAGTGAAGTGATTAGAAGCTTTCCAGAAATTTTTGCAGATGTACCTAGGCATACTGATCTGACCAAGCATGAGATCAAGATTCAAGAAGATGGAAAATCATTCAAACAAAAAGCTCATCACTTTCACCTTATCATCGAGATGTTTTGAAGAAAGAAGATGAGTATTTGCTGCAACATGGATTAGCAGAACCCAGTCCAAGTCACTTCAGTTCTCCATGTGTGTTAGTGAAGAAACCAGATGGTTTATTTAGGATGTGTACTGATTACATTTGGCTGCACAGTTTTCAAGGTCTAACATATGATACCTGGTTTCAGGCTAGTTTTTTACACTGAATCCAAAAATCATGCTCATTTTACTCAATTCCATCAAGTCAATGAAATATTAGCACATTAAAGATATCCTAAATCCCGATCTATTTGTATGCGAATGAAACACAATATTGAAAATATAAGACTGAGTTATTTTGTTAGTTCACGCTGTGGATAATACTCACGGCTTCACTCGGAAATTTGTTTTCTTTACATATTTCAAAGGGCAATGAGAATATCTTATTCATTTACTATATTCCAACTAATATATGTCCCTTAATTTTGCAGTATGTACGTGTTACTTTATACTGTGCGTATTACTAATAACTCTACTGGAAAATGTGTTGTATTAACTCTTGAAGAGGAGAAACATTTATTAAGAAATAACTGAGAAGCATGACATAAGCAGAGTACTTGTCGTGCTGAGGAAAAGCTTTTGCCAAATTATTATCATTATTATTATTAACAATAATGAGTACTCATGTATATGGGACAAACCAAGACACAATAAACTTTGTGAGCGAGTTTCCACAGCAGAGAAGACTCACAGTGAAAAAGAAAAATGTATAGACAGACACAGCTTCTTGGTCCAGCGAGAGATGAAATTCATGAGCTGCATTGTGCAGGATTCTTTAAAATCATCAGAACTAGGAATAAGGATAAACAATTAAAAAGCGATCCGAAGTTTCTTCGAGGCGCTGTTAGCCTATGTTGATGGCACCTAAAGCGGTACCAGACGCACAATCGTGGTTAACTTTAACCTTAATGAAAATAAAAACTACTGAGGCTAGATGGCTGCAATGTTTGATGATTGGAGGGTGGATGATCATCATACCAATTTGCTGCCCTCCAGCCACAGGAGTTTTTAAGATCTGGAGGCGGAGGTATGGTGTGGACGGATAGACAAATAGCTATCGCAATAGTTTCCTTTTACGGAAAACTAAAAAAGGGCTAAGGCTACACTGACGTAGGAAAAACAACGACAAGCAAAAACAAACACACTTTAAACTTTATAAACCTTAATGATAGAAATTTCCATGGAATTTGAGGTTATCAAAATCCGGGAAGGAAGGAACTGAGTTTTTTATCGCCCCGCGAATGTTACACACACACACACACACACATGTTTCTCTATTCAGGATATCCTATAACTAACACGTTTCGGCAAATATGTTTTGAACGTTCGCGTTCATTTGCTTAGCTGAGGTCACAATTCGTGTGTTTATGCACGTACAAACGGAGTTATTGCATATGCAACAACACGTGGATTAAAGCAAGTTTGCGAACAGATGAGTCCTGCTAGTACTTCTAAATATGGCCCTGTTGCTTCATCTTCCGCTGTCCCGGTCATGTTCAAAACTGCTCACTTCTCACCTTCCAAAACATCTTGACTTTAGCCCTTTCCAATCACCTGAATGACTTTCAAAAAAAAAAAAAAAAAAAAAGGAACTACTAAGGACCCTCTTTCCTATTGATGTCCGGCTGTCTTCTTCTCGAGATAACCGCGGGAGTCTTCGATTCTCGTCGCTCTTGACATCTTGCAAGTCCCTGTTAACCAACTTTCCAGCTCATGGTTTGGCTCTTTCTATTTGGATTCTGAAACTCATATCGAGCTTCTGCCTGTGTGCTTTACGTATGTAATCTGTTCACAGTGCAACATGACACGCTTTCCCATCTTCGGAGGTCTTCCCAGTGGTTCCAGTATTTCCCCGACTCTTTCATTCTCCTTGGTGACTTCCTCCATTGTTCTTCTTCTATTATTTGTTTTAGTCAATGATTCAGCTACATGTATTTAGTCTACCGTCTTGTTCAGGATGCGGAATACAGGTTGGTGCTCAGCTTCAGCCTAGTTCTGCGAGTATGTTGGCCCTATTTGTTCCTTACTGATGTATTTCTAATAAATATTGGGTGTTTCATACTTGTCTGGCTTAGTCAGAACTGAAAAATATATCCGATCAGTGAATCCTGCTCTTATCCAGGCAGATTCCCTCCTACTCTAGAGAAGTGCACACGCATAAAAGCGTAGTACTTATATATAAGCTGGGCTGAACCTAGTCTATTCACGCACAGACATCCATAAACATGAACGCGTCAATAATTGAAAGAATGCCTGTAATTCCCAAATACGGTTCACACAAGAATGCGGATACATATGAATCTGTGAAAAAAAAATTAAACAAAAATAAATAAAATAACAGTATCTAGCAGAGTTGTCGTTACACGGACTTTTCATTTGTTAATGCTAATTGACGGTAATTTTATGTAATTGCGGTCAACCACTTGCAATGAATATCTTGACAGAAATGTGAAAATCCTCTCTCTCTCTCTCTCTCTCTCTCTCTCTCTCTCTCTCTCTCTCTCTCTCTCTCTCTCCAACAGGAGCACATGTAACTCACTTGTGAAGATAGATAAACATTCTGTCCTCAAACAATTGGCAATTTCATACTTTCGATACCACCGGGCGAGTGATGGATGATGACCTGGGCAACAGATAAGGAAGGGCTCGACAGACAGACAGACAGACAGACAGAGAGAGAGAGAGAGAGAGAGAGAGAGAGAGAGAGCGAGAGAGAGTTAGAGGGGGAGATGAAAGAGGCGTTCCTCTTTAACCTTACGACAAATACCGTTTGGTTCACCCATGAATTTACAAGATAGTCTTTCTCTTTATTTAAAATTATTCTGGTATTGTTCCTCTTTGGGATTTTGTGAGGCGAAGCATCATGATTTCTGTTTCAAAGCCGTTATAGTTTTCTGTAAAAGAAAACTACTGAGATGCTTTTTGTCCGTCCTCACATCTTGAAATCTACTGGGTCTAGAGGGGTACAAATTGGTACGTTGATCATCCTCCCTCTAATCATCAAGCACACCAAATTTCAGCTCTCTTGTCATGATCGTGCGTCTGGCACCGCTATAGGTGCCAACAACACAGGCTACCACCGGGCTGTAGTTGCAAGCTTCATGGACCGCGGTTGAGAGTTTCGTGGGTCGTGCCTATGAGTTTCATATAGCATTATACGCTGTGCGAAAAACTGGAATATTTCTTCGGCGCGTTTTTTACTTGTTTATTCAGTTGCAGGCCTTTTATTTTTTTATTTATTTATTTATTATTATTATCATTTTTTTGTTACGATCTTTAGAAGTCACTGCTCTTCTTTCCACCAAATCTCCGTTTTTCTGGTAAGTACTCGAGGCCAGATTTACGAAAAATTTTGTCGATATATTCATTTTGGGAAAAAACAAGTTTCATGTTGGTAATTAATCCAATTTGTATTGATGATTCAAATGCATTCAGTAAATCTAAAATTAACGACTACCAATTGCTGTCGAGGGACGTTAACCAAATCTTTGTAGAATAAGTTTAAGAGTAATAGAACACCGTATTTGAAATAAAAAAACAAAGCCATGATAAGGGAAAGTTTCCTAATATAAAATACTAATGTAAATTTATTTTTAAAAAAGGGGAAAAAATGAAAAAGAAAAACGCCATAATAAATATAGCCTGAAAAAAAAAAAAAAAAAAAAAAACAGGGTAAATTGACTTCGGGTAAATAAAATTTCTCCTTTATTGAGTGCTGGAGATGCCACATTCAATAACCAATCGCTTCAAGTTCAAAACTTGTCACCTGTGTCTAAGGCAAACAGAACTGAATGAATCTCCGGCAGGGTCAGGAGAACTGCGAGTGGCTCAGGATTAACTCATGTACCGGCATGTTATTCAGTGACATTATTTGATGTGTATTTTTTTTTCACTTAAATACAATGACCTCGATATATCCGCCATTGATTTCTTTATCAGTTGCTATGCTACTTCTATTACAAAATGAACAAACTAGTATTATTTTCCCACTGCGTTTGTAACTCTGAGCTCGTTGATTAAAGCGGAGCCGTCATTCGACTGACCACATCATTAACTCGGTTATTCTCTTCGGTTACAGGACGGATCAGTCGCTTCATTCACATAACTGCTTAGCCATCTATCTTCTCCACCGAATCTTATTTCAGTTTGCCTTAGGCTTTTCCAGTTTTCCCAGTAGTGAAGTCATTGGCAACGCTTCTTTCTGGACCTTTCATTCAAACAGAGGAGTCCAGGCCAAGGATTCCATGAAAGGACCATTAACATGAACAGCGACCAATTCAACACATCAAAAGCTTTTGCTTTTCATTTCATTTGGATTTGGCATTTGAAGTGATTTAATGTTAAGTAAATGGGGGACGCGGAAAAAAAGAAGAGAACTGAATTATTCTGCTTATTTAATTAGCTTCTTGACAATGGTCGTCGTAACAGACAAGGTAAAGAAGAGTAGAAAAATCGACCCAAATAATGACAAGAAACGAGAGCATTTCCGCCAAGACAACCGAACGAAGCTGACCCGACGAAACGCAACCCTGCAGCGTAGCTTTCCTCAAAGCGAATGACCCTCGGAAATTAATTCTGCTAAAAATTTCTCTGGAGGAAATGTCCTTTTTAGACTCTGGAGAAAATGTCCCTTTTAGAAAAACTTATTCAAATTACAGAGTCGCAGATGGAGTAAAGAAACTGGATATAAGTAAAAAAACTGAATTACAAAGAGAAATGATGAGGATTACATTTATTCATGTGTAGTATAGAACACGATATAGGCCATCTTGCAGAAAATAAAAGTAAAAAGCCATCTTTGACATAATCATTTTGATGATTTCAGAACGACCTCTCAATTCATAATAAATACAGCTTTCTCCTCTTCTTCCTCCTCCTCCTCCTCCTCCCCCTCCTCCTCCCATCACGCGGCTCTTCTTTTCCCTTCCCCCACCATTTGCATTTTTCTCCAAGATGATCTTATCCGACACAAAGGATTGAAAGAGCGACTCGCAAATGGCGTTCCACGCTCAAAGGATCTGAAGCAACGAAACAATCACAGGCAGGATGGTGGCATTGTCGTAGGTACCACTACATTAAATGTTTTCTTAACGCTCTCTCTCTCTCTCTCTCTCTCTCTCTCTCTCTCTCTCTCTCTCTCTCTCTCTCTCTCTCTGAGAAAATGCTTAAAGAGGAAATCACGGCACCACAAATAAGCACAGCAGCTGGACCTGAAGACTTTCACGAATTGTATAAAATAATTGAAATTTATGTGGCCAACTCATTTAAATACCTTTGCAGCGAATAGGATAAACAATTCTTTAAACGGGAGGTAAAATGAAATATTACAGGAATTTTCCTGAGTCTTGCTAGCAGTGGTGACTTGATATTTGCTAGTAATCTCGGGATATGGAGAGTAAATGGACCAATTGGAGCTTGACTTCACGTGCATGTGGATTTTTTATGCTCCAGATTCCAGCAACGTTTGCACAATCCAGCAGTTCCATGTATATCAAAACTGGTGTCTCGCTGGTAACAGTTCTAGGGTATACTCGTACATTATAACCTCCGAAGTTCACTTACGCCTATTCGCTGATTCTCTGTCTCACCAATGCCTGCTCTCAAAATCGGCGAACTACTTCAAATTGCACCACACTTCATTTTCTATCCTTGTGCTTAGGAAGCAAAGCCATCTAAAATAGAGGCCAGTTCGGATGCACCATGTTGAGACGCCAGGATGTCACCCGGTACTTTGATCTTGATGGAAACAATTGCTTAAAAGTAATTCGAGCAGACTACTTGGACAGTAAGAGCAATCTCTAATAAACTTTGGCAGTGCTATGTCCACACTGTACATGAAGTTGATTATACCAGTAGTAGAGGGAGCTTGCCATTTCGTGAAGTGAGTACAAAACTTGCATGATCTAAAAGGGACAGACTTACAGTGCGGGAACTCTTTTACTTGCAATATAACCATTATAAACAGGGATGGCTCCAAGGGTGGCGGGGCTGGGGGGTTGTTAACCACCCGGCCACCCATGTTCCTGACTGAGTTGGTCAAATCCTGACTGAGTTGGACCGTCAAAAATGGCCAGCGCTTATAATGTTTTTGTTAATAAATGCCTTTTTTCCACAAATTTTCGGTAGTCGCCCCCAAAGACGGGCCTACACAGACAGATACACACACACACACACACACACACACACACACACACACACATATATATATATATATATATATATATATATATATATATATATATATATATATATATATATACACACACACACCACACACACACACACATATATATATATCTATATATATATATATATATATATATATATATATATATATATATATATATATGTTATAGTGTGGGACAGTGTTGTTATTCCAAAAGGCAATAACTTAAAAATACTTAAGAAAGAAGGCACGGATAATAAGAGAGAAAAAGGCACGAAACGGATAATGATTTTTCTTAGAGAAGGGATTTCGTTACTCCAAACATTAAGGCTTTTAGACCTAAAGCCATGTGGCTTTCATCTCCCCCAAAAAACCTCTGTCCGTACCAGCGATTAGTGACTAACAGGAGATTATGGCCGATGAGCGATATCTCCCAGGCATCTTCGAGAAATTGGAAACTACTATCATTAGCACCTATGATTAATCGCCGTTCCCTTCGTGTGACAGGTCAGAGAGAGCCATCTGGCATACGTTAAAAAGGAATTCTATGACCAGTTGTTAGAAAGAGGGAATTACCAAACTCTTAAGAGCTCCTCCCTTTCCAAGATAGACCTATGGACTTCGACGAATCAAGAAGCAGAGCCAGATCAGGAATGTGTATCAACGAATGACCTATGAGGATACCAAAAGGATACACCCCCAAAAGCTAAGACATCAAACAGGAGGCGTATACAAATTCAAAGCCTACGAATCACTGTAGAAGATATGACAGGAAGGCGGTTTGTATACAAGTTGGTAGCCATTCAGACACAAGAAGTCCTTTAGAAGATGCCACACCCAGTCAGAATCCAAAAATCCAAAGGCGGTGCTAAGAAGATTTCATCCTAATAAAAAGGCCAGACAGAGAGAGAAGAAAGCAGAGCAGAAAAAGGAAGAAGAGAAACAAAGAGGGGAGCCGAGGGGAGAACTGCAGTCGCGCAGCCGTGAAACAGAGAAGACAACTGAAGTGAGGGAAAGTGCAGAAGTGTGGTGTGCGAATCAATCAAAGACAGTGAAAGTGACAATCAATACTCAGTGAAATTCCGTCGTGCCTGTAGACTCGAAATTGCAACAAGTGCCTTTCAAAGAATTAAGTTTTATCAGTCCAAGAGCCCAGTAACTCAGAAGGTGGAAAAACTTTTGTAAGAACCCCTAACGAAGAATAAACTTAAATGTATGGACATATCAATTTAATTTCTCTTCCTAAATTATAACCCTTTTAGCTAATTCCAGATTAAGAACATTGTGCAAGACAAGAAAAATTTATATAAGTCTAATTCCCCAAAGTACAGCCTCCAAGTCGGCGCACGTTACCTTAGAGCTGTGTGCGAAGAGTAAGTACCGCCACATATATATATATATATATATATATATATATATATATATATATATATATATATATATATATGTATATATATACATATATATATATATATATATATATATATACTATATATATATATATATATACACACACATATATATATATATATATATGTATGTATGTATTAATAAAAGAATTCGAGTTGGCCAAACCTCAACACTGACCGACTCGATTTGGTCAAATTTGCTTTTAGGCCGCTCTTTCACACAACACGCGGGCCCCCCACCGCCCCCCTGTCCTAAAATCACATACCCTTGGAGCCATCCCTGATTATAAAGGACAACATTTAAGAAATGAGATGATATGAAACATGCCCAAATTCCACAGTAATCGTAGAGTTGAGTAAGAGTCTCTCAAACCTAACTTGTACTAGATGATAACATGTCTGGGGTCGCTTGTGCTTCATCGCTATAAACAGTGGCACTCATTCACGGAATTCTTTCCCTCGCTGCATATAAACTATTGCATGTTAATTGTAACGAATAATTAAAAAAGAAGTTAAAAAAGCCCCTAGATATTCTTCAATATGAACCACGATCTGATGCCACCGTGACACCACTCTGAACCAGTTCTCCATCTTCTTTCACTTTTGTCAATTAACAATCCATGAGTGAAGCAGCAGCAAAAAATGTCACACCTTTTATCCTTTGGAAAAGTAGTGCAAGATGGACGGCGCGGCTTTCAGCTTTATTGACATCACCAGGATCCTGTGTCTGGCCATTTGCAGCTACTGTTATTTGGGAGGCAGGGAGTCGTCATTCATGGCCTTGAAAGTATACTTACATTTATTTGATCCTCCCAGAGATAGGTGGCAGAGTTAAGTGATGGTGTAGTCTCATGGGAGAAGGGTTTAATTGCTGTCAGAACGTTGATCTGATTTCCTACTCGAACATGTGTTGGATATCTATAGACCGAGATTTCTGCCCTGTTTTATACACCTGGGTTCGGGACCAAGTACTCAAGGCTGCATCTCCCCCAACTACTCGTCAATCGCAAGCTATGAAATCAATAATCCCTTTGATATGCCTGCCAAGGGTTATACAGTTACCAAAACGTAATGGTATGAAATGTTAATCTAATTCTCTCTCTCTCTCTCTCTCTCTCTCTCTCTCTCTCTCTCTCTCTGGAGCACCTTTAATCATACTCCGTCCCTCACACAGAGATGAAAAGTATCACGAACACAGTAGGTTCTTTTTATTCACTGTTTTCTTTCCTTCAAGAACTTCAATATTTGTAGAGGTACTGATGGATCAACCAAGGACTTTTAATGACAATACTGATTTTTCACTTCTTCATTATTTTATTACATTAATGACTGACCCACAAAAATAATAAGAAACACAATAAACAAATAAAGTTGAAAATTCAAAATGAGTCCAAAATTAATAACCGATAACAAGTCACAGGGAAAATGATACTCGCAAGGAATGAATGATCAAGTAAAAAGACAAAAATGAATGAACTTACAAAAATTAGAATCGACACACTAACTCACTCACGGGCAGACTGAAATGACTTTACTTCAGTTTCCCAGAGGAATGACAGAAACTCGAATCACTGAAGTTTCCAACAGAAGCAAACTTTTAAAAGTGAAATGCTAAACTGCTTTACACTCTCACAAAGAAAAGACAGTCGTTTTTGAAATAAATGTCTCATATATATTATAAAAGACTCTCCATCAAGATGAGTTATTTTGACGCAAGTTACTTCTGTCAAAGAAAGGAAATTAAGTAAAAACTTTATTTTGTTTAGTTTACGCTACCCTTTCTGGAGGTCAGCTTTAATGCAACAAAGAACTGCAGCTCTGTTCTGACGAATCCAGCCAAAAAATCCCAATTTTGGCTAGGAAGAAAATCACATTACTTATGGTGGCCAGCAATAGAGTCACAAGACAAAAGTTACAGAAAAAAAAAACAATTTGTTTCAGTAAAAAAAGGTCAGGTAATCAAACAAACCTAGGCAAGTCCAACACAATTTATTGAAGTGACTTTTGGGGGGGAAGAACATCCAGGTGTAATGGAATCCGAAATGTAACGAAATCGCTCATCTCTGTATTCTCGCATGAAGGTCAGGGTCCAGTCTGTGCTATGGCCGAAAGTACAAAATTGTCACGAGAGATGAAAAATAAACCTCCTACGAAAGTTTTGGGAAACAGAGCTCCACTGTAGTGATGCGCTTTCAATCAGATTTATTTGTTAAAATCAAAAAAGTGTTTCCTAATGTAGTATACGTTTTGATAAATGGATGTGTTGGAAGTGAATGGATGCATTTTTGAATTAACATCACGTTTGGACATGCGTGATAAACAAGACTAAAAATTGAAATTCCGATAAAGATATTATTCTGCTGGTTTAGCGCCGTGGCCGGTAACCAAGTCACAGAAAAGTAGTTGCAAGTATAGATAGGAAAAAGGTCACAGGAAAAAGTAACATTGATTGAAGGTCGCCAGTAATAAAGTCAAAGGAAAAAAGTCACAATTATGGCTAGGAAAGAAAGTCATGTAATCCAATAAAACTATTCAAGTCAGTCACAATTTACTGAAGTACCTCAAACAACTAAAGTAATAAATAACACAGAAAATCTCCAGCAATGCATGATTTGTACATATTGACAGCACTTATCTATACATGATTGATTGCATTGTAAGTATCTTGAGCACAGTCAGATAACAAAACAAAAATACTGAAGTCCGTCATTTATTGACAGGAACATGACATGCATAACCGTATAGACTATACCTTAACACATACAAGATGACACAACAGAATAACATTTGATCTCTGCAGGAGTTTGTGTGGTTGTCAAAGCACCATTGTAATAGTGTTTCGTATCGCGAATGTGAACAATAATTAGTCAGCACCTTTTAGTTAATCCATCAGTGGGGCGAAAAGGTCGCTCATGAAAGGAACCGTTGTTCGCCTCCGGGAAAAGCATACAGCCGTATTTATGTCATCAACCAGACTCTAGAAGCCATTCATAGAACCATGCATAAAGAATCAATGAAGTTAATTGATATGAAAACGCCAAAAAAATTGATGAGGGTGGCAATGGTTCCATATTATGACAGCATGGCAGACACAGAGACAGAACCCCATGTAACATGGCAGCATGAACCAGACAGGCAGAATCAGGGCGTGTCATGGTAATCGCTTTATAGCAAAGAATGATAAGTTAAAGGAAAGGAAAATGCATTTTCTTCAAGTAGGTCTGTAGCCAGGAGGCATTCGCGCACGTGTTGGAGGTGCCTGTTCTCATGATTATTCTAGAATCGCCAGGCGGGATATGGAACTCATCAGGCGCCGACATGTAGCCGCATATTATGATGTAACTATTCGCCTAGATCCTCCTAAAACGTTCCTGTCGTCGCGGGAGTCTGTGACGTTCGCTGGTAGGCCCCGCCCCCAGATCGCCATATATATACGACTGACAAAGTAAGAGAGATCAGATCATCAGTGAGAGATCATCAGAAAGAGATAAGAGAAGAAGGAACAGATGAAGGATAAGAGAAGGAGAAGGCGCACGAGAGTGGGATTGGATTCAAGTCAAGTTGTCCAGTCAGAGAGAGAGAGAGAGAGAGAGACAGAGATTTTCCGACGTTGAGCAAGCCCTCCGAGAAGAAACGTCTTACAAGTTGGTTTTGAGAAGTAACCTGCCCTTCGAGTATCAAGAATAGACATTGCTTTCTGCAGTACGGAGTCAAGAAGACGTCTGAAGTTATAGTTCTCGTTTGTGAAGCCGTCGCTTCGAACATTGACTTTCGACAGCTGCAAAACTAGCTAGCAAGTATTTTATTATGGCATTGTTTCCCCAGTTCACATACTGTAAGATTTTATTTTTGTTATGTAAATAGGAGAAACCATTCTGCATTTATCTTTGTTAGTATAAGCTTGTAAATAAACCTTTGTTCTGTTTGTGTTTCTTTCTATATTCGTATCCTGAGTTTCAATTGTTACAGTGCTGAATATCCTGGCAAGGTCGCCACTAATGCCACGGACCCCCTTTGGTCCGCTACAGGTTCGATATTATAATAAACAAAAAAGATTCAACACCAACAGTTGAAACTCGGGATACGAATATAGAAAGAAACATGTATCTGCGCTATTGGAAATGAGTACATTTTCAGAGGGCTTATAAAGGTGGGGGTCATGGTAGGTTTGCTACTATTGAAAGGGTCACGTACTGGAAAAGTTTGGGAACCACTGGGCTTAGTGAAAATTCTAAGTCCAATTTGTGGTCTTGGAGAAATTACCATGTGCCCATCTTACGATAAAGACTCGGTTACAGCTACCAAAATTTTAAAGGTGGAAATATGAGTTTTACGACACTAATAAATATAAGGAAAAGGAAAACACGATTCTAATTTTAAACACCTGATAAACTATTACCTAATGGAGAAAACCCAACGGTGCTAAAAGGTATAGCTTTCAAAAAAGAACACTAGCTACTATTTAAATACATGTCAGATTGAAAATAGCTTACATAATATCGTGGCATTACTTGTACGTATATTTAGTGTTTTGAATGCTGATGATTAATCAAGATGAATATTCCAACCAATGCCGCGAAGAAACTGCCTAATCTAATGGTCCTCCTGTTGAGCAACAGAAAACATTGGAAACTCATAAAATGCTATCAAATTTTTAAAAAAGATGATAACCTAACAGTGTGAACCAATGCGACCTCACTATTGCTTTTGATGTCGTTATGTGCATGGGAATCTAATGTCAATGTGTCATTTATCAGTCTAAGAAACATCCCTCACTGAGCGAGAGCCAATTATTGCACTGCATTCGGTGCAAGTTCCTGTTGGAGAGATATCAAGAAAGCTTACTATACCGGAGGGAATCATACATAGACGAATCAAATTGTTTAGAGAACGGCAGTAGTGTAAATGTTGCTGAGTAACAATCATTTGTGAATTTTGAATTCTAGCGCCTTGCCACGATATTGCTGAACCAGGAATCATGGCTAGCTCTACGCCTATGACTGGTGCCTGATGAATACTTTAGATGGAGAGGAAGAGATTTTTATGAATACACTTGAAATCTTTGATAGGTGTTTTATGAATAAGTCAAATGAATAAGAAAGCTTACCTTTGATGGATGAGTGATTCAGTTAGGCTTACTTGTTTTGTTTTTATCGGTGTCCAGTGAATACCACGGATAGGGAGGGAAACAAGTTCAATGATGCATGCAGTTTTTCTCTTCAAAACCTAAAGAATACATTTTATTGGGAGATACTTTATTAACATCGGCCTAATCTCTCCATCATTCCTATACGGTACCTCCGCTCCCCTCCACATCTTCAGGCGACTCGATCCAACTTTCGCTAGGAACTCCATCACATGAAAGGATCACTAATGATAACGGTTATTTTAAAATTCCCCTCACAGACAACGGAAGCCTTAAAATGCTTGTTTATAAAATATTTTCTGTTCAAAGATACTTTATTTTTCATTCCGCAAAATATTTGCATACACTCGTGTATGATTTTTGTAGCTGTCAAAGAGCAACCCCTGATTAAAGCAATAGGTTTTACTGAAAAAAAAAACATATGAAATAGACTTAACCGAGAACGTCACCTTTCATATTTCTTATCCTTTCAGCTACTTATAATATGCTTATGGTAGTAGGTGTAGCCATACATGTGAAACTAATTTTAATTAATTTCTATTTAGAAGAAACGAATAGCAACAGAAATATAAACCAAAGAAAGCTTTGATGAAAGTAAGCCTCTCTTACTGTATTCGTCAGTTTTGACTCCCACAGCTTTCCAACGTGTCCAGATGAAACAGGATGATATGCAAGGATTTCGATAAAATATAAAAGACTGAATTATATTCGTTTGATTATTTTATGATTGCTTTTTTTACTTTGAATAGCTAGGTCTGAGTAAATTATGTTAAGCAATTTTGTAAAGGATAAGAAAAAAGCAGAACATGACTAATAAAACAAGAATAAAGGTGGCCTCACACTAGGCCTTTTTTTCTCCAGCCACGAGCTGTTGCTGCCGAAAATGGAAAACCGGGAGCTTTTAGCTCGAGATCTTAGCTTCCCAGCTGAACGGGAAGCGCCGAGCCACGAACCACGAACAACCGCGTAGTGTAAACAAACAAGATGGCTGCTGCTGATAGGATGTACTCTCAGACCTTTCGCTTCTCTTCTCCTGAGCCACTCTCGAACCCACAAACATTTTTTGTTGCTCTTGCATTCACGTAAGATTCCAAGAAAACACATCATTGCAGCACATCTTGCAACTGTCCAACAATTTCTGGGCGCCATGATGATATCAGCTGATCAGTTTTGTTTACTTTTTCCTACTGCTCCTCGAAACCACAAGGTTTTAGTGTGACGATACAACACTTTTGCTCGCGAGCATTGGCTGGATGCAGACCAAAACCGCGAGCAAGAAATGACTAGTGTGATACCAGTTTAACTGGAATAATCAAATAAAGCAGATTTATATAGATATTGTTGATTTAAATATTCTTTCACATTACGTATCCAAGAGAATATACTGCTGAAAAAAGACCTAGGCTAATCATGTGTGAAAATCAGAAGTCAAATTTAGGCCCACTAAATGTGTCATGCAAATTGTTTTATTGATCAAAGGACAAAATTAGTTTAATTAAACATCATTATTAAAGAATGTTAACACCTTAATGTATTATTTATCGGCTGTAGGAGACGAAATGACACCACCCCAGTGCAGTACGATACATTGGGTCAAGACTCGAGCGGCAGCAAAGGCAACTTCAAAGCTAGAGCTGAGAATAAAATAAGAATTCGTGGACCCATGGGTATATATTTTCCTTACTTTGCAAAATAATTATCTTTAATGTGCCGAATAAGTCAACTCAATTCTAATGTAATTCATTCCAAGTATAACACCTTTGAAAGGAGATATTATTTATTGTTAAGTATATAATCTGGCACCTGCATATGGCAATATTTCCATAACGAACAATGAATTAAGAAACTGTGCCAATTCTTCATTGGTGTGTTCTTTTACAGCCGTTATGCCAAATATATAATTGATCATTTCAGTATTGACTGGCCTGATTCTGAAACCGTATGGCTGAGGACTGATTTAGTCACTCCTTCAGAGAACAATGTTAACACTCCATAATGAGGTAAAATAGAAAACAAAAATGCATTTCCATATATCATTAATATCGGTAATTGGTGGCAGATGATATTGATCTTACCTTACAGACCTTACATCTTGTTCGGGTTGCCCCAGGTCCCTCAGTGTGAGGCCCCTCTAATGTCTACCAGAGAGTTGCTAGTACATCTTCCGGTATATTTTGCATCTTCCAATCTTGGATGGTCTGGGATGCAGCTGAGGTATTTGTCGAGCTTATTCTTAAACACATCTACGCTCACTCCTGATATA
This sequence comes from Macrobrachium nipponense, assembly GCF_015104395.2. NCBI lineage: Eukaryota > Metazoa > Arthropoda > Malacostraca > Decapoda > Palaemonidae > Macrobrachium > Macrobrachium nipponense. Next base: position 60,308,555 of record NC_061108.1, on the reverse strand, counting down.
TTCCTCAGATGAGCTGGCAACGCATTGAATAGACGCTGCATTATCGATGCTGGTGCGTAGTGGATTAATGTCCTATGTGCTTTCCTTATTTTTCCTGGTATAGTTTTGGGCACTATTAATCTACCTCTGCTTGCTCTTTCTGATATTTTTAGCTCCATGATGTTTTCTGCTATTCCTTCTATCTGTTTCCATGCCTGAATTATCATGTAGCATTCTCTTCTCCTTTCTAGACTATATAATTTTAATGATTGTAGTCTTTCCCAGTAGTCAAGGTCCTTAACTTCTTCTATTCTAGCTGTAAAGGACCTTTGTACACTCTCCATTTGTGCAATATCCTTTTGATAGTGTGGGTACCAAATCATATTGCAATATTCAAGTGGACTACGAACATATGTTTTATAAAGCATAATCATGTGTTCAGCTTTTCTTGTTTTGAAGTGCCATAACAACATTCCCATTTTTGCTTTACATTTTGCCAATAGAATTGCTATTTGATCATTGCATAACATGTTCCTATTCACCATCACACCAAGGTCTTTAACTGCTTCCTTATTTGTGATTGTCTCATTATTAGGTCCCCTATATGCATCTAGCTTTCCTTCTCTGTCTCCATAATTTATTGATTCAAATTTATCAGAGTTAAATACCATCCTATTTACCTCTGCCCAATCATATACTTTGTTAAGGTCTCTTTGTAGAGCGTTCCTATCTTCATCACAAGTAATTTCTCTACTTATTCTTGTGTCATCAGCGAAACTACTCACTACAGAGTCCTTAACATTACTGTCTATGTCTGCAATCATAATAACAAACAGTATTGCAGTTAACACCGTACCTTGTGGCACACCGGATATTACCTGAGCTTCATCCAATTTCTCATCGTTTGCAATAACTATCTGTTTTCTGTTGTGTAAAAATTCTTTTAACCATCTTCCTACTTTATCCACGATATTGTGTTTTCTAATTTTCTTCACTAATATATTATGGTCTACCTTGTCAAAAGCTTTTGCAAAGTCTAGATAAACCACATCTGTTTCATTTCCGCTTTTCATATTTTTGTATATTTTCTCACGGTGGACTAACAGTTGGGTTTGTGTACTTTTTCCGGGTACGAAACCATGTTGTTGTATATTAAACAAATTATTTTTTATTAAATGTTTCATAATATTTTTCTTCATTACCCTTTCATACATTTTCATAATATGTGATGTTAGACTCACAGGCCTATAATTACTTGCCTCTAGTCTTGATCCACTTTTGAAAGTAGGGGTAATATACGCTAATTTGTGCTCATCATAAATCTTGCCTGTATCTACACTTTGTCTTAATAATATTGCAAGTGGCTTTGCGATAGAATTAACTACTTTCTCTAACAAAATAGCAGGAACACCATCAGGACCTGCAGCAGCTCCATTTTTAATTTCATTAATAGCCTACACAATATCAGCTTCATTAATATCTATGTCAGCTAAATATTCACTATTTTTGTCCCCTACTTCTGTATCATTATCTTCATTATCAATTCTAGGGGTGAATTCTCTCTTATATCGTTCAACCAATATGTTGCATATTTCCTTTTTTCCATTCGTTAATCTCCCTTCAATTCTTAGAGGGCCTATTTCTATTCTTCTTTTATTCATCTTTTTCGCGTATGAGTATAATAGTTTGGGGTTTTGCTTGATATTTACTAGGGCTTTTTCTTCCAAGTCCCGTTTTTCATTTTCTTTTGATTGTATAATCTTTTGTTCTGCATTTTCTATCTTAATTTTTAGTTCTATAACTTTCCATGCATTTTTTTTCTTTTGCAAGACCTTTTTTCCACTTTCTGATTTTCTGGAACAAGATCCTTCTGTCTCTTGGTATGCATGACTGATGTGTTTACTTTTCTTCTTCGGTATATATTTATCCACTATTTTCTCTAATATTTTATATAGTATCTCCGTATTTACTCTTATGTCTTCACTTACGAAAATGTTATCCCAATCTTTGTTTAATTCTTCATTTATTTTTGACCATTTTATATTTTTACTGTAGAAGTTGTATTTTCCATATCCTTCCCACTTTTTCATTTCTTGCTTATCTCTGTTTTCACTTGCTTTGGAATGGACTGTTAATTCTATGACATTATGGTCTGAAATACTCGCATTATAAACTATTATTTCTTTAACATAATTCACCTCATTCACAAATACTAGGTCTAAAGTATTTTCCTTTCTTGTTGGCAGGTGATTTATTTGTTGAATGTTGTATTCTAGTAGCATATCTAATAGCCTTTCGAATTGCCTCTTATCTTCTGCACTACTATTACTCTCTTTTTTATATGTATAAATACAACCACAATCTCCTATTCGTTCTTTCCAGTCTACGAAAGGAAAGTTAAAGTCTCTGGATAGGAGAATAGTCCAGTCCTTGTGATTTCCAGATATATCATCCTATTTTTCTATTATTATGTCAAACTCTTTAGTATTAGGGGGTCTATAAATTACTATGTTCATTAATTTTTCAGATTCAAGTTCTACCGCTATTAGTTCACATTCTGAATTACTATATTTCTCATATATTTTTCCTTGTTTTTTGTCTTTCCCATATATTGCGGTTCCCCCTTGATTCCTTTTTTTTCTATCTGATCTATAAGTTTGGAACCCTTTTATTTGATCATCATTCCCAGTCTCTTGGGAATACCAGGTTTCACTTATATTCATTATATCTATTTTCTTTTCAATTTGGGTTAGTTCTTCTAAGTACTCTATTTTTCTTTTTGAGTTACTCATAACTAAACCCTGCGCATTCATCACTATGATGGTTTGCGTGTTTTCTCTTTCATTTAATATGGGTAATAATAAGGATTTTCCCATGTCTCTTTCCTGTTCTAGTATGTTGTTCTTTTCTTCATTTCCAGAAATTCTGACATTAAAAAATCCAACTTTTCCATAATATTTGATCTTCTTTCATCATAACTATTCATTTTGTGTCTGAATCTGCAATTTTCTCCGTATCTGCAATATCCTTTTGCATCATAAATACAGTTCTTATCTCTTGAGTTGTATCTTGGAGCTGACGGTTGGAAATATTTTGGTGATTTACCATATCGTGTTGATGGCTTGGTTTTTTCTTTCACCTGATATTCTTTGTTCCTCTCTTTATTTGTTTCTTTCTTATTTTGGATTTCATTATTTGATTGATTATTTATTTGATTTTGGTTCATGGCTACATGAACCAAGAGGTTGAAACGTAACATTGAAAATTTCATTTTGTAAAAAAATATCAACTAATAAAAGTTCAATAAATGCTTTATAATGTAATTAAGTGTAACTCCCAAAGCACTGATAAATCCGTTCACACAGATGTCATTGCCAGTTTCGGTCATTCTACACCTATGTGACGCTCATTAAACTATACACACACACACACACACACACACACACACGCATATATATATTATATATATATATATAATATATATATATATATCTATATATATATATATATATATATATATATATATATATTATATATAATCCAAGTATATCCTTCTCTGGTATGTCTGAATTCTCCGGCAAATATATAAAAAATATTGAGCCAATTTGAAGTTTGTCATGATATTAAAAACAAAATTAGCATATGTAAGATTTATAAGTTATCGTGCATCAACAACCCAGTCGCCTCAAAATGCGGTGCTTCAGGCGTGGCAACCGAACCACACACTGTGCATTCCACCACCCTTCAGTCAAGCGAAATATATTTATATTAATTTGAGAGTCATATATTTCATAGCTAACTTGAAATAACGTTTTTATTTCTTTAAAACAGATTCATCTTTAAACAAATTATAACCTGATAACATTAGATAGCCAAACCTCACTCACTGACTATTATTTGCATAAAGATAGCAATCATTATACAAATGATACTCTGTTGTCATGGTTTGTAGGACTATTCACATCTAAACATAATGAAATATTTTATAATGACTCGGACAAAATACTTAAAACCTGCATAGAACAAGGACTTTCCGTGCAATTTTATTTTTTACTTATGATATACATTTCAATAATTATATTATAAACATATTTTCTCAAACTAATTATTGTATGGAAAGTAAGTAAAAAAAGGAAAACGATCTGAACGATTTACTATTTCGTACAGTGATGCAATATTTAACAGCATAATTGCACATCCAACAACCAAAAGGGATGCAAGCGGGGTAGGAAAATAGAGACTATAATAGCTGAAGGACGTCTGGGTCAAGCGAACGTTCGCATTCGAAAGCTATATGACGTGGAACGGTGGAAGTGGAGCTGGCGCCTGATACTGATAGACGGTGTAGTAGGTTGCCAAGCGTACGATAATTATCGTAATGTACGATTATTTCGGGTCTGGTAGATAAATACGTACCTTAGGTATCGTACGCTTTGTACGATCATTTCGAGCTTTGGGAATTGAAAAATGTATTTTACTTGAATCACAATTTTCTTCTAATTACCACATACTTTAATCACAATAGGTAGATCTACAGTACTATTCCGCGGCGGCCTAGACAATGGCACTTGCGGTTTTCTATGCAGTTTTAACTCCTGAACAATAATTTTAAGTAATATTTATTCGGACGACTGTAATTAACCCCCGGGGGCCAGTACTAAACACGGCGAAATACATTGGACGCCCCAATCCCTAGTGGATGTCGTATCCACGGTTACGTTCCTTGCAGTCCGTGCGGAACTATGCTGTAGAATTACCTCACAATATTTCAGTAAAATATTCCTTTTTAATTACACCATACCAGATTTCTTAAGTTAGGTTTGAAAACTTTGAATACATCTTCTGAATGTCAATGGCTATACGTTTTGAATGGAAACATTTTGCCTTACCCAGAGGACAGCAACGGTGATAATGCGTTGACTTGTGGGTGATGGTAGTCTCTATTAAGTATGGTAAGCTGAAGTCAACGAAACAACTGCAACGCTGTTCTGACAAGGAGTCAATGAATATGTGATTTTTTTTGAGGTCAGAAAACGTCCAGTTCAAATTGTACCTCTAACGTCTCACCTTTTAGAAAAAATGATCAAGTCAAGTACTTTACTCAAGTTGTTGTGTACCACATGAACTTCCTTCTGCTAAATTCCTCAAGAATTCTTTTCAAACTGTTTATGCTTCATTAAATTTAAAAAAAAAATGTCAAAATTATTTGTATTTCGGAAAATTTACATCATGCATGGAAATTGAACGATTTTATGTTACATTTTTTTTACTTTTTGCTTGAATAAATTAGTACCAATATCCCGTTTCCTATTCCTAACAAAATAAAAAAAGTACAGTTGTAATCAATGACATATGGATTTTATAAAGACAGATTTTATAGATTTTTAGAAACTGTAAATTTTGCGTTCATTTCTTAAAGAGAAGGAAATCTCACGCTGGTTAGCATAACAGCAAGTTGAAACCGTATACTATAACGCTCATTTGTACTTCCTGCAAAAGTTAAATATCAGAACTAATCTTCATTCATTTTACAGACCTGCTGCTAATTAATATAAAAACAAAAATGTTCTAGAAAGTGCACACACCTTGGTACCAGTTCTTTAGTATCCTTATCACTTTCAGTGGTATACCATAGTGTTCTGCCACTCTCCACATTCCATCTCTCCATATTGAACCATATGCTTTCTCCAAGTTTATAAAAGCACAGAATATTGGCTTTGCATACTCCAATCTCTTCTCAATTATCTGTCTTAAGGTGAAAATTTGATCCATGGTTGACCTTCCACTGCTGTTCTCTAAGTTTCTCTTCTATTATAGGTCTTATTCTGTTAAGTATTACTCTCATGAGTATTTTCCCTGGGACTGACAGTAAACTTATGCCCCGATAGTTACCATATACCCTTTTGCTTCCCTTATTTTTATATATTGGTATCATAATTGCCTTTTTCCAATCACTTGGTATCACCTTGTTTTCCAAACTATGCTAAAAACAACTCTTAGGCCTCTATCATCCTTCGTCCTCCTGCTTTTCGCATCTCTGCAGTTATCCCGCACACACCAGCAGTTTCTCCATTTTTTACAGATTTTAAGGCATCTTTCACCTCTTCTGCACTACCTCCAGTACCTCGTTTAAATCTGCAGTGCACTCGTCCCTACCGGTAGTCCCAACATTTAGAAGTCTTTCAAAATACCTTGCAAACAGATTCCTTTTCTCCATTTCGTCTGTGACCAAGTTCCCATCTCCATCCAACGTGCCATCATTCCCTCCAAACTTTTTCTGGGTTGCGTTCCTCAAGAATCTCACAGCTGCAAACATAGCCCTGCTCTCGCCAGTTTCCATAGCTACTTCAACTTCGGTAGCTCTTTCTTTCCAAAACATGTTTTGATCATGCTTCATCCTATCACTTAGTTCTCTCGGCTTTCTATTTCCTCGTCTTTTTAGTTGTTGTTTCTTCTCTAGGTCCTGTTCATCGTCCTTTTGAACTCTCAACCTTTGTTGCTCTTCACTTAAAACTTTTGCTTCATCACTGACCCAAGGTTTGCTGTTACTTCTCTTGTAACCTAACACCTCTGTTGCTACGTCCTTAGTATCTGAACTTAATATTGCCCAGGATTCCTCTGAATCCATATCCATATTTTCCATACCAATTAATGCCGCAAATTTGCCTCCTACCTTCACCTCATACTGTTGTTTAACTCTTTCATTACTCAACTTATCTACATCAAACTTTATACTTCTCCCTTTTTCTTGATTGGCCTTTAACTTTATTCTAATCTTGGAGATTACGAGTTTGTGGTCAGAAGGAACACGGCAGCCCCTAAAAGTTCTGGTGTCTAATATAGACTTCTTCCATTTCTGATTTATAATAACATAATCTTTCAAATGTTGTACCAATCCATTTGGCGACACCCACGTAGTTTTGTCCTCTAATTATGGTTGAAATTTGTGTTTGTTATAGATAACCCAGATGCACCACATACTGTAGCTCTAAGAGTCTTCTCCCATTATCATTTCTAACTCCAATTCCAAATTTTCCAATTGTTCCCTGAAAGCCATCATACTCTCTTCCTACTTTAGCGTTAAAATCCCCCATCAACAACAACATATCATGTCTTCTAACCCTCTGTATGACTCCAGTTAGCTTTTCATAAAACTCATCCTTCTCTTCTTCTCCACTCTCTTCAGTAGGGGCATACACCTGCATAACGGTGATGTTTGTATATTTACCTTGCAACCTGCAAGTGACCATTCTCTCATCAATACATTCATAATGCTCCAAAATTTTTTCAGCTTTCTTACTCAAAGCAATTGCTACACCTCTCTCATGTTCTCCCTGGTCTTTACCAGAATAGATGAACAACACATCTTCTATTCTTACTTTTCCACATCCAAGCCACCTAGTGTAAGGGAATTCTTCCCTAACAATTAGGAAATTGGTACGTAGTTAGAATTATACGTTTTAGTTTTTCCCATCGCTCGCAGATGGCGCCCCTTGAACGCTTCTGGTTGGGACTGAAACCAGATACATAAATCTTAACTATTTTTATTTAATACCTTTCTTATATTGATTATTATTTCGTAAACTGTTGTTTTGAATATTATCCCTTTTATCTCATATGTTTAATTTCGAATACGACGCTATTACTAATATTCTATTTTCCTTGTTCCTACTACTCTATTCTCCTTGCCATCGCTACTTTACCCTCGCTACTTTACCCTCCTTGCCGACTCGTGAAACTTTCTTCGCCGCCTCTTGATGACATTTTATTTAGACAATTAGTTTCTTCTGATTCTGCTTCATCAAGCAACACCACACAGAGGTAGTGCCCCATTCCCCCTACCGACGTTGATGTCTTAATTGATGCAAGCCTGCATCCCATTTGTTGCAAGTTGGACACTAGGATGACATTCAAGACAGCTGCTTCGAATCACCATAAGGGCCGTACGGACTCGTGTGAATGTTTACAGCAGCTGAGTGATGACCGTCCCTAGTGAAACACGGAAACTAGTCTTGTCGGTCGTCGCCACAAACATAAGCCAGTTACAGCAGGAGCCCAACTACGTATCCACATCAGTTATCCAGAAAACTTCTGTGATACCAACTATGCCCAAGAAATGCATACAAATTAAGTATTGTGTACTGCTACAGTAAATCGGAATCTTGGTTTATTTTGTAATTTTATTGTTATTTTACTTCTACTTTTTATTTATGCCTTTTAATGGTTATTCTCATCTGTGCTGAAAGTGAAGGTAATTGGTGGTTATTATATCACCAAAGCCACTACACACTTCGGAACCACCGGTTTCCTTTACACCTAGTTTCACTCAATCCAGCAATTTCCAAGTTGTATCTCTTGATTTCCTGTGCCACTAAACTTGATCTTCCTGTGATATACATTGTTCTCACATTTAGACATCCAACTCGACAACTTTCTTTTGTGTTGAAGGGTGGCCGACTCCCTTCTGGTGAGGCACCTCTGTGGCTATCTTCCACCAATACTAAAATTAAAAATAGTAGCTTTCGGCAGCGGTTCTGCTGCCTTCCTCAGCGGGAGAGAAAGATGAGTGTGTGATGTGTAGTATGCGTGAGTCTGTTTTAAATGGGTGTTCTTTAGGTATTTTGTTTTATATAGGTCTGTTAAAATGTGTTTATATAGTTATTATCAAGGAATTAAGAAAAACAAATTATGTAACAGCACCCCTATGAATTGGATAGACATAATTGTCAGGGATCTTGAGGATGAAATCCAAAACTTAGAGGAAGCGAGGGAAATGGCTCGGGATAGAGACAGATGGAGAGGAACTGTATCAGCCTTATGCCACTGGCCAGTGGCGGGAAGATAAAGTAAGTAAGTAACCCCTATGAATGGTAGCCACGAGCCCCTACTCTCCAACACAGGCTCTTTGCTCATGTAGCAGCCCGTAAGCGGGTGTGAACGTTCTTGTCACTAAACGTCCTTCCGCAAATTTCTCATTTCCTTCCTGCACTAAAAACATAGGTTAGTTTTTTCGGTATTTTGTAGTACTCATTTATATATGCCATCTGGACAGCTTATTATGTATAAGTAAAGCACGAAAATACTATCTACCTTTTACACACACACACACACACACACACATATATATATATATATATATATATATATATATATATATATATATATATATATATATATATAATATTATGTGTGTGTAAAAGGTAGATAGTATTTTCGTGCTTTACTAATACATAATAATCTGTCCAGCTGGTATATATAATGAGAAATAGGGGGAAGGACGTTTAGTGACGAGAACGTTCACATCCGCTTACGGGCTGAAAATATTACAGAGCTGAAGGATTTTGAACATATTTCAATAAGACACATACACACATATATGTGAATATATATGTATATATATATATATATACATATATATATATATATAGTATATATATATATACATACATATATTATGTGTCTGTGTTATTGAAATATGTTCAAAAACCTTTAGCTCTGTAATATTTTCAAATTCTCCATTAGAGAATTATTCACCTTCTCTCCGTAAAAGTCACCCTGTTGCTTGAAGTATAGGCGATGTGTGTTGGTTTTAGTATTCTTTAGACGTCGAGTTGAAGAGTATGAAGCACAATCAGCCGGTTCAGGCGAGTTGTGGACTGCCTGAAAAGGGCGGAGAGAGAGAGAGATTCGGGCAGAAAAATGATGCAATAGCTCCACAACCATAATGAATACTACAAGTAAATAAATAACATGAGGGGCTTCTGTAAAGTTTGCACCATCAGCAGGAAACCTTTTAACCCGGTCGAATAATTCTGAGCAAACAAAATTATGTAATGCGAGTGATGGTGAATGTTTCCGGGGTCTGTCAGGTATTCGTCAGTCTGGCTGGATGTAACTGATGACGTTTCACAAGGCTAGATTTCAGATCTCTCTCAAACTCTTAATTCTTGTGATTTTTGTGTGAGTAGATAATTTTTTCTGTGCGCGATAAAGGGTTTGAAAGTAATTTTAATTGTAATGTGTCATATACCAATTGAAAGGACATTCTTTGTACTTTTACGTGGTATATGGCAAAGATGAAAATTTATGTAAGAAAAATGTGGTAAATATTTACATAAAATTTAAACATTTATGGTCCGTCTTTGACCTAGAATTCCTCGAAAATTTCTGAGACTACCTATCAATCTTATATATGCATTATACAGTAAATTTTATCAGCTTTCTAATCATTTTTCAGTTTCTTTCTATCATCATCCCTTAGTCAGTTACGCTACGAAACGAGAATGTATGGAAGTTGACGGATGAAGTAATCGCACATGTTTGTGTGCGTAGAAATTTTTTCTGTGCGTAATTGTGGGTTTGAAAGTAATCGTAACTGTAATGCGTCATATATCATTTGAAAGGGCATTCTTTGTACTTTTAACGTAGTATACGGCAATATGTAATAAGATGAAAATTTATATAAACTCCATCGAAAAAATAGTTATATAAAAATGTTATCGTAAATATAGTTTCATCAAGATATGGTCCTTTTGTAACTGATGACGTTCCACAAGGGGCGGGGATCTTGGAGGAATTATTCCTCCAAGGTGGGGATAGGTTTTCGTACCGCCTCGTAAGCAGGCTCGATATACATTGACTAATTTGACTGCGCTCATTGGTGACGCAGCGCTAGACGCCATAGCGGAGAGAGTCGAGTCTCTCACGGTCACGGGCTCCAACCCTCTCATCTCACACAAACTTCCATGAAAAAGTAAACATAGACTGGCTTACAGGGTTACATGCCTATTTCAACACCTCGATGTTCTTTTGGTCCTCATATAAAAGTCACAAGATATAACCTAATCCGAGACCAACCCCCCGTCACCCCTCCCCCAGGGAAACTTGCTGACACCCCAAGCGGGGTCACTTTCACTCAAGTGCCAGCACACGCCCCCTCGCTGAACCCCCATCCACCCAAATGATCGGCGCTTTCATCTCACATCTTCGCGAGTAGCCATGGATGCATTAGAAATAATCTCAAGGGGAACATTCCTCTCCTAAACATGTTCTGCAAAAACTTCAAAGGCATCATTGCATTGCAAGAAACACTCCTCTGGCCACATGAAGTTGTCATATGCGATTCAGTGCAGTGAAGACTTAAGAGCCTTCTCGACTTCATCGATGCAAGTTACAGATCAAATCGTAGCTTGTCGCCCAAAAGGGGGCCATTCTTTCCTGTGGCACAAATCTTTAGAAAACATGGTAAATGTGGTGACCCACAGGAGTGGCAGGTTGCCCTTGGAAAATAACAATAATTTTGATTAATACTGCACGATCCTAGGTGAGTTACACAATATTATTCACGATTCTCCTGCTGATCATATCTGTATAATCGGGGACCTTAATTCTCACCCTACAAAATTTTGTAACGAACTTGCTCGCTTCTGTCAAAATCATGCTCTAGATTAGCGATGTAAAGCTCCTCCCTCCTTTCCTCCTCAAATTCTTATGTACAAAATAAAACGGACACAACTACAACCTCCCGGCTGGTCGCTGCATTACATCTCCACAACTTCATGATTCCATTGTGACCTGAAACATTCGCTACGATCTTACAACGGGCTACTATAAAAGATGTCATTCAGTACCCCATCCCTCCCTTCCGTGAACCCCCTAACTGATCGCCACCAGCTGCAAAGTGAGATTTTAAAAACCAACAGAAAACCAAATACTTTAGGGCGACCACGGAAACCAGTTTGCGATCAATAGTCCAACCGACAGACGCCTTACTTTGTACTAACACAAAATGTAAAAATGACCACCGCAGGAGAGACCTGAATGAATTCTATTCGAACGTAATTTCCGCTATGCTTGCATCAGGCAAGGCTACTTTTAGATTTCGTCAAGGTCATTCTTGTAATATACCTGGAAAGAATGACTTCGTTAAAGATCTGTATCCATATTCACGAGAAATGTTTTTGCTGTGGAGGCAAAATGGTAGCCCGATGGAAAGACACTGCATTGCTAATGGGACAGGCGAGAGCACAGTTCAAACTTGCTCTTCAGCACTTCAGATTAAATGAAAAGCAACTAAGAGCCGATGCAATGTCTAGAAATTTAGAATCCGGTGGTTATCCTCGTCTTTTAGAAAGACATTCATTCCCTAAATCCCAAAACTAAAAAGCTATCACAGAGAGTAGGAGAACTCATTACCAATTGGGTGCACGGTCAATGAAACAACTATAAACGACCTCTGTTACGCTGACGATATGGTTTTTATTTCTCCATCAGTCAGAGATCTCTAGACTCATCGACACTTGTCGACAATATGCTGTGGAATTTGATATCCTATATAACGAAATCAAATCCTAATGCATGTTGCGGATCCCGAGATCGCTTAAGCATATTGCAGAGCCACAAATTTTCCTCGGAAATCATCGGCTGGATTTCGTGCACGAATTTCTGTATTTGGGTCACATTATCACCGACGACCTAAAAGAAAATGCAGACATAGAACAGAGCCGTCGTATGTAACTGGTAACATGATTGCTAGAAGATTTGCCTTCTTGTCACCGAGACGAAACTGCTGCTCTTCCGCTCGCATTGCTACAGTATCTATGGGTGCTCCCTCTAGAGTCTAGACGAATTATACCCAAGAGACCATGACACGTGTATCACTGTTGTGCACAATGACACTTTGAGACGCCTAGCAAACACTCCTCGATACCACTCCGCCTGTAAGGCGAACAATGTCCAGCCTGATCATCCAAGTGCAGAACAGCAACAATTCACTCATACAAAGTTTCCTAAAGAGTTAACCAAGATCCAGATTGTGGGATGATGGGAAAAAGAGGCATTTGTTCCCTAAGTGGCTTAATCTCTTGTCTTTGCAAAGTGCCATCTGCTGAATCTGTCATTATTATTATATTTCTGCGGTTTTGTTATTACTGATATTCTACTTTATCATTATTGCTGTAAATATTATCAATTTTAAAATTTTCTACATTCAATTCTCGTATTTAGCCCTCTGGACCTGAATACTGTAACCACCTAAGGTCTCTAGCTGCAATTTAATTATATGCAATCTGTTCACCAATTATTATTACTTTTAATGCTTTTTTAAAACTTCTCTCAATATTATTACTGTTATTACCATTATTAGGATTACTATCAATTATACTACTTCAGCAACTGCATGGATATTGCCGATTACTCATTTTCTATCATGCTATCTCATGCATCTAGATTGTGTATGTTACTGTCTATACTTTGTATACTTCGTGTATAATGGCCTTCAGCTAAAAAGAAAATTTATCATTATTACTACTACTGCTACTACTACCACTACTACTGAGAGAGAGAGAGAGAGACAGAGAGAGAGAGAGAGAGAATACAAGAAAAACATGTGGCAGTGGGGATTTTATTAATACTAACCTTTCTTCTTCTTCTTAATAAGAGCATTATTATTTTTGAAGACTGGGGGCCATCCCATTCTAAAATGACAGCAAATAAGATCATGAGTGTGAAGGCAGTCGCACCATGAGGGCGACTTTGCATCTCAGCCGTTAGATTTACCGTTAAGAATCTCGCTCGCAAGCAGCAGCAACACACGTACCGTTCCAAGTAAGTGTGGGCGTTTATTTGCTTGCTAATTATATATAAAATATATTTATCTGTTATTGACATCATTTATCTATCTCTTGGCTTTCTTTTGTGGTGGGGTGGGGGCGGGTGTTAATCCTTGCCGGTTAGTTTCATAAGAATATGTGCAAATGTCCAATAGGAAAGAGAAGAGACAACTGCGTGTTCGTTGCTCTAACCAAGGCCTTTGAAAACGGAGGGAGAATAAGAGAAAAACACGGAAACATAAATCAAGTGTCTCAAGCAGAAGTACTTTATTGCATAGAGCTCAATAATTCAGTATTACTTTTATGATATGATCCATTCTTTAATAAATTAGGTTTGAATGGCGAGTTTTGATGCATTACCATCATTTTTCCATGGTGGTCAACAGTGCCCATTGAAGACTGTATTAAAGACACTGAAACGAAAATGCTGCTCTTCTCTTTACCTGGGGGGGTCCTATATAGAAGATAAAACGGCAGTTGCACGATGTATTTGCTTAAATTTAACCCTGTCATAATTCAGATCAATCTCGATAATAAAAAGAGACTTTCTTGTGCCAACTGCACTCTGCGTCTCAAGGTAAAATGTGAGAGCGCGGCTTCATAGAACCTGAGAGAAAACGGTATCACGAACACATACAGTAGGTGAGTTTTGATTTCAGGAACTTCAGCCATTATGAGACTGCGCACAAGCATCGGGACAATTTCAGCCATTAAGAGACTGCACAGCAAGATTAAGAGGCCTAAAAATATTGAAGGTGAAGTACAATGTTCTAAAGGTGGAACTAGAGGAAAAACCCTTTAGCTGCAATAAGTTCATAGTTAGAGAAGTTGTTAGTCTTGCCAACTACCTGATCTAGAAATCCGGGAAATTGCGCACCACAAAATGCATTTTTATTTATGCATACCAACTTTCTTAGTGATGCTGCTGTTTCTCTTGTTTGCTTGGTTAATGTACATATATATATATATATATATATATATATATATATATATATATATATATATATATATACATATATAAACAGTGCTTAATGTTTGAGATTCAAGTGATAAAGGTGTGGAGAAAAGCTGAATATTGAAAATGTAAAAAAAATCAAGAGGTAGATAAATGAAATAAAATAAGATAAAAAGACATCATAGATGCAACACTCGACCGAAGCTCATGAAACAAGGGAATTTGTCTTTTGTGATTTTTTTGGTGATTTTCATTATTTTTGTATTTATTTTTTTCAAACTTTATGTGCATGTATAATGGATGAAAGCAAAAGATCGCCACAAAGCGATACATTACTTATGAAATTATATATCATTTATCTGAATGATATATTTGAAAATAACGTGCCGAGCTTTTCATCATTACTAACTAAAATATAATTGTCTTACATAAACGGCAACAGTAAAAAGAATTAAAGTATATATATGTGTGTGTATATATATATATATAGATATATATATATATATATATAATATATATATATATATATTAAGATATATTCTATATATGATATATATAGTATATATATCTATATCTATATATATATTTCTATATATATATATATATATATATATTATAGTTTTCCTAAAATTCCGGGAGGTTTTAAACCCAATTCGAGATATGGGAGAATACGTCTATACAGAAATACTAGGTACTACTACTACGGAGAATCTCGGCGGATTCGGGAGGTTTGGCAAGCCTAGAAGTCGTAACATAATTGACTGAAGAAAGGAAGCGGGGAGGAGGGTAAGGGGCAGCCAGGGACCGAAGTGACGCTGCAAACACCATTTAGCAAGCTTGCAGTGCATCATGTGATATGTGCTGATGACATTACCTGCTGACGGGACAGTGAGAGAGATTATCAGAAGACAGCGTTCACGCCGAACCGTTATGACACTGGGGGCAATGACTCGGCCTGTTGGCCAAGAATCATTTGTTTCTTTTTTAGAGAACACGGCTCCATGCTGACATATCGCTGGCTTCATCTGCAATAGATTAACAACTCCCAGGAAGAAGAAAAAAACCAGATGTGACAGTGTACTCGCAGAAACAGTGTTCCCTCAACCACATATGCCCTTTTCAGCGATCGAGAGGACCTACTAAGGATATGTCAACAAGTTCACTTCACAGCTGATGGATGCATCGCAACGGTCTGTCAGTCTCTACTCTAGGGTGTGATCCTTCCTTTTGTTAGTTTGTTTGTATGGTGCTTTTACGTTGCGTGGAACCAGTGGTTATTCAGCAACGGGACCAGTGGCTGTACGTGACTTCCAAACCACGTTGAGAGAGGACTTCTGTCACCAGAAATACACATCTCTTGCCCCTCAGCAGAATGTTCGAAAACCGAACTCGCGGCCACCGAGGCGGCAGGCCAAGTCCATACCGATCACGCCACTGAGGCGCTGATCCTTCCTTTTGGACAGCCTCTGTCTGTGTACTTATTATATTATATTACCCTCTCGGTGCTTCGCCTCTCTCATGAACGAGGTAGAGAGGGTCTTTCAAATCCCTCCGTAGTATAATTTAACTTTTAATTCAATGGTCCAATCACTCAGGCCACATTTGTGTATTGCTGTTGTTCCAGTTCAAAATAATCGATAAGATTCAGTCAATCAAAAATACCTCATCGATTTCTTTGTTTTGCTTTCTTCATCCTTTCAACTTCACCGGCAGTCGAATTGCAGGCCTATACCGAGGGGGGGGGTCGACCCCCCTCCCAAATTGCTGGAAGTCCATATTTTCTGTGACTATCCTTTACACTGAACTGTACTTACAAAGCAATAAATAATTATTGTTTTTTTGTTAACTCAAAGCATATAACAACAAATAAAGTAATATAATATGCATGTTATGGCTAACATATTGAATGAATCAATCAATAAAACTGAAGAAATATTCTTGAATTTCAGAGCAAACTTTCAACATTATATGTCAAATTCTGTTAACCAAAGTCAGTACTTTGAATAACATCTAATCGAGTAGAAGGGCATAGACAGCATACCGAATTTTCCTTCTTAATATAACTTGAATAACATTTCAAGTATTTCATTTTGTATATTGTAGCTATATATGCAATGACAGTTATAGAAGAAAAGGTTCAGTTTTGGGAAAAACGACCCTTGTCCCCCACAAAATAAATCTGGGTACGGGCCTGTATTGTCTTCAAGACTTTCGGTTGCAAGAAGATGGATTCCGCTCCCAATCTGGTTCTTTTGACTTTATATGTCAGAAGATGCTTCCGCTGCAGTTGTGGCTTTTAATGCAGATGAATGTCTGCAGATAGTATACTGTGTTTACGAACAGCAATGGGGCTGTATATGTGGGGTTATGACAAGGCACTTCCAATTGATACCATAAAGATTTTCATACTATTTTTTTCATTTGTCATCTTTTTATTTACCTTCCTTGTGAATATTTATTTCTGTAAAGCAAGTGTAACGGTTTCATTATCATCAAATAACTACGTACTCAGTGCCCTTCATGAACGGACAAAACGTCGTGTTTACATTCATGACTTATTCATCGGAAATTTTAGCCGTAAGTTCATAAAGGAAAAAATGAATAAAGAATAAATAAATTAGGGTATTCTTTCATCAAGTTTCTCTCTCTCTCTGTATAATATATATATATATATATATTATATATATATTATTATATCTATATATATATATATATAGAGAGAGAGAGAGAGAGAGAGAGAGAGAGAGAGAGAGAGAGAGAGAGAGAGAGACTGTTGCTGAGGGCTGGAGGAGGCACAACGGCCTCCGGTTCATTTGTGATTAACATTCTGTTATCGTCGAGAGCGAACGTTCGCTCGGTCCCACATTCCTCCGCGCTTGCTTTTTTTCTTTTCTTTGTTTATACAACTGATGCGTCTTGTCTGCGTGGGGAGTGTTGAAAACAACGTAATTATCTTATTCTTGATGCTGCACCATAAAAATCAGTAAAATATGCATATTGTATGTATATATATATATCTATCTATATATATATATATGTCTATGAATATATATATATATCTATATATATATATATATTATATATTATATATATATATATATATATATTATATTACATACATATTTTGTCTCTTAGCGACTTGTCACTAACCGGAAAGAGCTGAAATTAACAATTCACTACCGCGCCCTTTTTAAGAGATATATATATATATATATATATATATATATATATATATATATATATATATATATATAATATATATATATATATATATATATATGTACTCGTGTGTTAACAATATGCAAATTTTACTGATTTTTATGGTGCAGCATCAAGAATAAGATAATTACGTTGTTTTCAATACTCCCGACGCAAACAAGACGCATCAGTTGTATAAACAAAGAAAAGAAAAAAGCAAGCGCAGAGGAAATGTGGCACGGAGCGAACGTTCGCTCTCGACGATAACAGGATGTGATATCGCTCTCTCTCTCTCTCTCCTCCTCCTCCTCCTAGACCTCCACCCCTCTCTCTCTCTCTCTCTCTCTCCTCTCTCTCCTCCTCCTCCTCCACCTCCTATACCCTTCTCTCTCTCTCTCTCCATCTCTCTCCCTCCCTGCTCTACCCCCTTTTCTCTCTCTCTCTCTCTCTCTCTCTCTCTCTCCTCTCTCTCCTCCTCCTCCTCCTCCTCTACCGCCTTCTCTCTCTGTCTCTCGCTCTCCCGCAACTGTCTACACGTGGATAGCCGCATTGGAATCTTGAATCAGCCGGTCAGGGAGAGAGGGAACGTTCTTGTACAACCTGACTGTTGTGGGAAGCAGCGAGGATGAAGAGAGGAAGAGTAAATATACCATTAAAAGAGGGGGGCCTCGACGAGACTTTTTCCTTCTGTCTCTCCCTCCACCCTCTCTTCATTCGTTTTCTTTTTCAAATTCAAGGCCCTCAGGACAACCATGTTCAAAAAGATCATGAAAATCAGAAATGAGTAATGCCATTGCTAAGAATGTGTAGCACAAAATGCATTTTTATTTATGCATACCAACTTTCTTAGTGATTGCTAGTGATGCCATTGCTAAGAATGTGTAGCAACCGCAGCAGTCAGAGGCTGCGGTTCTCCCTGTCCTTGGCAGACAACTCACTCTATTTTGGGTGATCCTTTTCTTTTTCACTTTTGTTTACTGTTTCGACAGGAATAAATCACAAGTATTTCGGCTGATCAGAGACTTCGATCAGTTCACCTTTTCCACTATTTTACCCCGGAACAGTCACCTTCGATTTTCATGATGGTGGGTGTTTCTTTCTCTCTTCTATCAGGATTTGAAATTCTCTCTCTGCTTGTTTTGATAGTCTTCTCATCTTTTTTCCTCTAAAGCAGGGCTCTCCAAACTATGGCCCGCGGGCCACATCCGGCCCGCCACATAATTTCATCCGGCCCGCCAAACAAATCCCTGTGTGGTGGCCTTGAATAAATAATTATCGCACGACTGACATCGCTGAATTATTCAATGCTGAAAATCTTCCAACTCAATTTCAAATGGAAATTATTGATCTCCAGGCAGGTGACAGACTGAAAGATAAGTATATGGAGGAGGAAATCTGATTGAGTTTTATAAATGCCTGCAGCCAGATCAGTTTCCAAATTTGATAAAGTTTGCTTGTGGTTTTGTGTCCATTTTTGGTACAACATACTTGTGTGAACAAACATTTTCCAAAATGAAGTATGTGAAATCTAACTATCGAACAAATTTGTCTGATGATCATTTGAAATCAATTCTTACAATTGGCTCATCTAATCTGGAACCTGATTTCAATGAAATTTTCAAGTCAAAACGTCAGTATCATTCGCCACACTAATTTGGTTGCATAAAACTAAAGGCAGGAATCTATTTAGTTTACCCTGATTTTTTCCAACAAGATATGTTTTAATTTTTCCATATTTACACTCTAATATTTGAGGAAATTAAATTACTGGCACTGATTTGTTTTTTTTTGTTTTTCTTCTTTTTTTTCCTTTGGCCCACATAAATGTGGGAAATATATAATGTGGCCCTTAGATTGAAAAGTTTGGAGACCCCTGGTCTAAAGCGTTGGTCAACTGTGACTTCGGAAGTTCAACCCCGCCCTCTTCCCTCCCTTCTTATTTTCTTCATGCCTGGGCTAGATATGGCATTTGCATAAGGCCCACGTGCCCAGTAACATTCGTAATCACAGCCTGTGATGGGTTGGAAGAATGAAAAGCCGTGTCGAGTTCACCATCATCCCCATAGACCGTTACATTACCTTTCCATACCTTGCTATGGTGATAAAAACTTGTAAAGCCTGCTTTTCATGTTTGCAGTCACATCCATAAAAATACAAGAACTGGAATGATCAGTCATGATTCTAGGAATAGTAAACGAGGTCAGAAATCCTTTACGAACTCCGATGTTTGATCACACAACTGTAAGTGTGATAACTAGTTGCTTACTAAGGGCTAGTCTAGGGTAGTGTTTGGTCAAGATTACTCCTAGTTACGTAGTCCCTCATTTCCTGTATCGAAGTTGATATTGTCATCGCGCGGTTAAAATAATTTTAACGCTTATTCTCACCGTACGCTGAGTGAGACGGTGTGGGGGTGGGGGGGATGTATTGTTGGTTTGTTGTAGGTTGTTGGGTAGGGGTCAGGGTTGGGGGGGCCGACAGTGGTTCCCCTACCAGGACTGACTGCCCAGCTGCTGAACCCACGGTCTAGGTATATTACGTATTTCCTAGACCACTGTTTCTTTCACTTACTCGAATCGCCCGAATCACTCATTTTTGTTACAGTAAACTCAAGGTATATGAATCACGGTAATGTGATAAGACTCATATAATGGCTACGTGCTGACAAAAAGCACTACAACGTTACCGAGGTCGAGGTGGGTTGATGCAAACAACGATTACCTGAGAGCGATTGACAGGTTATTTGTAGCGTGAGGGAGGCCTGGCATAAACGTTATAGCCTCTTAGCGGTGGCGGGTGTGGGTTAAAGCTTCCCTGTCATCCTGGATTTGTTTGGTTTCGATGGTTCGCGCCCGGAAGCCGACAGATCTCTTATCGACTGAAAAATATATTAATTCCGAGGTAGAGCGAATTAGATATTAAAGGCCATTTGTAGCTCGATGTGTGTATATATATATATATATATATATATATATATATAATTATTTTCCCCCTCTTCGAACATATGCCGGGGGCGCCCTGCCAACAAAGGTACAGCAACGCAAACGTCTTCAGTCTCGAAAGGCAAACTCCACCTACTCAAAAGCAAGCATTGGTTTAGGATGTTGATGATAAAAAATGCAATGGCAAAAAAGCATGCATGTTTTTACAAAGTGGATATAAAATAATGCAATGGCAAGAAAAGCATCCATTGTTTTACAAAGTGGATATTAAAAAAGGCAATGGCAAAAGAAGCGTGCATTGTTTTACGAGGTGGATGTTAAAAACTGCAATGGCAAAAGAAGCATGAAGTGAGAATAATTGATTTTTTTTTTTCATATATAAATTCAAGAAACACTTTCAGGAGGTGAACATATTTCGAATTCATTTTCACCGCGCAAATGGCTACACCTGTAAGCCGAAAGTTGAAAAAAGCGTGCCGTGACAATAATAAGTGCTGAAATTATTTTCACCGTGTGGTGACAATATCCACTTCCTTATCGTATTGAAGGAGGAGAAGACTCGAGCTGATATAGAATTAACAGCTCTCAGTACAAAAACACAAAATACTGATATTTCAAATTATTTCACTGTATATGCAATAACATCAGCACAGTTACACATATAAGCCTAGCTGTCACGCCACTTCAGTGGTAAATCAGGGTGGTGACAGCCAAAACGATGCTAATCACAACTATTGCATAAAAGTCAACTTGACGAAATCAATATATTCATAATGCAGCTTCTCCTCGGAGTACTGTAATAACGTTACGAATCAGATCGACCTCTAAAGTGATTTAACAAAGACTGGTCCTCAGCCACGCTGTAAGACGCGCCTATCGGCTTCACAGATAAGTCTCCCACCCAAACACAACCAATATTAACGTGTTTACAAATTCATCCACACTATATACTTTACATACAGCTAATAATGACACAGTAACTTGCTCACGAGAACGCTGTTCCTCATCTTCTCTAAATTCAACCAAAGAAAATGCAAATTATTTGGTGAACCTGCGAAAATAACACACAACTGACTGCGAGTCGCCATAAGGCAAGGCCCCTCCTGGCATAAAGCCAGTTTAATCTAAAACCAACCAACCTTCAAAGAAAGGTGGAAATATGTTCTGGCCGAACAAACTGAAGGCCCTGGACTGACCTACAAAACACCGAGAATGTAGGTTTAATCTTCAGGAATAAGTGCGCGAGGAATTTTAACGAATTCATTGAAAAAGTGCACATTCTACTCACTAGAAACACAGTATCCACATTGATGCGCAATGCCTTCGCTTCTTCGCACAAAACCTTCATTCTTATAATAAGGGGAAACTTTCCTTTGGTTCTTTCGAATTTATCCTTCTGGTCGCCAAACCTAATCCTTTAGCAAGGATGCTGACACGACTTCTTTATACTCCAACAATTGTTTCCACATATGGAACAGTATGTCCAAAGTGTTGTTCAAAAGCAAGGAATACTGCGACATGTCTGTCCCTAGTTTAAGTCTTTCATACGTTTCTCGTCGAGAACAATAACATTAAACGAATGTAGTATTTCTCTTGAGTTGTGCAGTTTATTACACATACATTTATTAAATAGGTCACATTTCTTAGGACAATCTTTTCCAGGAACGACTTCTTTGCAGTAGCTTGCTCATGTATGACTACAATTACCGCTCGATGGGGTCGTCGTAACACTGGTTTGGTACTGAACTTCGGGACGTTTTTCACCACGATTAATTTCAGTGCAAGAATAAAGAACGAAGAAATGCATCTTTCTTTAGATATCTGGTTGATATAAGGCAGTCGAATCCGTAAAAAAAAAAAAAAAAACTTATCTCGGGTGTCTTTCATATGCACGACCGAGTCAAATCTTGCGAGCGACAATACAACACTGACCAGACAGCGTTCCACCGTATCTAGCAATGCTCTTCTCCCAGTTGGATTTTGATGCATGATAAAACACGTTCGCTCCAGTTTGAACGAAAGATAAAGAAAAAAAAAAGGTAAAGCTAGGATTGTCAACCATCACAACCCATTTTAACAAAGAACATAGCCAGGCAAACACACTGTTTAAAACCCACGACGGGAATAGGCACTAACGTTATAAGGCCATGCAAAAAGAAAATGGACTCGCGTCATGACCTCAGGAGTCAGGACGTTCCGTCAGTGACGGTTCAGGAGCTGGGGTCGGTCTGCTGGCGCTCCTGTGGTGCAGATGTCTCGTAATTCCGCCCCGTTGCATTTCCTACTTTGATGGGCTTCCTTTTGTAATGGCTCGTTGGTCATTTTCCGTCTGTGCTGGGATACTTCTGCTGAGTGTGCGTCGTCGTCAATCCGAAAATAAGATCTTGTCGAGTTATTATATCGAGAGAAAAATAAACACAACATGAGATAATGGACCCAAAAAATTAAAGTTCGCGGGACGACTGACACTGAGACATTGATCACGTAAAAGAATGAACTCGGCAGTTGTTCGATCCAAGAGAAAATGGAGATGGAAGGTTGTGTGCACACTTCTCGGGAGAAAAATGTGCCAGTGACGCCACCCAAAAGACTGAACTGATATGCCTACACTGCAAATAAACTAGCCAGTACAACAGAAAAAAAAATCAGAGTAAAACTTCCATTGCGAAGGTAATTTAATCACCATTGACAAGTGATCCGCAAAGCCTTTTTACATCTCAGGAAAAAGTTAAATCGACCGTATAACCAAAGAAAAACTTGAATGGCAGGAAAAAAGTTATCCTAAACAAATATTATCACAAAAAAAAAAACATATAACAGAAAAACAGACGTAGTGCCAAAAATGTTTATAAGGGGAAACACACTGTAAAATAATATTCATCAGAAAACGTACGTAACACCTACAAAAAAATGAAACACATTTCAGGCGATTGAAGAAACACATCACGTCAGAAAATTAACTGAAGGTAACGTATCTCGAGAGAAAAGTAACATAAAATCATACATCAAATAAGAGCAAGGGAAGCATACTTCTTAACTGAGTGCCTCCAAAACATTCGGCAAAAAGAAATAAAATAAAAAAAAGTTGAAGATCGGGAAACAAAACTCCAGAGCAAAAGAGCCGAACGAAAACAGAAACTGGCCGAGCTTTAGATTCCACATCCTTACTTATGTAGTGGCTTCAAAGTTAGTTTTTCTGCAACTTTGGAGAGCACCGGAAGGATAGAAACTGACCTGATTCATCACAAAAAGAGCCTGCTTCAACAAAGGACGGAAACACAGCAGGAGCAAATAAGGATACATCAGACATCTTGAGTAGTTCTGCTCACTTTCTCCGACCGCTCAAAATGACGAGTCTGCAACTCCTTCCTTTGAAACTACAAAAGTTTCTTTCCTGTTTTTTTACCTTCTGAAGTATATATGTGCACTTAAAAAGGTATTTTTATGGCAGTAGTATTTAAACGTGTCTTCCAAAACAATTTATGTTATGATTACAAATTTAGGTTCTATCTTTAAAGTCTCCAAGACGCTTTCATTTTGTTTTGGTTGCCGAGAGGTTGATGGGTCATCTGCCTCAAGATTTGCTCCTCTCAGAAACAAGTCAATGTAATCATCCTCCGCCTCAGTTTCTCTCGCCATGAAGCCATTCAGTGAGTGGCCCTCCTTTTGCTTTTCCCTAATAAATGGAAAAAGGTAAAATAAAAATGGCCTTTTCACTCTGTCTGGATAGGCTATTTCTAGGCTGCTCTTTATGATAAGG
This sequence comes from Macrobrachium nipponense, assembly GCF_015104395.2. Classification (NCBI taxonomy): domain Eukaryota; kingdom Metazoa; phylum Arthropoda; class Malacostraca; order Decapoda; family Palaemonidae; genus Macrobrachium; species Macrobrachium nipponense. The sequence continues at coordinate 60,284,111 of NC_061108.1, read as the reverse complement.
CTGAATGTACTCAAGTTTTATCTTATTTTTCTTTCCATGTTTATTGTGTCGTTGGCCTTTGATGATTCAAACAGTTGATGAAATACACCAAATCTGTGATAAAATGAATAAATAAATAACAAATAAATAATCGTCCTTAACCAGAGGTCGCAGCAGAGTCATGAAATTTATCACTGAATTATCAAGGATGACTTTATCAGATATATGTCGGCAATTAAGTTATCAGCCTCATATCAGGAGTTTCAGTCTATAAGCATAGCTGTCTATGAATACTGTACTTGTTTGTTGAATTCTGATTATTTTGTTTGCTATATACTTGTATTCTAGTTTTTTCTACTTTTGTATTCTATTTCTTTATATATATATCATATATATATATATATATATATATATATATATATATATATATGATATATATATATATATAGATATGATATATATATATATGTTTCCTTGTGCGTGTGTGCGTGTTTTTTTTTTTCTTTTTTTATCGTTCTTGCTCTGCTGAAAATGCACACATTCAAATTCACTAGTATTTCAGACCAGGAAAGCAGGTCCTGCAGTTACACCAAAAGAGGAAAAAACCCCAAAAAATCTGACGTCACGAGAGATTAAGAAAATGGACAACGACAGACAAGATAAGGAAATAGCATCTTGACACATACTACAACAGACTGAAATAAAATTAAGAGTCACTGTACTTGAACTGAGAAAACCAACTAGTTAAATATGCATCAAGAAAGAAATCACAAGGGTAAATGACGAAAAAGCAAGAGAAAATCAAAAGCTTCAAATTCTATCAAAGAAAACACGACAAAAACAAATAAAGAAGAAAATGGTGACTCATACGTATCTATGGAGGCTATTTTATTCGGGTACCGGCGGAAATGACAGGATAAGAAGCAGCACCACGGACGGATGTGAGAGTTGCATATTACATCTCAGCTGAACATCTGTTATTATGATTATTATTACCTTGTGATTTAACAAATATAAAGGCCATTGTCAACTAACAAGCTTCAATAGAACTGAATCCCAGTATTCAAAAGAGAGAAAAAATACAGAGAAAGACAATAAAAGAAAAAAAATCTAAATCCAAATAAACATACAAAAATACATCTAGACTAAAAAGGGATGACATAAATAAACCATGTCAGAGGGATTTAATATTTCTAGACGGCAATCAATGGCCGTATTCCTTTTAGAGAAGTTTTCCACGTCTTCACTGTTAGTCTACTGGAAATCCTACATGAAGTGGTAATGTTGAGGATTTTTTTTTTTTTCATCTTTTTGCATTTTTTAGTACTATAGGGTATATCAATTTAAAAAACTGCCTTATGACGCTGTCACCTTCGGGGAAAATTATCTATGCACTAAATGAGTTTGAGGGATTTACGGGCAAAAAATCTGCCCGAGTTTATACTTCCGCCTGACATTCTCATTAAGCTCTTCTTTCGAACAGATAAATATTTTTTGTTAATTGTTTTTTGGAAAATACATGGCCATCGTCGAGAAGAAAATGACTAATAATCAGAAAAAAGCATCGGGAAAAATCAATTAAAGGTGTAGTTATCATTATTAATTTCACTGCACAAACGGGGAAAGATTGATACTGCATTTAGTTAGCTGTCATTTAAAATGTTTCTAAGAATAGCCTCTTTTTCATTTCTTTCTTCTTTTTCTTCTTCTTCTTTTTTATCTTTCGTCAGTTTAGGGAATTGGTTCAAACATTCTACTGAACTTTATCATGGACAAAACAACGCACATGCTCGACATCCCTTCACGCAACAGATATTTACTCTTCCTCATACATTACCTTTAATAGCACAAGAACATTTAATAAGCTGCAGAATACATTCTGGAGCACATGATACTCCTTTGGGTGTCGTAACTGAGACTAGAAAAGTATGAGTAGGTTAAAATTCCACCCATAGTCAGTCGGGTCCATAAGAGTTGGTTTGTTTGTATTGTGTTTTTACGTTGCATGGAACCAGTAGTTATTCAGCAACGGGACCAGCGGCTTTACATGACCTCCGAACCACGTCGAGAGTGAACTACTATCACCAGAAATACACATCTCTCACACCTCAATGGAATGCCCGAGAATCGAACTCGCGGCCATGAGGTGGCAGGTCAAGACCATACCAACCACGCCACTGAGGCACTCCATAGGGGTTGGATTGGCTTCATCAGCACATTTCCATTGGGCAGGCTGTAGGGGACACCGGCAAACATAGTATCTATATGCGACTGCTGTTGGAGCCAGTGTCTTTAACTGGGGAGTTCCTACAACTTTATTGGCAGAACATTTTTTCTGCCACACTGCATACCTCATGTCAGACATATGTAGTGTCAGAGGCTTTTGACACTGTGCCGTAGAAGGGTGATACAAACTCAGTTGCTTGTTGTTTTACACCTGACAAGCTTGCATTGATATCAGTAAGCCCAGTAATCTGGTAACCTTGGTCTCTTGCAACTTTAGTGTTATACTTTCCAAAATCTGAAACACCCTCAGTAACTACTTGTTGGAAAAACCTATGATCGAGCATCCCTGCACGACTTAGAATTACGTTTTGTTTCTCTACTAAAGATTGGGGTAAACCATGTTTCTTGGCAACTTCATCAGGCATAGGAGGTTTCTGTGGTCCAGCCTTGGAGGAATAACACATAATGTAGCTAGAATTGCAATAGAAAGAGTAGCCTTTAGACTACTTGGTGAATTAATATTATCATCAAAATCATCTAACATAAATTGTTTTAGGCCATCAGTTTGTGAATAAACCCTCCTCAGAATTCTCTTCGGCAGTTGTAGCAGCAGATGCTTTGAAACGTATAACTTCTAGGTATGGTGCGTAGACCTTGAAATTAGCCATTGGATCAATCTTAGAAGGAGTGCGGAGCAGCCCAAGGGCCACCTGCAGTGGAGTATACGTGTTTGTAACAATGCTGGTGATGATGTTCCCTATCGTTATTGAAGGCAGTGCATCTTTATCTAGTTTTTCAGATATATTTTGTAATACACAAGACAAGGTTTCACTGAATGGTGCCGGACGACTTTTGTAGAAATCTTTATCTGGTATATTATCGTTGCATTCATTTACAATGGTGGAAACAATAGTTTTTACAGCTGTATGAACATCATCGTTGTCTTCATCTTTTGACAGTTTTATGAGATGACTTGCAGATGATTTATGAATATTAATACTAGTGTAACTATAAGCGGGCAGCAGCACTATATATGTGTTCATTTTCTGAAATATCCATAATGGAGTTCATAAACTGGCGACACTGAAACTTTCCACCATGGACTATATGAACTTGGTGAAGATGAACTGAATTCCATATCTGGGATAAGACTCTTTTCATTTCAGTTATACAAGCATGTAGTGCAGCTCTATTATCCATGTCAGTCATATCTGAAGAAGAGCTCTCTGTTTTACAGCATTTCGGTTTAACAAACTTTTGATAGCATTTTCGGTGTATAGCCCATCTGCCGCATGACGATCTGCTGTTGCTACAGTTAGTCTAAGTTCTACTTCATGTCCCTTTGATCATTACACAATTTACAAACATCTGATATCGCTTCTTTAAAAGTGTTCTCTGATGTGCAGCATGATGGTGCCTTGGCCCAACTTCCAGGGTGTTGCGGATCAGGTGTAATTGGACAGTCATGTCCACAAAATATCCAGTGTTCTTTTCATATGAATTGCCTTGTTTCTCTTCTTCCCTTTCTCTTATGGGAAACTGGGGTCGTGGTTGATTGCTTGTGATGTTTCTTTAAGCCTTTAAGTGTAGAGAAGCTGTGTAAGCTATTATTATGCAGCCTTTGTGAGTCCACTGCTGTATCTAGATCCGAGCTTTGATAAAATTCATCACCTTTCTTTTTACTTGCTTTGATCATTCTATTTCTTGATGTTTCCTTGATATCAGTACCTTTACAAATGGATGATCTTTAAAAAAAAAAAAAAAAGAATCCATCATCCAAGAAAAGAATTGTATTTTTCTCTGAAATTTGTTGCTCACGAAAACTCGAATGGTAATGATTCATTGGCTGATATACGAAATAAGTCATAAAATTGAAAGGTGAACAAATGTAGCTTATATCAGCGGTATATCTAACAATGTGCTCATATTTTAATTAAAGAACAAACAGCCGATAGTTCCTAAAAAGACTGATAAACCTACTTAAATCCTAAGCAATCCTTATACTACAAGTGTCTTCATAAATTTCACCTAATCTTCAAACCTAAAAAGAAAAACTATAATCTGCAGTTCTATGAATTTCTGAATTCATAGTTATAATTTCTAACGCATATCAAACACATTCTGAATGTTTATGACCTATTTGGTAAACACATTTCACACAAAAAATCTAGACATGATATCTGGTAAACACTAGAGCTAATCTAAAAATTGTGCCAAAAGCAGTTATTTTATATTTGGTCGTTTAATAAAAGATCCCCAATGGTATGAGGTGTCACTCACCCGGCATTTCCAGACTCTCCAACGTTATTAGTTGCATCTAAACAATGAAAAGACATTAGGTTCTCACAATTACCCTTTCAAGTGAAATTCTGCCCTTTTTTCAGTAGACTTTTTTTAAGGGAAAGAAACCATTGTAGCGCCGGGTAGCAGTGCACACTTACACTCTGACACCACAGTATAAAGAATAAAAAAGAACGTCGATGCTGTAATAAGAACAGAGTGCATTCACTCACGACCCTCAGAAAACGAACAGAAGGGAAAGTTCCTGGTTGAAATGAAGCTCAAGGATACAAAATCATCACTGCAATTTGAATGGCGAGAACTCATAGCTAGCGAGATGTATGACCAATGCATGGTCACACATGAACAAAACTAGCAATCTTGGCAGCACAGGGTCATGTATTATCAGGTCTGGATTAAAAGTTGATCGTGTGATCTCAAATGTTCTAAATCGATAACTACAGAGCTCCATCTACACGGTGATTCGCCAAATGAGAGCAAATTTTGAGTTCAGATAGTAAAAGCCCCTTATTTAGTTTGAATACAGCTTTCCTTTTTATTTTTTTTTATGAAAGCAGCAACTTCATTCTTACTTGTGTACTGTGCACCAGACTTTCAGGGCCAGTTATCGCGTTACTATCGAGTCCCAAGGTCCACACTTATGATGTTCATTTTTTCCATAATTATTCAATTAAGGAAGGGTACTAGAGGTACTAGATTAAAGATAAAAGAGTTTATTTTAGACCACCGAGAATTGAACAGCATTATTTCGTGTTTCCATAATTGTAATTGTGAATATCTCCCTTTGTTTTCCGGCTGAGTTGGGAACATTCGCACGGACTAGATCCCATACAGTACCAGAAATATAAGAAGGTTCCCATAACAGTTGAAAATAATTGGAAGTTTAATAAAATTGGACAGCATATCTACCTAGTTCATCAGCTGCGGCCCCACACAGCACAGAAGCCACTAGATACATTTAAAAGATTCCCACGGTTGAGGAAATGCGCCTAACCATTTTATCTGCTAAGCCAGGAGGGTCCATATCCGGCCGGCAGCATTGATTTCATCCGCCCCGGAAGCAAATTGAAATATTTACAAACAACAAAAATATTTCTCTTCATTTTTCCTAGCAACACGGTCGGAGATGGCGCGAGAAGCTCCCGTCCGTCGCCCTCCATCGGTCCCATTATCTTGCAGATGACTTGGCGAGTTGTTGGCCAAACATGCAGAGCCAAGTAGCCAAAGTTATGGAGCAATATGTTGACTGAATACATTTTTTTCTTTTTTTCTTTTTTTCTTTTTAATCGCCTTTGTTTTCCGTAGTGTGAGCCACAAAATTCAGTAGCTTCTCAAAATTATCAGGTAAACATTTATAAAAATTCAATTGATTAAATTAATATTATATCAGAAATGATGAATGCTTGACATTTTTGCATATTGTATGATCAGTTTTCAGTGAGGACACGGCACTGTTCCGTTGCTCTTCTGTCTTTAGTCATTTCAAGCGGATTATAAAAATGATCTAAGCGAAAGTAGCAGATGTATCTATTGTTATTCATTCATTCAAAACTGTTTTTCCTTGGCCAATGAAAATGTGTGAAACACAATGCGGCACTTGTACTGGAAAGTTAGGAGGCCGTTGCGCCATATCTACGATTCCATCCCCTGCCGCTTTATTAAAAGAAAGCTCAGACACGTTCTATTCACGTGTAATAATGAAGTAATGATATTGACTCATTGATTTGTTTGATTTCATAAAGTGACATCACAGTATCAGTATCACTGACGCTTAAGATATCATACCCAATATTATCATATCATGCGGGTTGACTGTGTGTAATTTATTAAGCTGTACAGTTCCTTGCCTGAGGACAGCCTGGGAATGTGGCAGTCGAGGCGTATAAATTGTCCCTCTGCTCAGCCAACAGACAAAAATAGCATTAAGTGATAAGCCAGTGGTGGACTCATCAGTCCCTACAAAAAGAAAATCTGGCTTATTCACCACAAGAAAACTAAAATAAATGAACGGAGTGTCTAGAAAAAACTGCCCAATGCTTCGAAAGTTTTGGTAAAGCCAATAACGAGTCTTTGTATGGAAAGGAGTTAAAGGATTAAGAATCATTTTAATGCCGCTAAAGAAATTCAAAAGTATAAAAGCTATACATTTAAAAATGACGAATCTCTGAAACCAGGCATAAAGGTTTTAGCATCATTATATTCTCCAACAGTATATATGGCAACACGAACATTTAAAAGCTCCGCACACCAGCTGCAACCGCACTAGCAACAAGGTAGCGCTAATCAACTGGTAGAAAATCGTTACCGCAATAGTACTATTCTCGTGGAGAATCATGCAACAACCCCAGCTGTTGCGGCACTCCTTCTTTCCATAAAGTTGACCCCCTTTCTTCTTGCGACTTCCCCACCTTCTTATCAAGCAAATGAACTGCATTCAAATTTTAAATTTAAAGCTATATGCGCCGATTTTATGGCGCCGCTAGCAGTGGTTCTAAGATCAAAAATTGCCTACTTAATGCTTATTACCAAAACGACTTATTACTATTATTACTTGTTTGAACTTTTACCTTACTGATACTTTTCAAGAATTAATTACTTGTTTGAACTTTTACTTTACTGATTCTTTTCAAGAATTAAGAGTATTTGATTTGAACCCATCGGCAAGTATGGAAGGAAGGATACTAAGTAAAAGAGACAACCCCAAATTCTCTCATAACGGATATTTATTTGTGTTTGACAAGCGCAGCAAGAAGGATACTTCAATAAAGTTTTGGAGATGTGAGAACAAGAATGATTGCAAAGCCCGTATTCACACTAAAAACGATGAAGTAACAAAGGAATTGAATCACCATTCTCATGGTAGTTCAGCAGCAAGCGTCGAAGTAGCCGAGATTAAAACGAGTCTAAAGCGTCGGGCTGGAGAAAGCCAAGATCAACCATCAACAATTATAAATTCTTGCACGGAAAATGTTTCTCAAGCCACTCTAGGAGCCCTTCCAAAGTTGGACGCAATGAAGCAAATAGTAAGGAGAAAAAGAAACAAAATGGACCTCGCCCCATCAAACCCTATTCGTGTTCGTGAATTAGTGATCCCCGAAGAGTACAAAAATTATGTGAAGAATAATGGTGAAAGTGAAATCAATATGAACGAACCATCGCTGGACTGGACAGAACTAATAATCACGCAGAAGCTGCGCATAGAAGAATATATGCGGAATTAGGAGTTAACCACCCCGTGATATGGAAATTTATCAACTCCCTGGGAAAAATTCAAAAGAATCGCGATGTTTATTATGAACAATTGGTTGCTGGCCATACTCCAAAACAAAAACTTCTAAAGTATTTGAGAGCTGACGAGCGCATTTTAATTATTGTAAGCCAATTTGCTGAGAGAGAACCTCTAGAATATTTGCGTGGCTTAGCCCACAATTATTTTTATTCTATATGTCATAATAAAGTTTTAAATACTTTCCTAGTTAAATTATTTTCATTCATTCCAATATTTATTCTTCATTCTAGCGCCAAAATGATTCTTTTTTTTTTTTTTTTTGGCTCCGAACTGTATGAGGCCAAAAGAATGAGCACCAAAAAAAACCGGCGCCAAAACGGTGGCGGCAAAAAGCACTAGACCCATGTAGTAGGTATATCTCAGGTTGTTGAATAAACAAACATCAGCCAAAAGCGCTCTGCTCTCCCTTTCCCACTCACTCCAGCCTCCTCCCCAACCCTCCCATAAGAGCCCCAGGACTCTCACCGCATGCATGACTCACTACTTCATAACGGAGAACTCTGCAAGCACTTCAGTCATCCCTGAAGTCACTCAGACCAGATGCTCGAGGCAAGCAACGCGGCTATTTTAGGAAGTCAGTTTCGAGGAAATGGTGACGTCATACAGCGGAATTTAGATTGCACTACACTTCCTGGAAACTAACTCTTAACTTCTTAGTATTTCTCTCCCGTCTCTGGCAAAGAGGAAATACATTACCCCAGCGTAGGTAAGCTTGCGGTTTCTCATGTGTTTTGTAAACAGGAGTTGGATTTCGTAGTCTCTCTCTCTCTCTCGCTCTCTCTCTCTCTCTCTCTCTCTCTCTCTCTCTCTCTCCTATATGATTATATATATATATATATATATATATATATATATATATATATATATATATATACATATATATATATATATATATATATAATATATATATGTGTGTGTGTGTGTATATATAGTATGTATGCATGTATATATACATATATATACATACATTCACACATACTATATATACACAAACACATGTGTTTTGTATATGAATACATGTATGTGTGTGTATGTATGTAATATATGTATATATACATATAAATATAATTGTATGCATGTATGTACGTATGGAATATCCGTATATATACATGCATGCAATTATATATAATATATATATATATATATATATATATATATATCTAACACATCTTTGTAACACTACAAGTTTATCAATGCTGGATGAATTCGTGTGAGTGTGAGTGTGAGTGTGTGTGTGTGTGAAAGAGAGAGAGAGAGAGAGAGATAAAAGAAAGGAGAAAAGAAACGTTTTCCATCAAACGTCTTGATGACATTAAATATGCATTTGTGCAACAGAGCAACAGAGAGAAGAGCAGAAGTGGAAAACTATCCTTGTTATGCGGAAAGAAAAAGCGGAAAGACGGATAAAGAATCACAGGTACTCGTAGACTCATAGATTTGCTTCCATGCGTTGCTTCAAGAAGTCTTAATAGGACTAAAATTGTCTTTCCAGTTCATGATTGATTTAGTCCTATGGAGATTCCAATCAGCTGGCTGGAGTCATCAGCGCATTTTCTTTCTCATCCTGCATGATGTATTATGTATGATGCAGGACCCACTCTGATGAAACATTTCAGAGCATGAATGAGCGGAACCTGAGTGTATGTATTTTTGTCGTTAGAAATCACGTGAATTGGGGTCTAAAGGGTCCCATACACTGAACGATTGTCTGTAGCGTTCGCAAAAACATTGTCTATGGGCTTGTCTGAATGCAAAAGTGGGCCGAGTTTCGTGGCCTGAACGATCTCAGAGGAATCTGTCACGACCAGGCTGCTGGCTTGCGCCTTATGGCTGTCGAACACACGTCGTTCGATGCATGTGTTTGTCTGCCGAGATAAGGATATCGCGAACGTTTCTTCTAGAGAGGATGCAATGTCTTCCCGAGACAAAATCTTTGTTCAAACTGAAATCGGTGCAGAGATCCTTCATACTGTCTGAATAGTGTGTGTGTTTGTCGATGAAGACAATCGTTCAGACAATCGTTTATTGTATGGCGACCCTAACAGCAACAAGTTTTAACAGTAACGAAGAATGAGATCAGCAATAACATGACTTACCTTTTTCTGAAGGGAAGAGGAGCTGGATTTCAACTGACGTCAGCCTAGATCGAACCTGTGAAAAATAGAAAACCTTTGATTATTAAAAAGTTTTCTCCTGGATAGTGGAAAACCATGATATGAATAAAGTGAAGAATGCCTGGTTGAATTTTAAATTGAATTAGATGATACTGAAGTATAAAATGAGTCTCTTTGTGCTAATGCAGGATCATGCAACCTTAGCAATATACAACACAGTTTTTCATCAGAAACAAACTTCTATTTTTTTTCTTTTACGTGGAAAGAACTCGACTGAGAAATCAGATGAAACAACAACAAAAATTGGTCTTTAGCGACTGGCATGAAAGTGTCAGCATACATAAAGGCGAGGAGACCTCGTCAGAAGAAAGGAAATAAAAAGAAACAGCTCCATTTGTACCAATGCCAAGATTACCAAATGAAAAAATAAAAACTAATGTGAGATTAAATGATGGAGCTGACAGACAGATATTAAGTAACACCAAATTAACAAGAGAAAAGAAAATTGCAGAACCTCTCGTTGTTGCCATAAACTGGTAAGGGAATTTTAGCATCAGAACTGGCCGAACCGGGAAAACATTTGTAAACAAATAATTTCTACGCCAATGTGCTCTAATAGGTTCCTGGTATTTCAAAAAAATAAATGGAAAAAAAAACTAACGTCCAGGGCCCCAGCAAAATTTTTAGGGGAACGAAATTCCCTCGAAATAGCGATTTATTTTACATTTTCGCGTTATAGTCCTAAACTGTGTATTTTATCGAGAACATTATTATATACGAACTTAAAGTAGACACAATTACCTTTCTAATGATGTATACTTTGCTCTGTTAGTATAGTACCTATGATTCAACAAATGTTGATGTTACAACCCTAAATGTGCATTTTTTCCGAATTTTGTCTTCTAACTTTTAAATAGGCTTTTTCTGAAAACATTTTCATTGCACCATTAAAACAACAAATTTTTCATATAATGGTGTATAAAGATATATATATCTTACTCAATTTGTGAAAGTTGTCTGGTTCGAAAAGGGTTTCTAATTAAACTCCACATAGGAAGGAAATCCAAGGGTCAAACCGGGAACAAATATATAACCAAATAATTTCTTCACCATTGTGTTCTGATATGTCCCTAGTATTAAAAAAGAAAAAAAAACTAACGTCCCTAGCAAAATGTTATACTCCTAATCAATACATTTTATCGAAAACTTTATCATATATGAAATTAAAGTTTATTAAATTAACTTTCTAATGATACATAATCATGCATACTTTGTGTATTAGTATAGCACCTATGATTCAACAAAGTTTGATGTTGAAATCCTGAAAATGTAATTTTCTCCGAATTTTGTCTTTCAACCTATCTAAAAGGCATTTTCTAAAAAGAGGCTTCGTTCCACTATTATATATAACATTGTGCCTATAAATTGTCTGCATAGTGTTGTATAATAATGTATCTTTTACTCAATCTGTGAAGTGGTACTGCGCGGTTTTGAAAATGTTCCCAATGTTCCAAAAGTGCTACTTTCACGTTTGATCTGAGATAAATCAGAAAGTTTTCCGCACTTGAAATATTAAATTATATGAATAATGAGTCTAATTTGCTTTGGCCCTTCCTGACTCGGCCGTAGGGCTTGTCAAACGCTTAAAAATTAAAAATGCAGTTTGACGAAAAACTACTTTTTTCTTCGTAGATGAATAAATTGTATACGCAGTGGTGTATACCAAGGTATATTGTACTCGATTAGTAGGCTATGTATTATATGACTGGTGAAATTCGGAAGAAGGTTACTTAAGAAACTCTGAAACCTTTGTCGCCTTCAGCGTCTGTGAAAAATCGTGCATTTTCAAGTTTCTTGTGTAACCTTTTCCGAATTTGTCCAGACATATAATACATAGCCTACTAATCTGGTACTCTATACATTGATATACACCATACCGTATACAATGTATTCATCTACGAAGAAAAAAGTTGTTTTTCATCAAAATGCATTCTTAATTTTGAGACATCCGAAAAAGCGTTACGGCCGGGACAGGTCGGGTCATAGCAACGCAACGGTTTCTAATCTAAGAATTCGCTGTGGTCAAAATGGCTGTCATCTTATTCATTTAAACTGTTATTTCAATTGCGGAAAACTTATGGCACTTCCTTGGGAACATTTTCAAAACCGCGCAGTACCACTTCACAGATTGAGTAAAAGATACATTATTACACAACACTATATAGACAGTTTATAGAGACAATGTTATATATTAATAGAGCAGCGAAGCTGTTTTCAGAAAATGTCTATTAGAAAGGTTGAAATAAATGCATTTCAAGGATTACAACATCAAAATTTATTGCATCATAGGTGCTATAATAAGACATAAAGTATACATTAGAAAGATAATTTAATCTACTTTAATTTCGTATTAATAATGTTTTCGCTTAAATGCATTATTTAGGAGTATAATGCGAAAATATATAAAAAAAGATCGCGATTTCGAGAGATAGGGTTTTCCACCCCAAAACATTTTGCTAGGGGCCCCGGACGTTAGGTTTCTTTTTTCTTCTTCTTCTTTTTGTAATACCAGGGACCTATCAGAAGACATTGGTAGAGGAATGATTTGGTTACAGATATTTTCCCGGCTCGACCCTTAGATTCCCTTCCTAAACCGATCAAACTTCAACGTAGTTCAAGTGGGAGAGAATAGAGCCAGTGGTTAAGCTGCATGAGTGTGCGGCAGTGACTTGGAAGAAAGGCCGAAAGTAAAGACATTCTGAAGATGTAACAAAGAAACTACTTTGGCCCTGCAACCCCACCTGCCATAGCGTCATTTACTAGGAACATAATTATCACACAATATTTGTCCTCATAAATTTCTTTATTTTTCCTTACAATGAGCTTATTATGACTAACTTTTTTTTCACTACATATCCTCATATATCATTCCTTAGATTTCTACAGCATATCCTCATATGTCATTCCTTAAATCTCTACAGTTTATCCTCATTTCTCATTCCTTAACTCTCTAAAGCATATCCTCATGTCATTCCTTAAATCTCTTCAGCATATCCTCATGTGTCATTCCTTAGATTTCTACAGCATATCCTCATATGTCATTCCTTAAATCTCTACTGCATATCCTCAGATGTCATTCCTTAAATCTCTAAAGCATATCCTCATGCCATTCCTTAAATCTCTTCAGCATATCCTCGTGTGTCATTCCTTAAATTTCTGCAGCATATCCTCAGATGTCATTCCTTAAATTTCTACAGCATATCCTCAAATGTCATTCCTTAAATCTCAACAGCATATCCTCAGATGTCATTCCTTAAATCTCTACAGCATATCCTCATATATCATTCCTTAAATCTCTACAGCACATCCTCATATATCATTCCTTAAATCTCTACAGCATATCCTCAGATGTCATTCCTTAAATCTCTACAGCACATCCTCATATATCATTCCTTAAATCTCTACAGCATATCCTCAAATGTCATTCCTTAAATCTCTACAGCATATCCTCAGATTTCATTCCTTAAATCTCTACAGCATATCCTCAGATTTCAATCTTTAAATCTCTACAGCATATCCTCAGATGTCATTCCTTAAATCTCTGCAGCATATCCTCAGATTTCATTCCTTAAATCTCTACAGCATATTCCTCCAAATTTGTCATTGCCTTAAAATACTCGTACAGGCATGATTCCTCAGATGCTCATTCCTTAAAATCTCTCGCAGCATATCCTGCAGATTGTTCATTCCTTAAATCTCTACAGCATATCCTCAGGATTTCGATTACCTTTTAAATCTCTGCATCGCAATATTCCTCAGATGTTCATTCCTGTAAAATCTACTGCAGGGCATATCCTCAGATGTCATTCCTTGTAAATCTCTACGAGCATATCCTCAAGATTTCATTCCTTTAAATCTTCTTGCAGCATATCCCTCAGATGTCCATTCCTTAAATTGCCGTCTACAGCATATCCTCAAGATTTTTATTCCATTCTTAAATCCTTCTAACAGCATATCCTCAAGATTTTCGATTCCTTGTCTCCTTGCAGCAATATCCTCAGATTTCAATCTTTAAAATCTCGTACAGCATATCCTCAAGATTTCATTTCCTTAAATTTCTGCTAGCATCATTTCCTTCAGATTTCGAATTCGTTAAATCTTCATACAGCAGTATACCTCAGATTTCATTCCTTTAAAATCTCTGCCCCAGCATATCCTTCAAGATTTCATTCCTTAAAATCTCTGGCAGCATTATCCACTCAGATTTCATTTCCTTTAAATTCTCTGCAGCATATCCTCAGAATTTGAATCTTTGTAAATTCTCGTACAGCATATCCCTCAAGATTTCATTCCCTTTAAAATCTCTGCCCAGCATAATCCTTTCAGATTTCTTCATTCCTTAAAATCTTCTACGAGCATAATCCTTCAGATGTCATTCCTTAAATCGTCTACAGGCGATAATCCTCAGATTTCATTCCTTAAATCTCTGCAGCATATCCTCAGATTTCAATCTTTAAATCTCTACAGCATATCCTCAGATTTCATTTCCTTTAAATTCTCTACCAGGCATATCCTCAGATGTCATTCCTTTAAATCTCTAACAGCATATCCTCCGAGGATTTTCTATTCCTTGAAATCTGCCTACAGGCATGATCCTCTCAGATTTGTCATTCCTTAAATTCTCTACAAGCATATCCTCAGATTTCATTCCTTAAATTCTCTACAGCATATCCGTCAGTTGTTCATTCCTTTAAATCTCTACAGCATTATCCTTCAGATTTCAAGTCTTTAAAAGCCTGCTACAGCATATTCCGTCAGATTTCATTCCTTAAA